>NC_135761.1:3372201-3627201 GCF_052425735.1 Oculina patagonica | reverse complement strand
CATCGCACGTTCTTCCCATTTTTCGTGCTTTCGCTCTTCCCAAGAAGTTTCAACCACAATCAAATTTTATATTCACTTTTTTCTCCCACCCCTCCCTACGTCGAAAAGTTGCGCCAACATTGCGAGATGCACGGCTGCACGCCCAGGTCACGTGCCGGTTGCGTCGTCTCCCATATATGGCAAATTTAAGTGAATTTGATTGGTAACGTCACCAACCCTGACAGAATGTCAACAAAAACATTGAGTTTTCCCAAAAGATATTTTTTTTTTCTGACAAGCTTTTGCATTTCTGCTGACGGCGTCTGTTCTGCTGTATATGTAACTTTCAAAGCTGCTAAGCTTATTTTCGTAACGGAACTCTTTTGAATCACTCCTTTGGCGAAACAAGCGTATAAACTTTCGAACAGTCTAGCAAATATTCGAGGGAAAAACCTAAGCCTTTGTCGTATTAGAAATTTGCATTGCCAACGCCGAAAATCTTTTGCGAACCATAACGAATTTTGGCGGACTCTTCGACACTTAACTTCAACTGAGTGGAAACGGTAAGCTTGTTGTTATTTTTCACTGCTAAAACATCCAAGTTGTTATTGCTGAAGCGTTTCTTTTGAGCAATCCGTGCGTCAGCTGTGTTTTCCTTGTTCGTAATAGAAAACGGTTTTGACGTCGTAGCAACGCTTTCTGCTTTTTTCTTCACACAGTGAACTTGGTATTGCTGTTACAAGTTGCTACAATCGCTGATTAAAGGGATTTTCTCAAAATGTGGACGACGATTTCGAGCTACATCTGGGGCGAAACAGACGAGCAAATTGTCCCGGGCTGTGCGGTTGACGACACCCAAAGCGATGACGACTGGATTTTGGTGGATGTACACGAAAGTAAATTTCTCGGTAAGTGTTCTTTGTTTTGCCGGAATTTTTACTTATTAGAATGCAGGTATGTTCTTGAAAACGAAAGTGAGCGAATTTTAAATTTATTTTCGACGATAAATCTTATGAAATAGGACAACTCTAGCATATTTTTTCTTGGCAGGTAATTGTTTTAGGCGCGTTCAGTTTCGTCACGACAATATGCAAACTGGGTTGCGCCACCCTTACATCATATTTCATCGTTTACGTTAAAAATTCTCGCTAACTTCGAATCGCTTTTCGTTTTCTTTTACAGCTGGAAAAGAAAGGGAAGTACCGAAGTTGAAGGCTCAAGTGCAATTGGAAGAAAGCTGGTATGTTACGCCACCACCTTGCTTCGAAGCGAGCGGGCTTTTCCCCGAAGGTTTGGAAGCGAGCCCGATGGAAGATTTGCTCATCGAACATCCCAGCATGTCTGTATACGGGCCGGGTGTGAGGCGAGATTCACCATCAGTTTCATCTGCATCCAGGAGTTCTAGCACGCCAAGGAACGAGGGAGAGCAGATAGAAAGGAGAGAGCCTCGCCGAACAGTTCAGTTCCAAGAACAGCTCGATTTGATTGAAAAGAGAAGGCAAACGGAGCCGCCGCTACAAAGCAGCATCCGTTCAAACAGAAAGAACTTGAAAAAGCAAAATATGGTTCACTTTCAAAACAATTCTAGGAGCAAGCGAAATAAAAAGCGTAATAGGATGCTTGGAAAACATGTTGGACTGCACGGGAAAAGAGGCTGTTGACCTTCGGTACAAAATTATACATTCGAGGGTGACGCCAAGGGATTATTGTAGGGGTCTAAGTCCAATGTAAATATTTAAAACTGTCTTATTTATATTCTTGCGGAGGGTCTGGCTTGCTTTCCTATGGAGTTTCCTTCTTTTTACCTAGTACAACGTACTCCTCATTATAAGGAGAAATTTTAAATAACTTGATCCTTGAAACGAAAAACAGGGTTCAAAATTGTCAAATAGCTTGCGGAGATAGCTCTTCCAGCTATATAATTTATGTATTTTATTACAGTATTACGCATTGCATAAGATTGTTTAGAGTCTATTGTTGTCATTATTTTATTTTTCCTATCCCAGAAAAGGACAAAAAAAGTACAAAATAATTTTTAAAATATGAAATAAAGAAATGAAATTTCACCACAACTCGGATCAAATCAGATCCGAATTGAACAGAGCATTGAGTGTAACTGAGATTTGAATAAAGGAAATTTTAACAGCCTCATTGTTTTTGCATCGCTTTTAAAAGAATACATAATAGTTCAATCAGTATGCAAGGTGACTTAGAAAATAATCACTTGCGAATTTTCATTTGAGTTTTCTTTGATTGCAAGCACTAGGAAATAGTACAATTCTCAAAACGTTTGGTACACTGGTTTCAAAATATACATTTTTGGTAGCTAAGTTTTGCAAATAAGCAGTTGGCATGACAAATTTGGCTTGTAATAAAAACATCTTTAAAATAATTATGATAATTTGGATGAGTGGTCAGGCTGTGAGTGGAAGAAAATTTATGCAAAACCAAACAAATCAATACATTTTAAAATCTAAAAAATTGTGGAACCACTTTGCAACATTTTGCATGAACATTACAAGAAATCAGTTCACTTTCCACTAGCAGAAGTCCGCACTAAATTAAGGATTGCATGTTTCAATTTTCCATAAAGATCACAAGGCAACAAATATAGCTTTACTTTCTACTAAAGCATAGCAGCTGTACCAGATGAAATTTTTAAAAAATCACTCCACCTCAATTTATTGTATGCAAATTAATTTTTACTCAATTTCAATGAAGATTTGCAAAAACTAGATTTTTGATTTTAATAAAATACTCTGTACTGATTTTTTCTTGTTTAATCATTAGGGTATTACTAAGCTGACACCAGAATAATAATTAAGACTATGATAAATATAATCGCACACATAAACCTGGCAGAAGTGAATCATTTATTGTAGATGATCAAGATTTTCTGATTTCAGGTTAAATTTTATTCAAGGAATTTTGCAATATATCAAAATATTAAGAGCAGAGCTAAAAGAATTCAACTATTTTCTTTTTACAAATTCATTCGTCAATTAATTTAAATTTACTAACTGCTGTAGTGATAGGTATGAATAAGACATACACAAAATAAAAAAACCTGCTCATAGCCACATGCACTACACCCACAAAGAAAAACAAAGCAACCATAGTATTTAAATATTATAAACAACTTAAAAGTGGTTTTATACCCAAACCACACTAGGATTATACAGTACCGCTACATTGAACCTGTTATTTCAAACCACCAGGGAAAATAAAAAATAGCTCGAAATAGCCCGTTGTTAAAGTAAAAATTATCAAAGGAAACAGGTTTTTGTTCCAAATAACAGGGAAATCAAAATAACAGAGTTCGAATTATTGAGCTTCATCTGTAATTTATGCTTAAATTTTTTTTTCCGTATTAATATATTTACACAATTAAAAGTCATGGTGACAGTAAAACCGTGTGAGGTTACCCAAACTACTGCAATCAGTGAGGACTCACACTGAGTAAAAGAGATCTGGCTGCCATTAACAATTCATTATTACCAAATAGGGGGGGGGGGGGGGAGGGGAAAAAAAAAAAAAAAAAAAGGGGAGGGGGAGAGGGGGGGGGGGGGGGGCAAACCGGAATCTACGTTGAACAAACCTATTTTAATATATTATGACAAATATGAACACAAATCAGTTTGTAGTGACTTAATTGCATTTTTTTTCTACTTCTGTCTTATTTACATTTAAGTACATGTAACACTCTCCTGGGATCTAGGTACAATAAGTTATCAAATCGCTAAATTCTCAATTGCCTGGACTGACTTAGCACTTAAATTTATATATCACCTAACTATAAAATTAAATTATTGTGAAGACATTATGAAGCTCCAGGCCTCTTGATTACCAGAAGAGAGCAGGGGCAAATATGAAGCTTGATCATGTGCAACATTTACTGGACAATAATACATTATTCTCACTTGGGGCAAGGAATGTGGGCTCATGAAACAGCTGGTACTCGAGCCTAGAATTGCAAAGGTATTGGAACGCGAGCCTACAATTGCAACATGGCTTAAAATCAAGCCTAGCATTGTAGACAGACTAATATTCAGCTTCTAATAACTTGGCTCTACATTCTCTAAAACTTTAACTATCTTCTCATTCTTTCAATTTTAGCCATGAAGCTGTGAACTCTGTCAAAACTCACTGGGTTTGTCCAGCGCCCTTCCTCCTTAAAGTGCGACCCAACGATCATAGCGCTAGCACCAAGATACTGTCCCATGTTACTATCATCCACCCCAGAGCCAATCAAGACAGGAATGTTCACTGATTCTTTAACAAACTGCATTTCTTTTAAGCTTGTGGCTTCCCCTGTTGCTTTTCCTGTAAGAACCACTCCATCGGCAAGAAAGAATTCTGCTGCTTGAGCCACTTCCAGAATATTTACATCGGAAGTTATAAAGTGGGAGCTATGAAATGAAAATAATATAAATAAAAAATTTTTAGCTACAAGGAAGAGATAGCCTGAAAATGGGGTTCTTTAAATAACAAATAAAAGATTTCAAATTATACAGTGCTACATTGAGTAACATTACACTACTTGTCCTGCTCAATATACCATAAAATCCTGGTTATAAGCCCCCTAGTTATAGGCCCATCTACCTGGAAACAAAAAAAATACATCTGGTTATAAGCCCCCCTCCCCCACAACCACCAGATATAAATCCCCCTCTGCTGGATGACCGTACTGAACAGGGCTAAATGTTGCAGACAGCTTTATTATGACTTTTTAACTAAACATATTTTGATTAACACTACTGTGGCTCCTTTTAAATTTTTTTATTTGGCTTATAAGCCCCCCCCCCCCCCCATATAAGCCCCTCCATTAAATAATTAAAGCCCACCCAAAACCCTTATGAAGTCGTATAAACCCAGGGCTTACAACCACGATTTTACAGTACTCGAAACTTTCCTTTGTGCAACTAGCACTGAATTTTAACACACACTAAGCATTTCTCATTTTGCACCATCAAATACATTATTATAAATATTTAATTTAGACAAGAAATAGAAAACTTAGAGCTGTACTTTAGCAACTAGAGGTGACAATGCAACTAAAATTCAGGTAGCTATAAGTGACTTTAATCTATATTATCTCTAGATATAATCAATATATACACCTGTGCTTTTTCTTGATATCCGTAAAAACTAAAATGTCATCTGCGTCAATCTGCTTTCTATATCTGAGTAATTCACCAGCATCAGAATTCATTGTTCCTTCGTCAGCAATGTGTGAGAATACAAATCCTTCTGCGCGGATAAATTGAAGATCTGCTGCTTTTGCCACTGCAAGAGCTTCCTTGTTTGCGCCCGCCAATATTTGAATACCACATGGCAAGTTGCTGGCTTCTTTTTTGACTTCATTGCATACTACACTCATTGATGCAACGATTTCTGGTCCAACTCGTCGATTTAGATATGGAATATCATGCATGTTCTCTACCAAGATAGCATCCTGATAAAAATAACATAATGACACACTGTTTTAACTCCTTCAGATCCAGGATCAAATAACAAAAAAAAAAAAAAAAAAAAAAAAAAAAAAAAAAAAAAAAAAAAAAAAACCACCAAAAAAAAACAAAAAAAAATTAATTAAAAAGGTGAACTCTAAATATCAATTCTCCTCACTGATTATTATACAGTTCTTTTTGTGTTGGTTGGGAGAATTTGGTGGTGATCGCTCTTGGGAATTATATAAGCACAGGCCACAAAACATATTGAATCCCGGTCAATGATCAATAGAAATGTTCTGGTTGTTTCAGTCTCTTCAACACTTACTTTGTAGGTGAGTGGTGGGATTTCGGCATTACTTACAGGATATAAAAATTTAATGCAAATATTTGGGAAACTTGCTTAATTCTCATGTACCTGGCATGTAATACCTTATTACATGAAATTTTTGATTTTGAGGAGCACATATTTCGCGACACTTAAATTTCGCGATTTTGCGAAAACTTTGTATTTTGAATCACTTTAATTTCGCGTTTTTGAGTGAGACACAATTTACATTTTCTTGGCAATATATTTTGACATGCCTTTGAATAATATAAAACGACTTCATCGAAGGAACAATAACGTTAAAATTAATAAAAACGCAGGGGGGACTTAATCTCGGCAATAGCAACCACAGACCAGTTCTCACAATGTCTACAAGTGAGTCAATTGAAGACAACATCCTTTTACATTGATTACTGACATATGCGAGTCACTTAATATTCGTGTCATGTTATGTTCGCGATACTTGTTGTTCGCGTCACTTTAATTTTGCGATTTTTTTAGAATCGCGAAATTCGCGAAATTAAAGTGTCGCGAAAATTTCATGTAATAAGGTAACAGGCACAAGAATTTTAATCTGAAGAGTGGTCATTTGAAAGAAAGGAAAATAATTATGTTGTAGTTCAAATTTGACTCTGGTACGTTGATATTTTTTGAACTTGAGTTGTTTTCAATAATGACTTTGAAAGGCTTATGTTCCATCCACATTGACAACCAGCTTGTATGGCCAGGCTGTTGCATTTTATGATTGGATATACTCATGATGTACATCTTAGCTGTGAATAAGTGATGAGCCTAATGATTCTGTCTAGTCTTTAACAAGATAAATAAGTCAAGATCCTTACCACTCCAGCATTTTTATAATGAGTTGCATCAGTGAGAGCCATGTTTATTATTTCAGTCATAGACAGGTGATTTCTTGGTGTTCCTAAAGAAGAGGAGAAAGACTGGTAACGGTGATTTTTACTCACTTTACACTAATCATGAATTCTTAGACAGACAAAAGAAGAAGTCAAACAATTTGCCACGGGGGTGGGGGTGGGAAGGGGGTGTGCAACTCCATCAACTGTCTTTTTGGTTCCAACCCACTATTATTATAATAATTATGGTAACAAGATCCTGGCCTTCAGAGCACTGATCGATTTTAAACTAAGACAACAATAATGCTGGTTTGTTGAAAAATATGTTTTACTAAAATTGAAAAAAATTATAGCTACCAGCTACATGCAGGTTGACATTTGACTTCCTTTGTGGCCAGAAATTCCAGCAATTTTCACAGAAACTATGTGTTTTGCATAAATATTTGTTTGCCCATGCATTTTAAGTGTGATGTACTACACTGAGAAAAAGCTACTTGAAACTTATTAATTAACAATTAGCAAAATTAAAAAAAAAACATTAAAGTTAAAATATATAAGATATTAAGAGTACACCAAATCAAAATTTTATACTTATAAAGTACAGAGCTACATATAGTCATGTCGTAGTTATTTTAAACAATTTTGAAGCATCTGTATTTCGGTAACATCATGGTGGGTGTTAATGATCAGCTAACAAAAAGCTTCTATGGCTGACATGACACTTCAGTGAAAGACAAACCGTAGACGCGTAAAAGAAACCTCAGTTTTTTAAACAAACATCTTCAAGCAAATCAAGGAAGGATGTTTAGTAACTACTGCATTACCTGGAAGTGCTTGTACATGAATCATTCCAATCACCACGGCCGATTTGCGACCAAAAATACGAGAAAACTTCGACAGCGCATTTGCAGCCATCTTTCTTCCTCTTGACCCCCTTTCCTTCTGGAAACCGGAAGTTCATCTTCCACCAGACTTCCGGCCTGTTATTGGAAACTTAGTGGGCAACAAACATGAACAAAGAAAACAAACAAACAAAAAAACGGAAAAAGAAAACTATGCGAAGGGGAAAAATTTTCTATTATTTCCAAGAAAAATAATACAAAACTCGTCGAACAAACAAATCGAACAGTCAATCGAACAACCAACTTTGATTGTGTGCAGCGGCATTTACGTTGCAAGGTGTCTCTTCATGTACGCTTACAGTAATTTTCCTGTTAGAGAAGTATGGCGGGCGGTAAATTCAGATTTGCGATCGATCGAGGCGGGACTTTCACAGATGTTTATTCTGAATGTCCAAACGGAGAAGTTAAAGTGATGAAGCTACTGTCTGTAGATCCTGCATATCCTGATGCTCCAAGGGAAGGAATAAGAAGAGTATTACAAGAGGTACTTGTATAGATCTCATGGGACTGTGTTTGAATGAATGAATGAAATACTTTATTCAGGTGTTTATTAAAGTGTCTGAAGTATTTAGCTTAAAAAACTAATTGTGGACACTATTTACATTATTATATATCTAAGCTATTTAAAGTTAAAATATTTACACTTAAATTCTAAGAAGAAGAAAAACTGAAGAATCGTACTACATACATTAATAAATAAATAAATAAATAAATTACAATAGAATATAAAATTTTATCATAAAAGTAGGTGAAAGATAAAAATTGCAGTTAAGAGTTAAAAATTAAAAATTTAAAAATGTATATCGGCTAGCTGCATATGTCACATTGACACTCAGTTTGTATAAGACGGGTGAGGTCTTTTTTTAAAATACTGTTTTTAAAACTCGTGACATTATGTTTTTCTCTATCACTGTGGTCTAGTTTGCTCCATAGATAAGGCCCGAAATATCGTAAAGAATGTTTTCCATAATGTACTGTGCGAAAACGTGGAATATTAAAATCAGCGTTCCTCAGGTTATATCGTTTCGGGGCTGTATTAAATATTTCTGTTATATAAGTGGGCACAAGTCCGTGTTTTACTTTATACATTAGAATGGCAATGTTTTGTAGACGTCTTTGGTACAGACTTGGTAGACCTGCTCTTTTCAGTAGCTCACTGTAGGTCTCCGATTGGGATTTAAAGACTGCCCTGAGTGCGCGCTCTTGAACTCTCTCCATTTTCTTCTTATCGGATGATTTGCAAAAGTGCCATACAATATCACAATATGTAAGGTGAGGCAAAATACTAGATTTGTACAGCTGTAACTTTGCAGACCAGGGGCGCTATTAGGTCTCTTGACTTGGTCGCAAAGTAACTATTTTTATGTCTTTTATGGGTCAACTCTTTGATGTTTTATAAAAGTAATGAAAATTTCTTAGCTAAATTGAGATCTAAGAAAAGGTCAATGGAGTTGTAGCGACCGTTTTGTCAAGATAATTTTTTTCAGTCTGTTTTCTTTTCTTCCCAACTCACGCAAGGTTTTTAAAAACCTCTTGATTGTCTGTTTAAAAGAAAAACCGATCAATTAACAGGCTGGAAATGTAGAGGTCGAAACCTAAGAGTAACTCAGTAAAGTGGTGCAAATCGCGTCAAGCTGGTATGCAATCCACGGCAAGAATACCCCCTCCCCCCCGCGCGAGGCTGGGGGTGGAAACTTGGAAACGTTTGGGTGGGGCGCCCCACGGTTTTTACCGAATGGTAATGAGGTATTAAATTGACTTTGACTGCACTCACTCACTTGCCCACTCACTCTATTCTGATACCAATTTTGACAGAAAGGTCCTTTAAAAGCAATCAGCACAAAATTGTCAATCAGAAACAAATTATTCTCCAACCTCATTCCCCAGGTCTCTCTCTTCCAGGGAACAAGGTTGCTTATTTAAATTTTCCTAAAATTATGTGAAAGAGTATCAAAGGTTATTACACTTTATTCTGGTGGTAAAAAAAAATTGCTTTACAAAGCCTGAGAGCACAAGCCGTCAATGACCCATTCACGCAACACCCATGAAAAAAAAAACCACTCCAATAGGAGGGGTCATGAATGGTCCCTCAAAATGTCGCAGTGCTCGCAATGCTCGCAAATGCTCGCAAAATTTTAGTGGCTGCTCGTTTGCTCGTGCTCGCACAATTTTACAAGTGCTCGCATGCTCGATTTTTAGTGAAGGTAGGTTTTTGAAAAGTGCTCGTTGCTCGCAAGGCTATTTTTTGTCAATGCTCGTGCTCGCAAAGAAAAACGCTGTGCTCGCATGCTCGTAAATGCTCGCAAAGACCATTTGATACCCCTAATAGGCAAATGAAGTGAGATTGTGACTTGCTGATAGCAAGTATGAGATACATGCAGCCCCACTTGCCATGTGACATGATTTAATAAACATTTCAGCTCGTTTCGCAGCTGCTTTTGTTTCGTATCACATCATCTGTTTTGGTAAAAAAATTCGCTCTACGAAGCCTTAGAGCACAAGCTATCAATGACCTATTCATGCAGCTCTCATGAAAAAAGAAAACACTCAAAGAGGCAAATGAAGTGAGATTGTGACCTCCTGAGTTTTGCTTGCTATGTGACGTGATTTAGTAAACGTTTCAGCTCACTGGAAAACAAGAGTTCCATGATGCACGTTTTTGTTATGTGCCACGTCATCTAGTGTCATGCCAACCGTTTTTCATCATTTTAAGGTAAGCAGAAACACAAAGTGCTCTGGCGCACCTTTCTCTCAAATTTCTTTGACTGCCCAAAAATAACGCTTGTCTCGGTACGTATATAAATATACCTGCTCACAGAAAAATATGCTTCTCCCAATACGTTATTTCTCACGCTGCTTTCTGCTAAGGTGATGAGAATAAATATGCCATCAGATGAACCAATTGATCCCAAGTACATTGAATGGATCAGGATGGGAACTACAGTGGCTACTAATGCTCTGTTGGAACGGAAAGGAGAAAGAATGGCTCTTGTTATAACTGAAGGATTCCATGATCTGCTGCACATAGGCAACCAGACAAGACCACATTTGTTTGATCTGGTAAGGATATGTCTATTTATGCCCTTCAACTCAATCTCCTGCTCCATGCTGCATACTATTTGGTTCCATAAAATAATTATCCATACTTCCCCATGGAAGGGATTTCTCCAGAAGCCCCCCCCCCCACCCATGCGGAAATTCCAGTTAGGCTTCATACATTTTCTTAAAAGGTTTCCAGGCCTTTGAGAACTCTGCCACCCCCAGGAATAAAAAGTAAAAAAATTGCCTGTACGCGTCTGGCAAAGAAACCTTCCCCAGGTAGACGTTTTGACAAGTGCTTCACACAGAAGAGCCGGAGGCTGACTTACAGTCGAATGTCTGTTTTTCAGAAAGCGACATGTCCAGAAGTTTTGTATGATGAGGTGATTGAAGTTAGGGAGCGACTTGTTCTTGTGCAAGACAGAAGTGAAATTCAACCACCGGATGACAGTTTCCTAGTTACATCAAGCACTGGAGAAAAGGTAAAGAGAAAGAGAAATGAATGAAACACAAATATTAAATAAATATTATTTTATTGATTTGCTAGCTACATACCGGTAATAAGTTTTAAGCAGGACATGTGACTGCATAGCAGTGTTGCAGCTAAAATTTGATCTCAGTTAGTTAGTTAGTTTTTTTCTAACTACCTTATTGTTACTTTTTTCGCGGGACTTAATTTTTGCGATTTTAAAAAAATCATGAAGTTAAATACCCGTGAAAATTGATTTTAAATCATTTCTATTGTATTTTTTATGCTAATTACGTATTTTTGGCCAAATTGCGAAAATTAAGTCTCATTACCCCCTCCCCCCTCCCATCCTTACTAACCCTTCCCTCCTATCTGCTATTTTCCCTCTCCCCTTAGTTATTAACTGTACTACTGATCTATTTTTTTTTTCTCTATACTAACCTGCACTGGATTTGAATTCTCAACCTCTGGATTTGCTGTCCAACCCCCTATCCACTTTGCCACGCAGGAAACGTTGGGTGAACCACTATTTTTTAAAAATATATGACTCCAGCCCATACCCTGACCCTATCCCTATTATTATTTAGAAATAGTAAGAAAAAACTAACTACATAGAGGTAAAATTTAAAATTAACTGAGATAAACAATTTACTGCAACAGCAGTTTTAATATTTTTTTGTAAAACATTTTCTGAAATAAATGTCATTTGTTATTGACCCTAAGCTCATAGTTTGGAAACCACTGGACAAGATCAAGCTTAAAAACGATCTTCAGGTAAAACCATACTCAGTGTGTGTGTACCATATTTGTAAGTAAAATTCATGTTTCAAGGTTGTGATGTACCTGGTATCTCAGTACAATCTCTGGAATTTACTTAAAATGGTTAGACCTTCAAATAGATAAGGTAAATAACTAACTAAATAAATAAATATTGATAAATCAACTCAATTGAGACCTTACTTGATGACTCCCTTAGTGGGGCTTTTTCCCAGGGGGAGGGGGGTACTCCCACAAATTTAGGATAGGGGGTGTCCCGCGAAGGTTCTTTAATCCTGACCCTAATTAAGGATAAAGAAAGCAAAAATTGTTACCCTTTTTAAGGCCCAACACCGAAAAAATGACACCCTATTTAAGGGGAGGAGAAGCGTTCCGTGATGACCCAAATAATGGCTAACCGTGCACGGCAAAACTCAAATCTTTATAAATCGCTTTATTTATACTTGAACGGATAGTCAGTTTTAAGATACCTTTTTTTCATTTAACTGGGTGTTTATTTTAGCTGATAGAATTTAGGTACCCTATCTAAGGATTACACTGGGACCAAAAGACTGAGAACTGAGAACCTCAAAAACCATACCCTGTCCCGCGGCACATACTAGCACCTATATGGCCCACATATGGGAGTACCCCCCCTTTTTACGGCTGATGAACTTGGAACTTCCCTGCTAGCAGAGGCCTCTGTTCCTTTGTTATCCCTGAGATGTTGGAACACTGGATAATTTGCGTCCTTTGTAATTGGCCAGAGTGATTGCTTTGGTTTTGGTTTCACATCAGTCAATTGTAAACTGCTCTATCTTGAATTGATCAGGGCAGATGAATCCCTCTGGTATGGTTGCCATAATGTACTACGGCTGCCTTAAATTGTACAAATCAAAATCTAAAAATTATCATCTGATGTTTATATTTACAATCTTGTTTTATGACAGCAAATCCTGGACAAAGGAATCAAAAGCCTTGCAGTAGCACTTGTGCACTCGTACATGTATGTGTAAATCATTGTCAATGAGTCAATGTGTCTGAAAAATTATCATCATTAATAGCTTGTTAATCTTCTTTATTTTCCAACTTTTTTACCTCAGACTGTAGTTATCCCCTATTACTACTCACAGTTCCTCCACCTAGGGTTTCCTTTATATCTGGATTTTTTTTCTTGAGCAACCTGACAAGAATGCTAGGTGTAACCTGTATCAGTGGTCTAGTATCCCACCAACTGAATTACCAGTAAAATTTCTACTCAGGTCATGCCATGTATACAGTCAACTCTCTCTTAACGGACACCTCTATAAGACGGACATCTCTTTAAGACGGACACCTGGTGTTGGTCCCTTCAAAGCCAATTTTCAGTCATTTTCTTGTAACTAAACCCCCTATAAGATGGACACCTCTCTAAAACGGACAGTTGGAGCCGGTCCCGACAGTGTCCGTTTTACAGAGAGTTGACTGTAAACCAGAGTTAAAATGCCAGCACTGATCTGCACCATCCAGCTTCTCCTTGGAATGAAATTTAACCTTTTTCTGATCAATATCAAGCTGAAAATTTCTGTAAACTGACCCACATTAAAATTGTTTAGTAAGTAACTTTCATCCTTTGTAAAGATAGTTAATCATACTGTAAACCTGACTGAGTTCTACTGGATGTCAAATGTCACTTTTAATTATTTAGTAATATTATTTCTCATCTTCGTCATCATCATCATCATCATCATTTCACATGTATTTTCCGGTTCTTATTCACAAGGTATGATGCTCATGAGAGAGAAATTGGTGAAATAGCTCTTGGAATGGGTTTTGATCAGGTCTCACTGTCATCTGCTGTCATGCCAATGGTTAAAATTGTCCCAAGAGGATACACAGGCAGGTTATAAGTAATACAATTGCTTCATGTTATTTACTGGATTTAGAAACAGCAAGATGTTATGCCACTGCTATAACACCTGGCAATACTTTATCAGACAAATCAGTGAGAGAATATAAAGGAACAACAAATCTGGAGATAAGCAAGCAATGACAGTAATTTTAGCAATTGGGAAAAGAAGCCTGAAAAAAAAATCCAGATGGTATTCAAACCTGTGACCTTCACAATACCGTTGTGATGCTCTAGAGATGCAAACCAGTCCTAATAGCAGCCTCCACTTCACTATTTTCACTATTGTTTTAACTATCACTCTTGTTTGACATGAATATCTCGTGTGTGGTGACTGCATGCATGTTGATATTTTCATGTGCTTTCATCAAGTTTGAACCCAAAAATCATTACAAATTTTCTCTGTTTGGCCCATGTTTCCCCAGAAGTTGAAGAAAACGCATGTGCATGAACTCTTATATCTTCAAACCTTGGCATCTCTGATTCTTTACAGAAGCATGCAATGTAGAGGAGCTGGGAGTCTTATTGGAGAAGGAGGAATAATTTTTGCTAAGTTATTACAGAAGGGGGAATTATTTTTGCTTAGTTATTAGACAAGGGGGAATTATTTTTGCTTAGTTATTAGACATGGGGGAATTGTTTTTGCTTAATACCCGATTCCCTCTATAGCGCGCGCCTGCAGGGAATCACGGTAGTTGTATTCATCAAACCATGCGCGAGACACAGCAACGTGCATTGTTGCTGAGTCTCGCGCAAGGTTTGATGAATACAATTACCGCGATTCCCTGCAGGCGCGCGCTATAGAGGGAATCGGGTATTATTAGAGAAAGGGTATTTTAATGAAATAACTGTAAGTTTTTTCTATTGTAATATTTGTTGTAGCTTGCGCTGATGCTTATCTTACACCCTGCATCAAGAGATATGTAACAGGGTTCATGTCTGGTTTTAAATGTGGAATTGAGGTAAATTTTTACATTTTGTAAAGAACTGTATTAGGATCCAAAGATCAGTTGAACAGCGCAATTCAGAGAGATCGACCTACAAATTGTCCTCCACCAAAACACATGCCAGATCTCAAGTCTTAGATTAGTTTTCTCTCTAGTATCACTGCAGGGTTCCAGAAAAGTTAAAGTTCTCAAATTTCTATTTCTCTTGTTATTCATGTAGGACAAAGTTCTCTTCATGCAGTCAAATGGTGGACTTACTCCTGTGTCAAAGTAAGTATGTGATAATCTCACAACATGCACAAAGTTGACAGCAATTATCTAATGTAGATCCTTAACAGTGGTTTTACTTCCTCTGAAGATCTGACAATAGAATTGCAATTAATCTCTTTAAAGGTTTTCTGGATCTCATGCTATTCTTTCAGGCCCAGCAGGAGGGGTGGTAAGTACCTGTATTTTAAATTGAGAAAGATTGTCAGTAATACATTTTAAATTAATAAAGATCATAAAAACATAACATAACATAAAACTTTATTTATCCTCGAATTTAATATAGCTAAGACAAGCTAGTTTCTCCGAGAAACAAGTAAAATATATATTAAAATATATAATAACAAGGGTGATAGCAAAACCTATGATGGAGATTAATGATGATGATGATGGTGGCGGTAATGATGTTGTTGAGTATCATGCTGAGGATTAAAAGGGTGATGTTCATTATGACAAGGGCAAGGATCATGATGATGTGGAGGGTAGAGAGGAAATCATCAGCATCATCATCATCATCATCATCATCATCATCATCATTAAGTATCTTACCAGTTGTCACTGATTGCAGGTTGGTTATGCAATGACGACCTACCATACAGAGACAGAACAGCCTGTTATTGGATTTGACATGGGTGGTATGTAGAGCTCCCTTATTCAGCTAAAGCTAAAGAATGTATTAATGTTGGTCAATGATTCACCACAAATATTGGCAAACAACCCTAGTCAGTGCATTCCTGGCATTGTGCTAATTACTTTGTTTTTTGGGTTCTTATTTTGTGATATTTGCAAAAGAGTGGTGTAGGTAAGATGTAGCAAAGCATGCGAGTGACGTTAAGCCTCAGACAAGACTCAGACAAACAAACCGGAATTAAAGGAAGCTGCTAAAACATTCTTCTGAAACAAAAACTTCGCCTACATTACCTCTATTTTGCTCAGAACTTGCTAATGTTGTCTGAGTCTTGTGGGTGTCCAAAATGGAATCTTTTTTTAAACCTTACATGCTTTGCTATTGGCTGACCCATCGGTACACACTGGCCACTTTGTTCACTTTAATTTAGAAGGAGGTACTGTGCGCATAAAGTATCTTACCCTATGGACGCCAGGGCCATACCTAGGATTTTTTGTCTGCGGGGGCAAACTCCGCACACCTTTAGTTTTCTTAGTGTGTTTTTGTTGATTTTTTTTTTCTTTAGTTTTCTTAGTTTTTTTTAGCATTCCTGGCAGGGGCAACTGCCCCCCCCCCCCCCCCTGCCCCTGCTATGTACAGCCCTGTAAACAGCAAGTGGACAGTGAACCACATTATTTGGACACTCAGTAAGATGGTGATATTTTTCGTGCCCAGAAGAGTTTAACAATAAGAAAAATTAACAATAAGAGACAAATTATTCACAGACCTACCATCTCAGGAGGACAAAACGAAGCTGTTCCACAGAAAACCTGTTCTTCATGCACTTTCCAACTGGCTGAGAAAAAAAATCCAACCCATCTGGCTGGCCATGTTTTTTTGTAATCGGCAGTTTTCTTGCTTTCTAAAGTATAACCATGTAAAATTTCATAAAAATCTAATGACTGGTTCGTTAGAAATCGTGCGTTTTCTCGGCCAGCTAGGAAGTGCATGAAGAACAGCTTTTCTGTGGAACAGCTCCGTTTTGTCCTCCTGCCATCTCTAACATGCCAACCTCGTAAGATGTTGATGCAAAAACCAGTGACGACTAAAAACTATACATGTAATAATCCATGTGGCAGCCAACCATTATTATAGCCTGATTGTTGTTTTGTCCAATTTTATTTTGTGCATGTATTTAGGAACTTCAACTGATGTGTCTCGTTATGCTGGTCAGTATGAACAAGTGTTTGAGACAACAACAGCTGGAATCACTATACAGGCCCCTCAGGTACATGATTGTTATTATGTTTGGTTGAATATTAGGTGAATATATATAATTGTAATATAGCTGGCATTTCCCCAACAGCATGATGATGATGGTTCTTTTTTAGCGCATTTACAGAGCTCAATGCGCTTCACAATTAGAGTTAAAGGACGAGATCAGACATCAGCATGTAGGGCTGCAATGATACATTGGTGCACCAGTGAATCGCTATTTTTTTTGTCAAGATACGAATATCAGTATGTGAACAAAATATTGCAGTATCGTGAAACAATACAATGTATTTCATCAGCATTCAGAAACGACTGCTTTTAAAACTTTTTACTCAAGTCAAAGCCCTCTGCAATAATGATTTATTAAACTTAGGGACCTGGAAGTTCCATTCTGCTTCACTTCTGATCATACAGTCAACTCTTTCTTAACGGACACCTCTATAAGACGGACACCTCCATAAAACGGACACTTGGTGATGGTCCCTGCCGTTTTTCAGTCATTTTACTGTAACAAAACTCTCTGCAAGACGGACACCTCTCTAAGACGGACAACCGACACTTTGAAACCGCTAACGGATACGAACAAAAAGTTATTTTTTTAGTAAATAATACTTCGAAACTTGGTATCAACATAAAGTCAGCACCTTTAGAATACCAAACTTACCAAAACAATCCGCTATAACGTGTTACTTCTCTGTGTAAGTGTATGGGCACCAAAGAGGTAGTTTCCTACTTACAGTATTATCGTTTGTAATGAACAAACAAGTCGAATTTCTGATATTATTCTTGTTCCACTTTATGAGTTTTGCTAAAGTAAGCGACTCAAAACAGACGTGTGTTCGTTATGCATAGCCGTTTAGCTTTATCTTCTCAAAATTTCTGGTGTTACGTTACCTCGACTCCCTATAAGACGGACACCTCTCTAAGACGGACAGTTGGGGCCGGTCCCGACGGTGTCCGTCTTAGAGAGAGTTGACTGTATATTCGACAGATGTGACAGTTAGTTGTCGACTGACACAGCTTTGTGTGCCCACAAGCAAAAACACACGGTTCATGAGAACTAAACTTTGCAAATAAGTTTTCGCTGCTGAAAACGTAGAAAAAACTGAGTTACCAACAGAAATTAGTAAAATTATAGCACTTGTCAGTTGTATAAAATGTTGTATCGTATCGTGTATCGTATCCTGGCACTTGTATTGAGGTACGTATCGTATTGTGAGAAAATGTATCGTTGCAGCCCTATCAGCATGAACTCTCTGTCATTGGCTACTTTGAGGTCACATGACATCTAACAATAAAACTGTTTCTCGCCACAAGTCTCTGAGTGGGCAACATTGCAAAATCTATGATTTTAGAAGGTAACAGTGCACTGTTACCCGTTAATGTTAACTGACCACTGCTGTTTTTCTAAGTCTTTGTTGTGCTATTTAACAAATCACTTAATGACTGCTCCCTCGGGAAACCAGTTAATTTTGTTTTCCTCAAATCTTAATTGTTTCCCTCAGATCCACCTCGGAAAACATTGAGAAGGAGGGAAACAAAATTAACTGTTTTTCTCTGGACCAGTCATTAAGTGTATATTTATCTTTCTGGAATGTTACAGGGAGCAAGGAAACCAATAGTGTCTGTCCATAAGTATTACAAACTTCTGCAAGCAGGAATGTTTCTCTTTTCTGCTTGCACATAACATTTATATGAACAACTACCTGTTCCATAAGTAACTCACCGAAAAAGCCATTCTGACCTTCTATGATTGATTATTTTAACTTGAAACCACCAAGTACCAGTACCCGCCTTACAGTTTTTTAATAAACTAAGATAAGATAAAAATTTTTTGTTAAAACTGTGTTTACTAAACTTAACTAAACTAAACTAAGGTATATTAGGACTGTGTTTATTAAATGAGGACTATGTTTATTGACAGCTGGACGTCAACACTGTGGCAGCAGGGGGTGGGTCACGACTGTTTTTTAGGGCGGGGCTGTTTGTTGTTGGGCCTGAGTCAGCTGGTGCCCATCCTGGACCTGTATGTTACCGAAAAGGTGAACATAATTTATATTTATTAATGATAACCTTTTGTCAAAATGCCACATTAACTGTCAGGGTGTTAATAAAATTTGAAGTAGCAGCTGTTAAAAAGGATCTTTCTTTAATTACTTCAAGTTAGGGAAAAAAGTCGAATTGTCTGAGCAAAAAAAATCGATCGTTGATCTTTTTTGAAAGTGCTTAACTGTACATTAAGGTATCAGGGGTGTTTGTTAAACCCATTATCATTATAACTTCACAAAAAGGGGATTCAAATTGTAGGCACTGCACAAATTTTATTCAAATTTCTTTATCTGCTTATTAGTCTGAGAAAACGCTTTGGCCCTCTTTATGTGCTCATTACTGTCCACTGCAACAAAGACATCTAAGATTAGTGCTAACAAATTCCATATTCATGAAGTATCACTTAACATAAGAGATGTGATTGTGTTGGTCCAGAAAATATCCATACTCCTCCCACGGAAGGTTTTTTTTGTTTAAATCCCCCACCCCTCTGGAAATTCCAGTTAAGACCCATACTTCCCTTTAAAAATTTTGGCTTTCAAGACCTCCTGACCCGTTGGAATTTCCAATGACCTTCCATGGGGTGCATGGGTATGGATATTTGTGGAAATGCACATTGTGAATTGCCTCTGATTGGTGTTAACTGCACGTGGAAAATCATGACCACGAAACACTACACGGATGTCTCTTTGGAATCATCAAAAAGGTCATTTTAGGGGAGCAAATCACAGCTGCAGTTGTCTTTCACAGGGTATATCGGAGCAGGAAAGAACCAAATGTTTTGTAAATGCTGTTTGTTGTATCGCCAGCATATGCAGATTCTATCCATTCTGGAATTTTAGCTCCATGCCCTCGCACCCCGCATCGACTAGCCAAAAATTAGAGGTCTTTTCTTTTTCCTTCCAAGGGTCATCCAGGGGAGTGTACACCTAAGCACAGTCATTTCCCAGGGACATGTAAACACTGATAATTATATTTAATAAGAAAATTGCACTTTTCAGGTGGTCCACTAGCAGTTACTGATGCAAACTTAGTTCTTGGACGTATACTTCCAGAGTAAGTTAGTGCAATGAAGAAGATTTGATCATAAATCAATTTGGCATAAAATGAAGCCATGCTGCTTTACAATAGCCAAGTGAGTAAGCACGTCTAATACTTTCATTTACTAAAACAAAATGTCAATTTTTCAGATTTTTCCCCAAGATTTTTGGACAAAGCGAGAATCTTCCACTGGACAAGCAAGGGACATTAGAGGCTTTTCAGAAACTTACAAAAGAGGTTAAACCCGAGATTATGGCATTTTAGTTCTCATCTGTCTTTTGTTTATGGCAACTTTCGCAAGTATTGAGATTTTTAAATCAAACAAATTTTGAAGATTTGTACGTGCCAAGTGGTCACAAATGGCCAGGCTTTGAAAAATGCCCATAGCGTATTTTCGGGCGTTTTGTAAGGTTTTTTTGGTTGACATTTCACTATCAACACCAACTGTTTTTTAATAAATTTATTTTTTCATTCGTTTTAAGATAAATGAATTTTTGCTCACTCAAAGTGATGGCAGCAGAAAGGACCCATTGCGTGTGGAAGAGGTGGCCATGGGTTTTATTACGGTTGCTAATGAGACCATGTGCCGACCTATAAGAGCTTTGACGCAGGCCAGAGGACATAACACTGCTCGTCATGTTCTGGCATGTTTTGGTGGAGCAGGTGGTCAGCATGCATGTTCTATTGCACAGTCATTAGGAATGTCAACAGTGTTTATCCATCGGTAATTGATCACATAGTTTGCAGTTGTAGCTTAAGTGGCACGCTTCCTATCTGGTTTTCTTGGTTTTCTTGACCTACTCGACTTCTTATTCCCAGTTTCCATACTCGTGCCAATTTTTATAAGATGCGAGGATTGGCCTCGTGCCTAACCCCAGACCTGGAAGGCCAGGGTTTTTCTGGCAGGGTAAATCCTTCCCGTAGCCACTTTATCTTAAGTTATTTGAAGGCGCTGGAGACTCGCTTTTTGTCACTGTCACTTGGCCACAGTGAAACTTAATTTCCAGGGGCTATCTCCAGGACGTGCCACATGTGAACCTGCCTCGTCCCCAGGCGTCCGCGTCCTTGGTCGTGCACGGTTCACTTGGCGTTGTGGGACTGACGTGCACGGTTCACTTGGCGTTCTGGGCCTGATGCTGACGGGAAAGCGGCTCGCTCCCTAACCATCAACCCCCGCGCTCCCTGTTTTCCCGCCTTACCGCCTTTGCCGTCCGGCCGACCGGCACCTGGGGACGAGGCAGCATGTGAACCAATAACCTGGTTGATATTCCTGGGAACTTATGAGGTGCACCTGGTGGGATTGGGTTGCAGCACTCGCAAGATCTCACATGAATGGCTCACAACCCTTGGAAAGCCCAGTAGAACAAACAACAGGAACAATGCCTCTACACCTGCAGCCCCCAAAACAATAGAAACTACTACATTAGAGGACCAGTAGATATTCAAGCTTATGAGAGAATTGCTACGCTACTGACCTGATGGCCCCAGGGCATTCTTCTAAGGGGGTGTAGGGGTGGAAAAAGGGAAAAAGGAAATTTTAAATTATTTTATAGGGGGGGAAAAAGAAGGAAATAAAAGTTGGGGAAGGGAAAAAAGAAAAAATATGGAAAAAAAAAAAAGAAGAATATTTTTTTTGAAAAGAAAGGGAAAAAAAAACCCCAAAAAAAAAAAAATTTGAAAAATTCCAAAAAAAAAGGGAAAAAAAAGGAGAAGAAAACATGAAAAAAGATGGAAAAGAAGATGGAAAGACATGGAAATTTAAATGCTCAAAAGAGTACGAACCCTGTAAGACCCATCACTACCCTTTAACCCCCATTTTCGCCATTTTTACACGTGGCAAGAAAATCAAACTTGTTATTCTTTGGTAGCTATTTAGGAATCCTTTCTGCCTTTGGATTGGCTCTGGCTGACGTTGTGCATGAAGCTCAAGAGCCATGTTCCTGTATATATAACAAAGGTGCCAGTGGTATTTTATTACATTGCTATGTTGTAGTTTAAAATGTATTTCAGGTCAGAATAATTTGGAAAGTTTAATTTGTAGTTTTCTTTGTTTAAGAATTACAGAAATAAAGTCTTGAACAAAGAAAAACACAATAAAACTAGTTTGAAATTATTTTGACCTGAAATCATGCTGGCATTTGGTGTTTGTAAAGCTACCCGTGGTAAAAAAAAAATAACAGGGATGTAGATGTTATTCAGTAACGAAAGAATTCATAGCTGCTTTCTACAGATGTTATTGAATGTATACCAAATGTTAAATGGTAATCTGTAATATATTACAGCTTGTTGCTTTGGCAGTGTTTTGACTGCTACACATTTTTTTGCTTAACAATGTCTGTAATCCTAGATTCTTACAAGTACCTAGAGGAAAGAATTGGCTTGCTGACTCAACAATGCACAGATGAGCTCAAAACGCAAGGGTTTGATGAGTAAGTCTCAGTTCATTTTATTGGTCAGTGCGAGAACCATTAAAAGTCTATCAAACAAGGTACATATAGCAAAGAATAAAAGTGACAGAATTAGAAAACGTCTCAGAATCTGCTCCAGTGTAGTTACTATTTCCTTTGGGGCTCTGATGCCGTATGTTTTACAGTTTGTCTTTACTGAGATTTTTAATACATTTTAATATGAAAGTGATATCCATCATTGTGAATCTGTGGTCTTTCAGATCCCAAATATCCACTCAAATATTTCTGCACATGAGATATGATGGAACGGACTGTGCTTTGATATGCAATGTATCTCCTGGCCAAACAGAAAAGGTAATTCCAAAATGAATGTAATCATTTGTCTTTAGTTGATAGCTTCAGTTAATTTTTTTTTAATATTTATTAATAACACAATAGCTTCAGTTAATGTTGGTGTCAGCATGTTTGATGATCATGTTTGTATTTTTACACCACAATTATAATGTTGCTAATATTTATACCTTTAAAAGGTATCCTACGTAGCCCATTCACACCTAAACGATTCATTTCGTTCTCTCCTTTGGGGCCCTCCCCACTGTCTCCACCCTGCACTTACCTTACCTTACCTTACCTTACCACATCCACAGTATCTTCCCGTGAGACCTGAATCTTTTTGTCTCAGGGTTCTGCTCTCCTTGGTCCTTGGACCTGGATTTATTTTAGTTTCAGGGCACTAGAGCCCTTAAAAGAAGAATGTTTGCTTAAAGTGCTGAAAATAATGAACTCCTTGAATTTTTGTTCGGTGGGAAATAATATAGGATTGGTTAAAAGTATTCAAGGTTGAGTGCGATTTTTTGGAGACACATTTTGCGAACCATTTGTGGTTGTGTCTCTTCATTTTTTCCGGGGGACTTTTAAGGTGGCTATTGACTCGAACATTTCGAAACACAGTGCAAGACAAGTAAACTTGCTTTGAATACTCCTTTTTGTCATTTACCTTTGGGCTAGAAATCTTTCTTTATTTGCACCATTCATCATCATTGACCAACCAGCTTAGTTTGTCTTTTTGTAACATAGCCAAGTCCCTTAATCTTGAAAGTGTTTACACAATTATCCAAAGCCCTTTTAGCTCTTGTCATTTCTAGGATGTTGTTTTTTGCCCTACTGAACTCTTAGGAATTAAATTAGTATTTCTCTCGTCCTATTCACTGATTTCGTTGTTTGACATCTTAACAGTCAGAGGAGAGTTCTTCGTTTGGTGACTTTGGAAAAGTGTTTATGGACAGGTGATTCTTGAAGTTTTTATTAACATCACTTGCTTCTTGTGTTCCTTTGTCTGCTTTTAAACATTCATGGCGACTCTGAAAACAGTTAACTAATAAGTGATCCAAAAATGGATCTAATAACGATGTGATGCTATTGGGCTTACTTCTTCTGCTCTGTGCACCTGCATTTCTGACTTGAGAAAGTACAGTGGCCTAACACTTTATGTTTATCCGCGACCTGACAATTTGCTCCTTAGGCCAAACCCAATGCAAATTTCTATACAGGTGTACATATTTGGTTATAATAAATTGTAAGGACTATTCAACAAAATGCTTGGGGTAATCTGTGATGGTCTATCATCATTTTCAGAGGGACTAGCAGTTTGCAGTTTAAGCTATAGACTAGGGTTGGCACTAGTTAATGCACTAGTAAATGCACCCAACTCAGAGCAACCTTCCCCCAATCACTGGATAATTGCTACTAAGCTGAGTTTTTATTAATTGTATTTTTTTTTTGTCACTTGTGCTCAATTTTGTTTTTATCTGTTAACTGAAGGTACCTGCAAGAGTTTGGCTTCACCATTCCCAATCGGGACATTATGGTTGATGACATCAGGGTACGAGGGTGTGGACATTCCAGAACATCAGTCATTCACAATGCAACCCATTCAAGCGCTTCACCCCCAATTATAAAGGTACGCCTTTAAGATATTTGTTTCACCAATCTCTCTTATTTATTACGAGGGCACTAGCTTAGATGATATTACTAACAAAAAAATAGCAGGGAGATCAATTTAAGATATCGAAATCATCTTTGCCAGACAGGAAAAAACTTTCTTATACATTTTATATGCCAGCTTCTCAAACAAAAACTAAAACATACATACAATTCAGTCGAAAACAAATTTCACCTAGAATTTCACCTCAGTCGAAAACGTTTGGTTTTTCATACCACCTTTTAATTTTTTGTACATATAGCCTTAAAACATTTTAGGGATCATTATGTTGAACATATACAATTCAGTAGAACCAAATTTGAAGATATGGTACACGTCAGGTGTACTTTTAATGAAACTGCAAAGGAAAATGAGCTTAAGACATAATGCTAGATTTCAAAGGAACTGCAGGCCAGTAAACATGTCGACAGGAGTCAAGTTACGTGAGTTAAGTGAGGTTATTACCATCCTATGTTTTTAGAGGTATTCGTTAATGGGTATAAGAAGTTTAAGCGCGTACCCGAGATCTGAAAGGTCATGTGTTTGAATTAGTCATGGACTCGGAATTTTCTCTCTTTGTCCCACGCTCATCACAAAATGAACATTCATCTTTATCAAGTTTTATCTTATCTGCTATTTCCTTTTTGAATTCAGATAACAAAGTGTTTCTTTGATGGTGGCTATCTTGATACCAGAGTGTATTTGCTGGATGATTTAGCTGCAGGGCATGTGATAGAGGGGCCTGCTATTATCATTGATCAAAACAGGTACTATTACGTCTTATGATACTCGTGATACACAATATCGACCTTTAGATTGGACAACGAGTACGAGATTGAGTACGAATGCGCATTTCAAACCAAATTTGTGAGCATTATATAATTACTTCATGATCAACGCATCTGTAAATCCCTTGCTATCTTGTACAAAAGTCTATTTTTCAATAGCTATCCGGCCTATATGAGAAACATGTTCTCGTTCCGTACTACTTCATACAAGCTGCGTGGAAACTATATACTGGAATACCCAAGCCGAAAACTACAACTTTTGGTCTCCAATCCTTTACTTATCTGGCAACAAAAGAATGGAATTCTCTATCCAATTTTAAAAGATTTATGTAACTTCTCAGACTTCAAAAAGCACATCAGCAAAGACAGTTCATTAAACGTGTAAATGGCAATTTTATAATTAGTTAATTTAAGTCAAATTGTAAATATGTAAATAGCAATTTCTATTTTTAATTTTTCGTTATCAAATATATTGTTCTCGGAAATATTAGCTTGTCAAGCTACTCTGAAATTCGAGATTAAATAAAGTTTACGATGATGATGATGATGATGATGACCAATCTTATCTCTAACATAAATTCATTTGTTGGTCAGCAACGGGAAAGAGGTAAAGTTTGGGGGATACAATTTTGCAAAATTCCAAAGTCGTACTTGTACTCGATTTCGTACTCGTAGTCAGATCTAAACGGCGCTAATAACAGCAATCAATTTCCTAGATCTCTTCTCTTATTGTTTAAAAATATAAGTTATTTGTTGTTTGAATACAAAGTTTACCAATGTAACTTCGTATTCTGTTCCAATTTGTTTGAGGCATAATACCGCAGGGCCGTGTCTAGGGGGGGGGGGGGGAGGGAAAGCTAAAAAACTAAGAATACTAAAGGAAAAAAAGAAAGCTAAACTAAAAAACCCCAGTTGCCCCCGCCAGGAAAACGTGCCCCAGCAGCCAAAAACTCTAAGTACGGCCCTGTACTCATGTTTTAATAATATCGACTGTTTTCACAGTACTATCATTGTGGAGCCACAGTGTACGGCATATATGACAACATCTGGAGATATCAGGATCGAAGTAAGTTGGTTATCAGTTATTCTATACTTTTAATATTCAGTAACATCTTTTCTTTAAACATCTTCTTTTAAAAGGGTTATAAATGTCTTTCAGATTGGAAAGAACAAAGGTAAAAGACAAGTTTCCACAGATCTAGACGCCATTCAAGTGAGTGTGAAGCATACTTGGATTGACACAATTTAGTTTGCCTTCTTTTGTAACCCAAAACTTGCCCATATGTTTGAATGGTAATAATGTTTTACCTTTTCTAATGTGAGCATCATCGATTCTGTTCTTAAATCTGCAGCTTTCCATATTTTCTCATCGCTTCATGAGCATAACTGACCAAATGGGAAGGTAATCCTTAATACATAGTAATTGCTTTGATTGGTAGGTCGATGAACAATAAACAGTCTTTGCTAAAAACGTTTTTCCTTCCATAGAGTTCTTCAAAGGACATCAATCTCTACAAACATCAAGGTATACGCATAGCACTTTACTTTTAACTTGCTTACTGGAAGATAATTTTCCTGGTAAATCATTTGAAATGTACAAGTATTGATACACTGGTATTTAGCGTTGTATTAATCCATTGGTAGGATTGCTTACTTATTCTATAAATAAGGATAAGTCTCTCAAGGCCGACATGTTAAACATTCTGACACCTCATGAAATATACTTCTGAAGATTTTGGCTGATACGTTGAATTTCACAGAAGATCCACTGATAGGTGTTTTATTACAAACCCTTTATGTGCTGTTCTTGTAATTTATTTACCCACGTGGCACAGAAGAGCTCGGGAGCTCGTAAAGACGTGTACGTGCATCCAAGATCGAATTGGAATTTGGTGTTTCTTGGTTTGTCTTGTACTTGCATCCACTTAACACAATTGAAAACAATGGCCTTGGTGAAATATTCTTCAGTCAGCGAATTTGCAACTTGGAAGGATTGTCAGTCGGGTCACATCTAACACGCAAAAGCACTGCTTCTCACAGACATTCTTCGAGTCTCTGAAAGGTGCTTGGCACATTACAAAAACCAAGTGGGAAAGCATCATCCTTCATTGTTAAGTTTGCTGTAGTCTACACAAAAATGAGCTTTCAGCTCCCTTCTTTTGTCTTCTGTTGCCTTAGAGGCAGTTATGATAATCTATTATTCTTTCATTAAGATGCCATTCTTGCATATCTGTGTCTCATTTACAGGAAAGGCTTGATTTCTCCTGTGCCATGTTCGGCCCTACTGGTAGCCTTGTTGCTAATGGCCCACATGTGCCAATGCATCTTGGATCAATGCAAGAAACAGTGAAATATCAGGTATATCACCAGCGTGTTTGTCTCATGCAACAATTCGTCTTCACTTTTACTTTAATACTTTACCATGAATTTAAAGTTATCTTTAAGAATTTTATTTGTAGATTGAAAAGATAGGTGACAGCTTCAAAGAAGGTGATGTCATACTTAGTAATCACCCTAGTGCTGGAGGGACACATCTTCCTGATCTGACAGTCATTACCCCGGTAAGTTATCTACGTTGAGTCCTTTTACCTAACCCTTCAGTTCCTAAAGTGGTTGCAGCATTCTACTCGTGCTATCAATACATAATCAGTCGTACAGGTTCCAAGAATATAGGATGTGATCAGGTCATAGTCAATATTTAAGAAACAGATGCCATAAAAGTTAATAAAATTTATAATTAGAGATACACAACTGTAATAATTACTGATTAATAATTTTATTGAAGGTCTTTTATCCTGGCCAACCCAAACCTGTCTTCTTTGTGGCAAGTCGAGGTCATCATGCAGATGTTGGAGGAATAGCACCTGGTAATCGTCTTAATAATACAATCATAAAATGAATTGAATTCGCCACAGTCTGAGATTGTCCATTTGTGTCGGGTCCAGTTACATAAATAATTAATACAGGATTTATTTTATGCACCAGGTTCAATGCCACCAAATTCACATAGCATCTTTGATGAGGGAGCTGTCTTTATGTCCTTTAAACTGGTTGATAATGGAATCTTCCAGGAAGAAGGTAATGTCCCATGATTATTGAATATGTGAATGAGTTATCTACATTTGCTGAAAAAAATTGTTGACAATTATGATTTCCTCGTTATGATTTATTTGTTATTTATAAGCTTTAAGAGAAAAGCTCCTGGAACCTGCTAAGTATCCTGGTTGTAGTGGAAGTCGTAATGTTCAGGACAACATCTCCGATCTCAAGGCCCAGGTGGCTGCTAATCATAAGGTAAGTGTGAAACTGACATGAGGATTTAACCTGCAAATATGCAATGATATTATCGCCAGGACGTCCTTGATATCTGTCATGTATCCTACAATAAACATAGTTTGCCATGTTTTGCGTTGCAAAGTCTTGCAAAGTGCTGCATAATAGTTTATCCAGCTGTAAAAAAAATTTTTCGTTGACAATTTGTCGAATAATGAGGCAATTATTCTGGTTCAGTCGTGCAGATTGTCGTCTGTTTTTAGCTCACTCGCCCGATGGCCTCGTCTGCTAAAGTATCAGGACATGTTGCATGCAATTTCGCAGGATAGGTGTTAAATATCCCATGTAGTGGTAGGCGCAATAAGTCAAATCCTTGTTGCTACAAAAATGAGAGCCTAAGAGACACTAGGTTCAGAAACAGACTTCGCATCCATTGAGACTTCCTTGGGTCACCTGCACCTTGTGTGCGCTCACAAGCATGAGCCATATATAATTATTGAATTTATAATTACGTTTGACTGTGATAAATTGTAGTTATGTAATTTACTCTGACTAGTAGAGAAGGCATGGTTTAAACCTCTAACTTGTGGTTTGGTCATTTTGTGTTTTTAATTATTCAGGGAATCAAGCTCATAAATGCGTTGATTGACGAGTACAGTTTCCCTGTTGTGCAGGCTTACATGGAATACATTCAGGTACAAAAGAGTTACAGTCGAACCTCTCCATACGGACACCTCTATAACACGGACATCTTCCCATTAAAGGGGCTAGGTCACGGTATTTTAGGTCATTCTATTTATTTTCGTTAATTAAGCGCTCTGAACTTTAAATTGGTAGAGCAAAAGTCTTTTATTTGCAAAATCACGGCCACCTCACAAACAAGGATGATTTTAATAGATTGTATATGACACTTTCATACAAATTGAGATAAACTTGCAAAAGGTCGGGCCGACATTTTTCAAGTTTACCCGAACGCAATGCGTTTTAATCTTCTCAAATTTTGCCCATCCATGCCCCTTTTGGCCTTTCTGTGTTTCTTTTGAGTTTTTCTACAGTTGAAAGCCTTTATTGTGATATTTCAGTTAACTCTATGAACAGTTGGTCGGTGCCCAAATTGCCTAAAATTGCGTGAGATAGCCCCTTTAAGGACAGTTCGGTAAGGTAAAGTCTGTGTCGGCCATGGGCTCCGCGGGCCCTCCGTGCGCGCTGGGGCCCCCCCTGGAGGGAGCTGTCCCGCGGGCCCCCGCGCGGTCCCACCGGGTGGGGGGCACTGTGTGGTGTGTCTGCCCGCACCGCGCCCCGGCCGCCTCGCCGGGCCGTTCGACTGGTCGGCGCGCACCGCCACCGCGCCTCCCAAGGACAGTTCACTTGGTCGTAAAGAGACAAAAAATCATATAAACTCTACCTCTATAATGACGACACCTCCGTAATACAGACACTTTTCCCTAACCCTTTGGTGTCCGTATGTTAAATGTTCGACTGTATCTTGTAGCCCTCAAGAGGTGAGTGCAAAACTGCATGACAGCATTATGTGAAGCAGGTGATAACATATTTAAATTACGTCTTCCAGCAAAACGCAGAGTTGGCCGTCAGGGAAATGCTTACAGAAATTGCCCACAAAATAAAGGTATGCATGCTGTCAGCCCATACTTTTATTGGTAGAAAAATGTGTCTTTAGGCCCTTCAAACGTTCTAAAGTTTTATAACGATAACCTGGGTCACAATTAGTTGGGACACTTCATACACCAAGCATATTATCCTTGCTGTGGCCCTTTCCCTTGAGCAATATTTTTTTATTGAAATTCTGTTTGTGAAAATTTGCAAGCCAACGTTGGGAGGGAAAGGCAAATTTGTCTTCTATTGCAGGTAATACCATTTTTTTATTCTGTAAATAACTGTGTATTCATTTATATGTACTTATTGTACAAACTGCTTTTCTGCAGTTGGGTTCTATAAAAACACTGTTGAGCTAATCAGATGACAATATTGTTGGTTTTTTACCTCATAATGATGATCGTTTTTTACGAAGTGGAAAGTTTCTCATCATAACTTATGTTATGTTACGTAGGACGTTTTACACCCCTTCTCTGATAATCCCACAGGAACGAACAGGAAAGTCAGTACTAAGAGCATTAGACCATATGGATGATGGCACACCAATCAGCCTCACAGTCTCCATTGATGAAGACAAGGTAAATCACCTTTGTATGCCTTTTAATGATTTGGAGAGTAAAAGGTGCCTTGCATGGTAAAAGACACCCAGCCAGGAGATGGATGATTGTCCTGAGGCTCTGATAGAATGATAAACCATCTCTCTCTTGTCATTTTTTTATTGTTGCAATTCAACACTTTTCAAAAATTGACAACAATGAACTGAATGAAGTGACCATTATGTTGCTGAATCAGTTTGTTTAAAGCAGGGGGAGCAGAGGTGGCGCAGTGGTGAGAGCGCTCGCCTCCCACCAATGTGGCCCGGTTTCGATTCCGGTTTGCTGTCATATGTGGGTTATGTTTGTTGTTGGTTCTCGTCCTTGCCCCGAGGCTTTTCTCCGGGTTCTACGGTCTTCCTCCCTCCACAAAAGCCAACACTCCAAATTCCAATTTGATCTTCGATGCACGTACACGTTCTAACGTGTTCTAAGCTCTTCTGTGTTACGTGGGTAAAAAACATTACATTTTTTTATAAAGCAGTGTTATCGCCTTTCACCCAGTATGCGAGCTTATTGAGTTCTTGACGAAAATGGGCAAAATGATGTTTGCAGCGGCATTTGTCACCACAGGTTCACGGGAGAAGGATTGTACAGTAAAATCCCTATTTCTGGAACCTCCAGGGGAAACGAAAATTAGATTGAGAAATCGGGAGTTTCGAGAAACCGAGGGTCGGAGAAATTGGGTTTCACTGTGTCCAAGCCCCACCCAGGGAAGGTTTTCTCGTGTTACTCCCCCTCCGACTCCGTGAAACTTCCAGGTCAGCTTCGTACCTCCCTTAAAAAACTATGGCTTTTGAAGCGCCCCGCCCCCTACTCTTGGAATTCCCAAGAACGTCCTTGAGATCACAAGGGGTATGATAATTTCCAGGACCCACACATTGTGGTTTGATCCTTTTTTTATGCCATAATATGCTCATTAGTTCGTGTTTGTGTTTGCAGGGTAGTGCAGTATTTGATTTTAATGGAACAGGTTATGAGTCTTATGGAAACTGTAATGCTCCCCGAGCAGTGGCTCTGTCTGCTCTTATCTACTGCCTGCGGAGCATGGTCAAGTATGATATTCCACTCAATCAGGTACAGTGAGTGGACACTTTTAACTTAAAGAAAGGGCCAGCGGACAATACCTTATATCTCCTTTCGTATCTCGTCAAAAGGCGTCAAACCCTTGAACCTAATGGCATAAACAAACTTGAAAAAATGTAATATGATATACAATGTATTTAGTGTATCATTGTTTATAGTTATACCTTATCTTGTAAGTTAATATTCGTTTGTCTATCGTTGGTTTTATTTAAATGGTTATTTTTGAATAACAATCTTATAATCTTTTGTCTTGATTGTTTAAATGGTAACCTTTTTTCTTCGAATTATTCATTCCCTGAAGAAGTCAGGCCGTGCCTGACGAAATATTGGAAATTATAACAGTTTAATCCAAACCGTACGGTCAGCCTTTCTATTTTCTGTTAGCAGTTTACTGTAAAAGTTTTTTCACAGCCCTCTGGGGGCTTATTAAATTCATTAAGCATTTACTTTTTGAGGGGAAAGGCTCAATGGAGAGGGAGGCTTACTAAAGACATGGAGCTTATTTCAAATCATATATTAGCAAGGGTACATGTAAAAGAATATAGTTGACTTTTTAATGTTTTAGTGTGGTTTGGAAACACATTTTCACAAAAAAGAATTTATAAGTAAACGTGGTGGATTAAAATCGTAAAGTGGCCTTGTTTCCTTGTTGTTAATGTTCATAAATTGTCATGATTTACCATATACGGAAGGAGGAGCTTAATAGAGAGTGTAGCAGTGTCCAGAGGGGGCCTTGTTAAAAATTGAACTTTTAGACGGGGAGGGGCAAAAAAAGAAGGGGATTAATAGGGAGAGAAGCAGGGGAGGGGCCCTTGTTAAAAATTGAACTTCTAGGGGGGGGTGTGCTCAAATTAGAGAGGAAGCTTAATAGAGCTGTTTTTTATTAAATGTGAAGTCCAGTTGTTGAGGTGCCATGTTTCACATCCTCACAGGGTTGTCTGGTGCCAGTAAAACTTCATATTCCTCACGGATGTCTGTTGGATCCATCGCCATCTGCAGCAGTTGTTGGCGGGAGTGTCCTGACCACGCAAAGGATTGTAGATGTTGTTCTAAAGGCTTTTGGTGTCTGTGCTGCCTCACAGGTGCTCATAGCTTGTCTGTTTTGATAAGTTTAGACTCAGTTAATATTCACTGTCAGGCGGTCACCCTGGTGAAAATCTTTCAAGGGTCTTCAAAAATCTTCTCGAGGATTGTTAAAGATCAAGTTGAGCATAAGTTTTTTAAACATCTTAACAATGTACCTCAAGCATCTTTCAACAATCTTTGAAATTCTGTTTAAGATCTTAGTAAGATCTCATCATGTTATTCATCTATAAAGATCATTGTTTAAGGATCAAAGATTCTCTAGGGATCAAGATCTTTAGCAGGTCTTCGAAGTTCTGTTAAAGATCCATTAAGATAATGAAAGATCTTGTAAGGGTTTTCACTTGACCAGGACAGGCAACATTGCTGAAACAATAGAGAATTGCCAAAACCATGAGTAAGAGCACATTGCTCCATCTCAGCTTAGTATACACCAAGTTTATGAAATTTCATCTCTGTTGCAGGGCTGTATGAATAACACCACATTTGGTGACGAAGGTTGTGGTTATTATGAAACTGTAGCTGGGGGTGCTGGAGCAGTAAGTACATAAGTATTGGCCCACTTATACAGTACAACAGAAAAATACAAGGCAAGCTGAGGTGTGTGGGCCCAGTACATTCCCTCATATGTCAGCTATTCTTTTAGGAAGCACACAACTCCACATTCGCTATGCATATATCAAGAAATTTGAGTTCGGTCAGTCTAGTGCACAGATGGTCTGTGTGCCACGACCTTGAGCCCAAATATATTCCCATCCCGGCTTCTAAGTTAGTTAGTCAGTCAGTCAGCCACACAGTACAGTCAGTCAGTCAGTCAGTCAGTCAGTCAGTTAGACCTTCAGTCAGTACTGTCCGTCCATAAGCCAGTCAGTACTGTCAGTCAGTCAGTCAGTCAATCAGTCGTTGACAGTTGGTCAGCCACACAGTACTGTCAGTCAGTTAGACCTTCAGTCAGTACTGTCCGTCCGTAAGCCAGTCAGTCAGTCAGTACATAGGTGGCAGTACACAGTACGTGGATGCATCCTGATTAGGTCATTGACTGTATCTCAATCTGATGTTTTTCATAATTCTCATTGCCGTTTGACTTGAAACATGCTGATACCGTACGAAGAAATTGGATGAATATTTCTTTTGGAAATTGAACGATTTTACAATGCTCAAACGCCACTTTCTTGGGCAATGAATAGTAATTTAAACTATATATTAAGAAGGCAAGAGTAACAAGAGCAAAGTTCTTTAACTATGTTACCCCACAGCAGACGATTAGAGGTGTTAAACTAGTAATCCAGACTTCCACCATACTCAATCTTGATAAATTCACATTATTATGTTTAGGGTCCCACATGGGTGGGACGCAGTGGCGTCCACAGTCACATGACAAACACACGGATAACAGACCCAGAGATCTTAGAACGAAGGTGCGTGTGCATCTACCCAACATTATATCAAACTAATAACTAATGTTAATGTTTTGATGACGCAAAAGACAACAGCTAATTGTACCTTTAGAGAAAACTGGGAATCTCCCTGATGTGGATTTTTCACGTTGGCGTGTCTGCAGAGGTCATATCGGTGTTTTCTCTCCATTAATAGGAAACGAGTTCTGTCTGTTTCTATAGAAACGTTTCCAAAAAAAAATTACAGTACAAACCCGATTTATCGAACCTTTTTAAGGCAACGCCGGAATGAAAATTGGTTTAAGAAATCGGGAGTTCGAGAATAGGGGGTACACGTGCAGTGTTTAACTGAGGAAGCAATTCGGCATGACTTAGGTTGGGGCTGTGCCCGGATTTTCAGATTTCCGCCATTTGTGGGCCTAATGTTCATTTTTTTGCTTAGGCACTGACTGCACGTTTGGCTGCGGATGGCTGGTGGAGCTGGGCAACTTTTCAAGTTGTTTCCGCGCGTCTTTAAAAAAATCGATAATTATAGCCGTAGCTTGATTTCTATCCGCAAATTAAGGTTATATCAGTCCTTTAGATGTTCAAAGATTCAAAACAGTTTAGACCAAAAATCTGCAAAATCCTTTAAGTAAGCTCCCTTAAGGTATTGGGATGTTCGAGAAATAGGTATTGCACGGAGTGTTCCATGAAATGTATCTTTCATCAAAGTATTTTTTTACAGCTTAGCAAGCATGTCATTGTAGCCTTGATGTCTTTGTACTTATCAGTAATAATGGATATTTTGTATAATAATCAATGCATGTCTTGTGTTATTTTACAGATATCCTGTGATTCTTCGTCGCTTTCATCTAAAACCAGGCACTGGTGGTGATGGCTTTCACAGGGGAGGGGATGGGGTGGTTCGGGAGCTGCTTTTTAGAAGAACACAAGTGTTGTCAGTTTTATGCGAGAGAAGATCAGCCTTTCAGCCTTATGGACTCCAAGGTAAAACCAGTTTTCTCTATCGACAGTTGTCCATCAATGAATAGTGTTAATTAAGCCGGCCACCAGCAATGGCAATGTTTACTTCCATGCTCACCGATCATTCTTAGTTCATAAACCACATTAAAGATACGGAATTTGCAAGTCATCATCGTCAACGTCATTGTTACTGTAACCTAACCGTCCCCCCCCCCCCCCCGCCCCCATAAAAAAAGAAAGAATTAAAAAAAACCAATTGTAAATTGCATATTAATTTTCCGGGAGGCACTTTTTAACGCAGCACATGAATTATGACCTGATCGATGTTTCTTGCTTCCCATTTGTTGAGTTTGTTTGGCCAAAACTACAAGTACTTGCACTTAAAAATGTAATTTATTTACCCATGTTACACGGAAGACCTCAGGAGCTCGTTAAGACGTGTACGTGTACGCGCATCCAAGATCGAATTGAAATTTGGAAGTTTTTTGTGAAGGGAGGAAAACCGGAGAACCCTGAGAAAAACCCTCGGAGCAAGGACGAGAACCAACAACAAACTCAACCCACATATGGCACCGGGCCGGAATCGAACCCGGGCCACACTGGTGGGAGGCGAGCGCTCTCACCCCTGCGCCATCCCTGCTCCCCTCAACATACAACTAGGTTTAAATGTGACGAACGTTCTGCATTCTGCTAGTATTAGTTTGTTATTGGCAATGTTTTTCAACATTATAGGAGGCAGGCCAGGGTCCTTAGGAATCAATCTTCTAATACGAAAAAATGGAGAAATAATCAACCTTGGGTCTAAAGCCACAATCACTGTGAATGCTGGGGTGAGGCACTTCGAATATTTGTTGTTACTTTACATACCTTTAAATTCCTATATATCCTTTCACTGTCACGCAATAAGAATACAAATCGAAAAACCATTCGGTAAATGAAGTCAAGAAAATTGGATATTATAGGAGATAAATAACGAAGTCATTTCTCCAAGTTTTAGCACTGTGCGTTATCTCAAACTTCAAATCTCAAACGAAACGTTTTGCACAAATTTACCGAGCCCAGTATAGAGCCGCCATATTGGTGTACCTCCGTGTTACACAGACCAATATGGCGGCCGGAAAAAAGTGTGAACATCTGGAACCTACTTTGATCATCTTGGCGGATCAATTTAGGTTTCTGGGAAACTGCTCACCTACCCCTCCCCAAACCTAACATTTTGCCCAAAGCGATAAGTAAGGGTTAATGTTAGGTTTGGGGAGGGGTAGGTGAGCAGTTTCCCAGAAACCTAAATTGATCCATCTTGGCCACTGATTATCTGTACTTGACAAACAAATATTTACGTGAACACTTTCTCTGCTACTTTAACTTCTCAAATGGCTAAAAATCACGAGATAAATATATCCGTAATTTTTGACAAACATGATCGCAATTTTATGTTACGCACCGTCATTACTCTGAAATTCAAATGGCGCTGGTTTCCAAAGGTAGGACGCTATTGGGCTGAAAATTTGTAAACAGATTTAATTTTAGTACCTCTTATGCCTGATGTGGATACAAACTTTGGTGTCTCTTTAGTTTTGGATTTTTGTACTTTTACATTTGCTCAGTGGCCCTTTCAGGGCTTTCGCGGACGGAGGCGGGGTGGGGGTCTGATAAAACTCTCCAAAAATAAACTATATAAACCCAAAACAAGACCCACAGCTGTTAAATAAACATAACAGGTCTGACCATACGCGTACGAAATATCTTGAAAATTTTGTGCAAAAAAATCAGCACCGTTTCTTGTTAAGATAATAAATTGCCAACACGTTTCCAGTGGTGTGTTATTTTCTAGTCAAGAAACATTTTTCGTAACAGTCATTTTATTGTCTTTGTGATGTAGGACCGTATTAGAATCCAGACTCCTGGCGGCGGTGGATATGGCAACCCTGCAAGTGAAAACAGACCTGCTCTTCTGGGAATGAGTACTGAAATATCGGATGTTACCTAATAAACGGTTTGAACCGAGGGGTATCAGTAGTTCGGATAGTGCGATCGTCCGGGTGAGAGTAGTTCTGAATTTTTTATTTTTTGTGGGGGGCTGGCCTAAAAAGAAAAAGGCTTGTTTTTATAAAACCCACTTTTTTTGTGTTAAAAAGTTGTTTTTATGATAAAAGGATAATTAAAAAAAAAAAAAAAAATTTAAAAAAAAAGCACCCCCACCCTCTACCATTCAAAGGCCTGGCACTTGGAAGACAACTGTAACATGGACTATTCTGAAATGAACTGTTGTTGGTGACTGACGTTTTGACAACCGCTGAGCGGAAGTCATCTTCAGACTGATGTGGCAATGAGACAAACAAAGCAGGCTGACTTATTAATCTGTCTAAAGTACGAACAGAAGCCGCCAAAGTCTTTTTATTATTCCGGTTGCCAAATTTATAACTGTTTTCAAAATAATATGTAGTTTTTAATCTTTCGATTTTATACATATGCAACATAATTTTAGCTCAAATCTTAGTATCCTATATATTTTAGTATTTTTAACTTCCATTTTAGATACACTGTAAGGCTTTTAGCGACTTTTAAATTTTTACTTATTACTAGGGCCTCTATTGATAACAGTTTTTATTGTCAAAGCTGATGGAGTCGCCCTATTGAAATAAAGACGAGTGGGCCACGAAATATCTAATGTTGCAAATTATTAATGAACATTTGTAATGTGCAAAATTCATAAAAATTATGTTCAAATGAGCATAACAAGATTTAAAACGAAATAAAAATTATCAAAAAAATGAGTGTATGCAGTATCTATTTTAATGATTTTATTATTTTCCTTTTAATTAATGTACTTTCTGTAAATAGTGTAAAATTATAAAAAATTTGAATCTGAAGTCCAAGCATGTATGTACATGTAACATGCATATAAGCTTTTTAACCCTTTAACCGGCGGCGCCCGTCCTTTCCGCCTGCCCCTGGCCGTTCTCCCCCCCCCTCTGGCCCTCCCCGGCTCTCGCCTCTTCCCTCCCCTCCCCTCCTCCAGCTCCACCCTAATGTCTCCGCGGCTACTTCGTCCCTCTCCCTCTCCCTCTCTTCCGTCTCTCTTCTCCTCGTCCCTCCCCGGTGCCGCCTTATCCTCCGAGTGCCATCGGTTGCTCAGCGACTGCGTCTTCTGGGTAGGGGCCCATGGGGACCATTTTGTGGCGGCAGAGCCCCGACCGAGAGTTACGGATCGTACATATAGGATCGCCGGTTAAAGGGTTAAGGTATAACTGAAATAAATATGTTTTCAAAATCATTAGATAACCACTTTTAATTTGCCTTCTTGCTTGAGCTCCAGACATAAAAACCACCCTAACTGATAGGTGACTATGCTTTGGCTTGCATAATTTTTTCTGGTGATAAAGGAAGGCAAGTATGATATGATGAATGAAATCACGCCATAAATCTGACAAACTTTATTGAATACTTTTCTTACAAACTTGAATCTTAAGTGTATCTGGTTAAAAATATACAAATTTTGTTGTTTCCATGAAATAATTTCTGTAAAAATTTCAATAACCTACCTACATACTGTAAATTACACTCTGTAAGCTTATACATGCTCTAAGCGACTATGTACACAAGTTAATAATAAGAAATGATAAGTAATGTGCATATTCTAGGCAATTCCTACCCTACATTGTGCCTCTTTTTAACAGAGGAAAGTATAAAATGTAGAGGTTTGATGCAAAACACAATTTGGAATTACTAAAATTCCTTTGAACCTATAAAACTGAATGGATACCACTGCAAAGGTTGGATTTGTCTTTGGGACTTTGTGCGGTGACCTATTTGTGATAAAGTAATCGTAACAGATTGCAAAAAAATTTATGATGCAGTCATTTCACAACAACGCTAACACAATATACCGAAATCATTGATAGTTTAGAATTAGTGTGGTTTCCTTTTTTTCCTTTGGAAATTTGATTGAAAAAATAACAAACAAAATAATTGTGGTTGTTTGAAGTGAAATGATACCATCAATAAACTTGCCTCTTGAAGGAGCTATGTCACGGTGATTTTGCAGATTTTTTTGTCAAAACTGTCTTGAAATTAGTGGTAGGCAACTAACCCCACCAAAAAAAACATCTTTGAACATCTAGATGAAGATTACCCTAATTGCGGATAAAAAAAGCTACGGCTATTAATGTCGATTTTTTTTAAGTCCGCGACATAGTCCCTTTAAAAGAGCTTGCTTCACAAAGACTACAATGTCCTGTACTGTCTAAAATGCCCCAGTAAAACAGCCATGTGCATGTGGTTTGTAGTTAAGCACCCATTTCTTTAATAGTTTATCTACTCCTAATATTTCTGTGTGCTTAAATGAATGATTCTCTGAGTAGTGTAAGGAACTAGTGACCACATGAAAACTTTCCAAATAATATGCCATTTAAAATAAAAATTATTATAATTCAAAATCTTCTCTGAAAACAATTTCCTTGCAGTCAAAAATTTGGTAAAATAATACAATGTAACTACCTGTCTCTAAATGGAAAAAAAAAAAACAATGTCATAACTTTTAAAAAGTAGAAAAATACTCTTGAAATCTCGACTGGTAATGTATGGTGAAGTACATGTAACAAGATGGACTGTGTTGCATTTTCTCATCATTTCATTCTGATTCAGCATGAATTCTCTTGAGAACAGACATCCTAACTACAAGAACCCTTTGTGATTAATTCTTTGCAGACCAAGAAAATGGGCATCTCTTTTTCAGTGAGTCACTCCCTGAGTCCTCATTGCCAAGGAAGACTAAAGTGGCAAGATAAACTGTCTATTGTTGATTAATTTAGTTAAGACTAAAAAACACACAACAAATGCTTGCAGTACTAAGTTATCAGAAATGATTTTTTTTTTGCAAAAATCATGGATGTCTTGCCCAAGGGATTAGGAAGGAGGCACTAAAAAAGAGATGTTTTCTTGGCTAAAATTTCTTTGATTAAAATAATATATTTAACTTTTTTGTTTCATTCAATCACCAATACAGCAGGTTTTTTTGTGCTACTTGGCGGAGTCAGGGGGTTGAATGGTTCCACAATTGGAGAGATAGACCTGTTTTCTGTTGTGGTAGAGGGAAGATGGCTTTGAAGGGCTTGAGCTTTGTCCTGAAAAGAGACACAGAGCAATTTACGTACATGTCTACTGTCCTGATAGAATTGTTTGCTGGCTTCTACTTACTGAATGTCCTTGGTGAAAAGCATTCTTTTCATTTGAAATTAAAATTAATTTTCTCGACATCCAAGAAACAAACCAACAAGGCCCTTTCAGTTCAGTAAAATCTTTGCTTGTTTTCTTGGTTACGATGATACTTGCATATAAGCATGGTGGCAAATCTGCTTATTTTACATGACTTAAAAATGAAATTTAATAAACTTGGATGCATTGCCCCCCTACAGTTATACACAAATTTCAGGAATGTAAACAACTCATCAACACAACGACCTACAACATTAAGGAAGTGCTTATCAAACAGCCCTATAATAGCTACAATACATACAAATTACCGTGCATTTTGAAAGCTCAGTAAAAAAGTTAACGGCATGACTTACCAGAGATGTTAAGTCAACTGCGTGAGTTTGGATGTTATGAGCATCTTCACGAGGAACTTGTTCAAAGCTTCTAAGGGTTGCTGCTCCTTTCTCCATTGTGACATGAGCAAAAGATTTCATCCACTGAATACATGGGAAAAGCTCGTCCCAGGTGTGACCTGAAGTGATTGGAACAAAAAAAAATTGATTACCACTGTGTGCGAGCTGTAGGGGCCTAATAGTACAATGTTAGTGCATCACATTCTGGGTTTCAACACTGGCGTTTGTTCTCAACATTTTACTTTTTCCTTGTCTTTCTCCATACAGAAGTACAGGGAAATCTTGATATAATGAATGGCCAATGGACTAGCAAAATATGTTTGATATAACAAAGTTTTGTTATAATATTCAGGGTTCTTTTCCATGTATTTTACTTTTACTGGGGCAAAGAATATCATTCGTCATTAAAATCATAGAGGTTTGTCAAATTGAGGTTCCACTGTAAACATTTGTACCTCATGCATGCAAATGGGGTACTTGCAAATTGTTAAGGCAATCTGAATAGGGCAGCCAACTTAGGATTTGGCAGTTGAGATTATAAAAACTGAGAGACTTTGTATACTGCACTAGTGTGTGAGGTGCAGTGGTCTAATGGTTAGTGTGCTGGACTCTGGATTGTACAGTCCAGGTTCGAGTCCTGGCTGGAGCACTGTGTTGTGTTCTTAGGGAGTTAGGACAATGTGCGAGCCAGCAAGCCAGAAATCCCAAATCCAAATGAAAGGCTAACCGCAAGCTACCTAAGCTAACTGTAGGCTAACCAGAGTGCTATTTAGGCTAACCGAAGTGCTATTTAGGCTAACCCGAGTGCTATTTAGGCTAACCGAAGTGCTATTTAGGCTAACCAATGTGCTATTTAGGCTAACCGAAATGGCTCGCACATTGGCAATACCCGTTCTTAGGCAAGACGCTTTACCCTCCTAGTGACTCTCTTCACCCAAGTGTATAAAAGGGAACCAGGAAATTTAATGCTGGAAGGGGGTATCCCTTCAATGGATTAGCATCCCATCCAGGGGGGAGTAAAAATACATTTACTCCTAGCCGCTTTATGCCACAGAAACTGGGATAAGCTCCGGCCTAATGAGCCACTGGGCTTGACAGCAGGTTTTTATACTGCACTAGCGTTTCTTGCTTACCTGTGACTTGCTCAACATTGACAGGAAGCATGTGGTAAACAGCTGATGCAGCTAGGATACTGTATGAGAACTGAAGAGAACCTACATCCAGTATGCACAGATCTAAAAGCTGAAAAAACAGATAGGAAATGATAATACCAATGTACAAAATAGGTAAAACAAGTAATATGGGAAACCCTTGCACACTTAACGAAACAATATGCATGGAAAATGTGTTTGCAGACAAAGGTCTGCGATAGGGTGAATGTGGCCGAGCAGAAACTATTCAATATGAATGATATGCACTATCAGCCAACAACATTCGCACTGAGGGGCATATTGTTAGTAAACAGATTTCTCTCTGTAAACTCAATTCTACACCCCACCTCAATGAGAGAACACCAATTACTACATAAAAGAGAGATTTATATGTATTATCCAACATTTTCTTTCTCTAAAACCATACTTTGAGCTGTGCAGTGCTTAAGTTGGGCGGTCACAAAGTGTGAGGCAGTGAGACAGGCTATCCATTTTGGTTAGCCTAAATAGCACTTTGGTAAGCCTAAATGGCACTCCAGTTAGCCTAAATAGCATTCTGGTTAGCCTATCGTTAACTTAAGTAGCTTGAAGTTAGCCTTTTTATTTGGAGTAGGGATTTCTGGCTTGCATGCCTCGCTGCCTTGCCACGCATGCCTCGCTTCCTCACACATTTGTAAGACTCACAAGATAGTACAGATATTTAAAGTTGACTTACATGTAATCAAACTGTGAATTTTTCAAATGCACACGAGAGGAAAAATACAACACATACCTGGGTAACTTGAACAAATTGCTGTGGTGGATAGTGGGGGACGTTGAAGTTTGACGTTTTGCTGTTTTTACTTGCTAAGCAAGATAACTGTAAATAAATATTTAACCACGAGTTGACTGTGATTGGTGTTAAATTCCAATTTAAACCCTGCAGACAAATAAAGGAAGGTCAACGTTAGTGGACAGTGTCAAATGACAAAAACCTTCAACATACACTAAATTTTGTGAAAAATACAACTGCTTAGTTAAATAAATACCTTTAACATGAGAAGTTCTTCATTTAAGATTTCATTTTCTGTACAAGCCCCGTCTGTGACGTATGCAAACTCACTAAGTTTGGGAGGATAAATTTCCTGTAGATAAAAATACATGTACAGGTTGTAAATAGCTCAACTTTGGTAACAAATTAATAAAAGCATACCTATCCAAAACCATTGTGGGTTACTGTCAAAGTATTTAGTGGAAAAAGAGCTAACCCAGCAGGTCCTGAAGTTCATGATAGAGTTTGTTATGTGCATGCAGTTACCGGTACCCCCACTATTTTCCCGGACTACCCTTGTAACAATTTCCTGACCTCACTGACTTTGTATAATGATGTTTTCCTGTCTATATTTGCTTTTTGTTTGAAATGTAAACAGCTTGACTTTTTTTTCCTTTAATTTTCAAACCCAAAAACACCTGAGCAGGGAGCAGCTGTGAGAGAAATGTGTCTTGGGCGATAGTGCAATTTCCCCCCCCCCCCCCCTCCTTCTCTCCCCTGTTCAGACCGGGACCGGGTATGTATACAGTCAGTACTGAATTTATTCTTCTCAAAGACAGCAGTTCCAATTATCACTGAGTACTGATGTTTGATTTCTTACCTCAATTTTAGCTGCAATAAACAATGCTGTTGTTCCAATCAGCTGGAGTCTTTGCTTGGCAATGTCATGTTTGATTGACAGATATCTATCTACAAAGTCTATCGCTAAATAATATGTTTCCCTATGCAATCTGTAAACTTCACAAACCTAAACAATAAAAAGAAAAACAGTCCTTAGAAAGGCTGCTACTCCTTTTAAAATACCTTGGTCTTCAAAAGCATGAAAATATGCCCTTGCATCTTCATTTGAACAAGAAAAAAGGACTAAGAAGAAGTTTTGCTAAATGCACTACATGCATAAATCCTGCAGATTTGATAAAGAGAACAATGGCAAATGGTTCAGACATGTTTTCAGTTTGTTGGCATCAAGGTTCTTGGTGTGCGACAAATTCATACCACAAACCTGCAGACTTGCACTGTGGTTAGCCTGAATAGCCATGATATACTCATAAGAAATCTGCAGGTCTGCAATCTGTATTTCTCGCACACTATATGGGTCTTAGCATTTTAGTGGTGGGCGTCTGGGCGTCTTCATTTGACTAAAAGCTTTTTTTTAGTTATTACAAGCCTTTGATTTAAGACAATAATTTATTTTAAGATAACTAAAGGCAATTTAACAAAATATGAAAATACCAACCTCAGTTAACCAGTCCAATAGAATTGCCCGCATTCTTGGCTGAAGAAATGAGTGTTTCCTAAAATACAGTGGATCCCTATGGTATTTTCTATCTTTCTGAAGCATAATTGCCCACACTTCTTTTGGGTCTGCCCAATCAAGTTCAGGAAGGGGCATGGCACTTTTAACAACAGGAATAAAGTAATTGCTGAAAGTAAAACTAGCAGATTTCCCTCTCTCAGGTAGAGTATTGCTTGCTGTGTGTTCTTTTAAAGCCTTTAATTGACGTTGACTCCTTGTTTCTATCCTTGAAAATCCACTAATGCTTCCCTCTGCACTGCAAATTGGATGCGCGGACATCTGGGCTTTCTAAGGTGAGGCAATCATTGAAAAAAAGACAAGTTAATTACACAAAAATCTTCTTATGACCATGTTCGATGTTTTCTTTGCCACCCAGCGTTCATATGTTAACCCCAAACTTTGAAACTTCTAAACCTGTTCCAAATTTCGATACACGTCTTCAGACTAAAAGTGTGTGCCATGTTATTATTCATTTTGACCCACTTTTCTCACTTTGTAAATTAGTTTTTCAGTTGCTTGTCACTTGGAGATAAGTAACTTGGAATTTGATTTTATTTCAACCCACAAAACAACATCTAACAATTAGTGCTACAAAGTTAATAACAACAAAACCAAAAAATTAATCGGCTAAGTAAAATCACCAATGTGACGTCATACAAGTGATAAATTACACTCTAGACAAAAACCCAAACACAGTAAAAAACTAACAGTTAAACAATGGTTAATTCACTTCGTGATCTGACAGTGCTGACAAAGCGGCAATTCCTGAGCAGTTATTTGTTATAAGAAGAAAACAAATTGTACAAACTGAGACACAGTTGCAAAACAATAGTGTTAACCTTTGACAGCAAGATTCTCCATATTTCTCCATAATCACAGAAGGGAATTATCAAAACATGTTAAGTAAAACACTGAATGGGATCTTAACCACTAGAGATTAACCTGTAGTCAATATACATTAATACAATGCACTGTTTTAAAGAGGCAATTCATACACAAAGCCTAATATATTTAAACCTAACATGAGCATTTTGCCAATACAAGATTCCTTAGAGAGGCAGACAAGAAGGCTGTTTACACAACAGAAAAATTTGGGTACGGACCCATCGACATCCAATCATTTTTGAAGAGAAACCATCAAGTTTTCATGGGGCCATAGGTGCTCATCACCCCGTGAAAACCTGACTGTTTCTCTACAAAATTGATAGGGCTGGACCGATTTTTCAACAGGTCCATACCCAAAGTTTTCTGTCGGTAAATGACCTTAAGATATTTAGGTTTCATGTGTAGTATAAAAACTTACAGGATAAGTTGTTTATTTTAACACTTGCTTATGATTTTTTCAGACTGTATTTAACTGTTTCAAATGATAGTTAGCAATAAGGTCATTGTAAGGTTTTCCATTACACAGAAAATATGTGAACTTACGTCAACTGATTATGCAAACCCTGGAATAATATTTGGCTTGGATAACTCGGTCACAAAAAATAAAAAAACAGTTATCGCACAAACAGGTTACACGTATGACTAAACACGAGGGTTCGATGAGGTTTTTCTGTAATTGTCATACACTTGAACAAACATATTTTTATTTCTCAATAAATGTAGTCACTATTTTAAAATTATAGAGAGAACAAATAATAAACATTGGTGGTCTGTTGGTAAAAATAGTTAGGTGCTATCATTCATCAAGTGAGACTCTATAAACAACTAATCATGTAAAACTAATAAACCTTGAGAGAAGTGTTAAAAAAACATGTCCAATTTAGCAACCACAAAATCCCAAGAATTTGCTGCATAGTATTAAGGGAAAAATCAAAAATTGAGAAAAAAAAGTCATTTTTAGCTAATTAAGCTTTACATTGAAAGACAAATGCAATTATAAATTTCCAGTAAAACTTTGAAAATCACATGTATTTTATTAACCACGTGGAAAAATATTTATATTTTAATATTAAATTAAATTAAATTAATCGTCAACTTATGGATAATCTAAAACGTATTTTTAGGAGTTCCAAATTAAACTAGAACTATTTCTTTAGGAAACTGAATCACTAGCAAAATATATTACTAGCAGTGAGCCGCTTGGAGCTGTAGCTTAGCCTAAATTTTAACAATGTTTTTAAAAATTTATAAGCTCATTTAATATTACAAAATTAACTGAAGAATGTAATAGCATGTATTAAGAAGTCACTTTCCCCTAAACCACCCGTTCGCAATAAATTGTTCACAAATCCACCCAAATTGTAAAGAATTGTGATTTTAGCGCAATTTATCAATGCCGCCACCGGCAGGAGATTGAGGGGTAAACAGACCCAGCCACGCCACTGTTAGTAATTAGAGGAACACAAATCAAAATGTCGAGTCGCAAGAATGTAGATCCTTTAAAACAATTTTCTTAGCACAAAGGTGGTATGATCGCCGATTTGTTGCTTCTTTGCGAGAATCGCTCTTCTCTAAAAGGAAACCATACATGCAAAACTCGACTTTCGACTTTTGTTCTCGTAATGAGGTTTTCATAACACATTGATCATGAGGGTGCAAACGTCGAAGAATTGTCCCAAATCATTTAATTTCGGTACGGTCATAATATGTGGAGGCGAGAGAGCCTTTTTCGTCCACAAATAACACACTGAAAGCTTAAATAGTGCCAAAAAAGCGAATCAGTCGTTCATGCCGAACAATGACACCTCTCCAAAATGGCGGGAGTCATTACGTCCATGGCGGGAAAGCAAAAGATTGTCTTACCTTCTCTTGTAAACCCGCTCTGGTTCGTTTGTTTACGGCTCCTCTTGAACAAGAATCCTTCTACAAACGGACAACAATCAAGTCAAATCTCTGCAATGCTAGAAAGCCCAGAGGTTCAACAAATTCTTACTCGCCTTTCTCTTTCGTGTGTTCGCTTCGTCGACGGCTTCTAAGCTCAAATGCCGAAGGTCTTTCGCTGCACAGTCACTGGAAATAAAACAAGCGGCAATGTAAGATCCGCAATAATACCGTAAATCGTGGGAAAACGGCTTTCTTGGCATGTACAGTCCAAGACATAGACAGGTCAGTTGCCCAAGGGCGACGCAAAGAATGTCGAAGATTCTGGTCGATATCGATTGCCAAAGAGGAAAGTTTACAAATCGTTTGCAATCACAAAATAAACAATCACTGAAGTTTTACAGCCCTTACCTTCCACTTGCCATTTACTAAATGAATCGAAAAGTGGACTGAACGATGCAGTATTAAGAGAAAATACCAAGTTTCTTTACGTATTCAACAGATGAGTCGTTCTTGCCGATCGAGACCTTCGCGGGACCAGGTCTCCAAGCGAAATGAATGAATTGATTTTTGCGCGAATATTTGTGTGCACTTTCCACGTGCCGTATTTGAACAAATTACCCGCCATAATTTCCACCAATCAGCGCGCACAAACAAACCCCCGGGAATCACAAAGGTCCTCAAAAGGTCACGTTTCTGACCCGTTTTATAATTTATGCGCGTTTAGGAGCAAATATTAATTCGAGCGCATCTTTCCTGCTAAAACGCTTAACACTGAAATTTTAGACAATGCCGATTTTAAGACTTTTAAAAGTTCAAGATGTGAGGTGTATTAGAGCTGGGATCAAAAGCAAAGACTTTTAAAGAACGCTCACTCCATTTAGTCCCCCAGAGTGTTGCGTGCTATCCTTGATTCATTCAAATAAGACGACAAGACAAATTAAATAGAAGCATACAGCGCCCCGCTTATTTTTTTTATTTAGGTCAAATGCATCGGTCACTACGAGGAATTCACTTCAATTTGCGGGTGATGAAATTGCTACTAAAATATTCAAAATGTTAATACAACCCCCGCTTCTGAATGTAAATTAAGTAACACAAAAAGCAAACAAAAGACGAGCGAATAGGATACATGACATTTACAAATTAATCACACGGTTGACAGAGCTTGTAAGAGCCTCGTATTTCAAGAAACACATAAAAGTCGGGAAATTCATATCATCAAAGGGAAATTACTGCCTTTTAGGAATATGTGCGTCGAAGTTGGACCAATATCAAAGGATAAAATGTAAACTCATACCTATACTTTGTCTGATTTTTCCCGGGCTTAAATTGGATTAGAGCTTTTATTCACGGTTTAATGGGGTCTTTAATGAATTTTGGTTTTTAAGTTGTCTTATATTGCGTAAATGCGTCATCTTTAATTTGTCTTTCCCAACTTGTACTCGATTTTCAATTTGTGTTAATTCTGTTACCAACTTAATAACGAGGGAAAAGTTCCCCTAAGCTAAATTGATGAGTGTGGAGCTAGGGAGCTAGTTTTCTCTAAAAATCCGAAGGGATTTACGCATCTGGGCCTAGTGTAAGCTGGCCCCTACCTGACGTTTTTCATAAGTGACATTTATTTAAAACTGTAAAAGGTCACAGTTTAGTAACCCTCTCCAGCACAAAGAAAGCACGGGCTCCCGCGATTTCATTTCACCTGCGCCGCTACCCAGATCTAATGACGTCATTTCAAAGTCTCAAGTGGGATTATATGGCACCTAATTCCCGCGACCTAATCCAGAATGCTAGGTAGTCCTAGGCACGGTCCTGTCTTTGAGCTTAATAGTCAAATGAGCCCAAATGTTGTTTTTTATAAGTGTTATTGTCTAAGCACGCTGCGAAGGAAATTTTAAGCCTGAATAATCTTGATCTCGATAGATCGTTTTGCGGACTGACTCGTTTCAACGCAAGGCAAGGGTGCAAAAATTCCACGGATAAGCACGAAAGATCTGCTAGAGGAGAAGTCACGTTCGACTATTTTCAGCAAGAAGGGTGTCTTAAATAGAGGATACCTTTTACCAGGAACGCAAAACCGATTTATTACAGCTAGGGTATTGATCTTCAACGCAAAAGATAGAAAGCTCGTAAAGTAAAGTATTTGGACGTGATAAAACGCGATCAAATACCAATAAATTGTGGAATATGGTAAAGGTTTTAAAAGATTAGGTCTGAAATAGGGTGCAAGCTTTAATAGTTAGGTCATAGTTCAGATCACTATGGAAATTCACACATTTTGGGTAAGAAAAAACCCGGAGAAACACCCACCTTAAAAAAATTCCGAGAAGGGACCCCGATACTACACCGCTCCTGACACCGCTAAGATCATCCAAAGTATTGCCAGTTGTATTTGTACCCTTGTCGTTGGGGTGTTTACGGGTACTTCAGGCACACAAAGGGTTCTCAATGATATTAGAATTTGTAAGGACTTTATTAATATAAGTTAAAATATCTAAAATCATTCTACTGAAATTAACACTTAAATGGAAGTATCCTTCAAGAGAATTTTAAAACTCTTATGTAAAAACCATTTCATGTTTACATACTTGCCTGTGTGTTGTTTCTTGACTGTTGTTCATAAAAAGCCTTAATTTAGAAGAAAAGTTACAAGGAGTTGGCACATTCAGATCATTTTAATAGCAGTCTTCAGTTTCTTCCCATCTACTGAAGTTTTCACTGAACTGCACTTTCGGATTTTTTTTAGTTTTCCGTAAAAGGGGTATCGAATGGTCTTTGCGAGCATGTGAGCACACCGTTTTTCTTTGCGAGCACGAGCATTGACAAAAGTTAGCCTTTCGAGCAACGAGCACTTTTCAAAAACTACCTCCACTAAAAACCGAGCATGCGAGCACTGGTAAATTTATGCGAGCATAAGCAAACGAGCACCCACTAAAATTTTGCGAGCATTTCGAGCAGAAGCCTAATATTTTTCAGCACTGCAAAATTTTGATAGACCATTCGTGACCCCTCGTAAAACTTCCTAAAAGGTACGATACAACCCTTTATGCAACTTTACCAATACACTTTTCATCAGTTGGAACTGAAATGGGGTCGATTTCTATGGGTGCGAGACTTTTGCCGTGTTTCTTGGCCTGCCTGCAAAAGGTCCGGAAGGCAATTAGGTCAAGAATAAGACGCCGTCTGCATGCAGGCCGCTTTGTCTTATCTTAATTCTCATGTTTTACTTATGCAAACTTAGGAGCCACTTGAATCACCAGCGCATTCTCTGCTGTGCTTATGGGGAGGGAGAGGGATGCTCAGGCCGAGAGCCACGTGCGAATAAAAAACGTGAAATGCGATCGCTTAGTTGAAGTTGAAGTAAAGGGCGTGGCAAACGAGGACACATTGTCGCGGACACAAATGTGTCTCTATTTGCCTCCGCGTGCAACATTTATTGCGGACACAAAATTGAGGTGAAAATTTGTGTCCGAGTCAAAAAAAAAAAAAAATTCTGATTTTGTGTGTGTGTGTGTGTGTGTGTGTGTGTGTCCGGCACCCACGACAAATTTTTCGTAAGAGTGCACGTAGCTGTCGTTTATGCAGCAGAAATTGCGGGTGCTGCTTATGCCACGTCAGGAATTCAGCATACGAAGAATGGGCGTGTTCGTTCTTCTCATGAGCTTATGCTAATTCTTGCGCTTGTGCTTATGCTTGTGCCCAGTATAAACCAGCCTTTAGAAGTACCTGCTAACCCTAAGAGATCTTGCTTACGACGAGGCCGTAAGCCCAATTGGTGAAAATCATTAAACGATATTCAGCAAGATTGAGCGGGACAATTGTTTTACGAAACGCATTTCAAAACTAGACAAATTGTGGTTATGCAGCACTATACAGACAATAGTTCAGACGAATCTTGGCACACTTTGTATAACACAGGATTTCTCTTATGTGCGGGTGTCATATAACAAGGGTTTATTGAATAATAACTCGTTTTAGTATATACTAAGGGACTGGTCAATAAGAAGAGGGGGTGTGGGCCGGAGCAGAAAGGGGGTGGGTCATCAGTTTTTGAGCCCTCAAATAAAGATGGTTTAAGTAGTTTTGATCTACACGTAGAGGGTGGGTCATCTTATTTAGTCATCAACCTTTAAACAGTTATAGTTCCAAGAAAATTCCCAGTTGTATTCTTGTCTCTCACGTTGTCTATACATGTGAATGTACACATGGCACGTACGCCAGACGTATATTTAAGAAGTGTCTCGTCGCCTTATCTGTAATAACGGGTGCTCCGCCCTATTGTCTGACAAATTTAGCCAGGGTATGATTGTTGGACTAATTTTATGTAAATAGCTGGATAAAACGCATAAAGAGATGTTTGAATTTTTTAAAACAATCTAGACAAGGTTACATTTATTTGTTTTTACTAGGTCTGGCTTTCTTCGCTCTTCCTTTATTCTCAATTCTTGTAAATTGCGGCTTTTGTCATCAAGTCTTCGTGAAAAAAGTCGTAATCTCGCTATTTTCAACTCTCGTTTGGCTTTCTCTATAAGCATAAACGTTTTCCGCCTTACTTTAACTTCTTTGTTACTGCATGCTTTGCATAGTTTAAGCTTAACTTTAAGCCACGATAACAAAAGTTCACTATAACCCTCACATAAATGTAGCGGCGATATTTTGCGATAATCAAGGCTCCGTCTGCCAAGTGATATTGCCTGCATGGCTTCGTTATCTGTTTTAAGCATAAAGGGTATGCACAAAGCCGGGCACTTTGAACTTAAAAGTTCATTCTGAATAAGTGTGAAATATGCCTCACGGTAAACAAGAGAATCCCCGCCTCTATCAGTTTTAAGTTCCCGTCACCGCACGTGCTAGCTAGCCCGCTCTCTTATCAGACACGTGTTACTCTATCTTGAGCAATATTATAGTCCTTTGACGTTCCTTTCGAGTTGATATGCGATTACGAAGGAGATAACGTCAATGGCATAACGCTACTGCCTAAAGACGCAATAATCCGAGTTGTTGCCAATAATTTTACGACCCTGGTCGATCGAAAGTTTGGCCGGGATTTCTAACCCGGGGCTTCTTGCTTATGGGACGGCGCCCGGGGGGAAGGGGGGTGTGGCAGGGGACGCAGTCCCCCGTGTTGTGGTCAGTTCTGGCCAGCCAGTTACATGTAACTAATCTACCACATTTTTCCATGGCTACACTGTTTAAACATACCCAGTGACCATCTCGGTAGGCAGCGAGATACTCTCGCATTTATCCTAGCTTGTCTGGGCACTTTACTTTACCTGTCTAAGATCGGGTAGGTGTACCTTTCTATTGTTATATATTGTTATATATTCCTGATGTTTCTAATCGTGTTAAAAGAAGTGTCAAATAAATTTATTACGTGCTTTGCAATTTAAGATACTCAATAATGAATGTGAATGTGAATGTTGTTTATAGTGGTCATGCACTTAGCTTCGAGATAGCTAGTTTACAGGCATGCCACTGAAACAGAGGAAACAAATATTTAAATGAACATAACAAGGTTAAAAATCCCGACTGGCAGGAGGCAGACCAGTTGGCTATATACAAAGCGTGATCGAGGATTTGAACTCAGGACAACCAAGAAACAAATCCAGCTAGTGGCAGGGGCAGGTCTTGAACCGGGGACCTCCGGATTACAACACAAGCGCCCTAAACCACTCGGCCACGCTTGCCTCCCTAAAACATCTTAAACTTTGTTTACTATAATCGCGAAACCAACAACATTCAACAGGAAAATGGATAAGAAGCCTTTATTAATCCTTCATATATCTTAAGTACACATCAACATGAATTGTGATAAAATATTTTTTTGGTTTGATATTTTGTAATCAAGGCTTCCAAATCTCTACGTAAACTTCACAGTGTCAAAAATAGTGTTTTCTTTTATTTTCCAAAAAAGATTTCATAACTAGATCATAATTGCTGTTTTATTTAATATAATGGGTCTTTTTATTTATACCTTATTTATTCTCCCTTTTAGTAAGTGCTCTTTATAAAATCACTGCGAATATTCCCTAAATAGTAAATGTTATTTTCTTACTTTTTGTCCGGGACTATTTTAAAGATGTCGAGAAATGAATAAAACAGTCTAGCTCTTTTAGTGCAAAGCCTTACAATTAATTTTGTTATTATTATTTTTTCCTATGTACGGTAAGACTCCCTATAAATATTAAAAATACAAAACATTTCGTCCCTCAAGAAAATCAAGTTCAGCGCATGACAAGCTCCTAAGCAAATCTAAAACATTTAAAACAAAGAAACGAACTCCACATTTGCACCTCGCAGACCGTTTCATCATTAAGCGGGCACTCGTAGACACGGCCACACGCAAGTACTACATTTTGATCCCTCCAAACGCGGACACCTATGCAAAGTGGACACTAAAAAGTGGTCCAATTACACAAGGCTACAGAAACTTAGTAAGCATTTTTTAAAAGTACCCAACATTACCAATGTCTTCATTGCTTGTACGTATGAGCCATAATTTCGCAATTTTAACTGTAAAGTGTTTTTACCCTCGTTAAATAAAGTTATTATTATTATTATTATTATTATTATTATTATTATTATTATTATTATTATTATTATCATATAATGGAAATTTATTTGAAATGTGACCAAATAGATAGATAGAAAGGGCACGTCTGCATGAATGACGTCATGGCGTAACTGTAAAAGTCATCACTTTCTCGCCTTTTCAAAATACACAATCAGTACCAAAGAGAAATTGTCAAGATTAAAAGAGAAGTGTAAGTGCAAGTTTCAAAACACCGTGCACCTAATAAAATCGCTCTCTCTAGCAAACAATCAAACGGCCTTTAGGTTGGCCGTAACAAATGCTCGCAAATGTATTTTTGAAGCTCCTAAAATAAATTTTAAAATCGTTCTAAGTTTTTGGCATGAGTAAATTTAAGCCTTTACGCTTAAATGCCTCTTGAATTCCTCCCTTACTCAAGAGGACTGAAATTTGACCAGAAAAATTATATACTGATGACGAAGCTCTGCAGAGCTCTGATTGGTTGTTGCTTGGCTTCCAGGGGGGTGGGGAGGGTAGTCAAACATTTTTATACGGGGAGGCTCCGCCCCGAGGTCCAACCCCTTACCCTTTCATATACCACTTTAACAGAAAAGGTACCCCATTTGTATACCTTTTATTATAAAAAGGTACCCCTTTCCCAAATCTACTTAAGAACACTGCATCCTTTTTTAAAACCCTTGGAATGAATACAGCCACGAGGTGCGTCTGTTCGAAATCTTTTAATTGAAGGACCTTTTAAAAACCTAAATGACAGATTTCCCCTACCCTTTCACATAGTTAAACTTGTGAAAACCCTACTCTTTTATAGACTTAAAGCCTGAGAAAGGTACGTCTTACGCGCGAAGCCTCCCTGTATATGGCATTTTGGTATTGAATTTTTGCGCGCAAATAACAACCAATCAGCGACCTTACACGACTCTGTAGAGTTACGTCATCAGTTACGTCATCAGTATGGAATTTTTCACACGTGTCTTGAGCGGGAGAAGAACTGAGCACGTGTACAGAGACATGTTTGCTCAGGCTAGTAAGTTCCTTAATGGTTACGCCGACTCTTGCATCATCTTGTAGTTGTGTAAACTCCCACAGGCTGCAAAGTGTTGTGGTTTCTCCTGTTCACTTCTTGACGGCGGGTCACCGACATCACTACCTTGATCCAGGCTTCTTGTTGGTGCTCCGTAACCACCGCCGCCAGGAGTCTGGACACGATAACAGTCCTGTCGGCAAGAGACAGATTGCACATTATGTAGAGGCAGCTTGACATTGAGGAGGCAGCTTGGCCGAGTGGTTAGGACTCTGGCCTTAAAATTCGGAGGTCCCGGGTTCAAGTCCTGCTCTAACCACCAGGTGGAGTTATTTCTCGGCAGACCCTAGTTAAACACTAGGTCATGCTTGTAAATAGTCAACCTGTTTGCCTCCCGCCAGTTGGGATTTTTAAGCTCGTTATGTTTATTTAAAATATTAGTTTTGTTTCAGTTTGAGTGGCTTGGTGCAGCAGAGTGCATTGACCACTATCAACGTTAACTTTTTTTTTTACTTACCCCGGGTTTCATGTGGACGGATGCCTTGCCTCCCAGATTGATTTTTCGACCATCTGCCTTCAACAGCAGGCTTAAACCTGGAGATCCTGGTTCACCGCCTTAGGAAAAATTCCAATTATTATTTAAAAAAGTCATCAATGACAACACGTTTGATCTATCACAGCAGTATAAGCGCCTCATCTGCTCGTGAACTCCGAAAAAGCGTTCCCCCGGGCAAGATTTCACGTTTTGGGAAAATCTTGGTACAACAGTCCACGAGCTTGATTGTTATTGGAGACCTTAAAACAATGAGAACATAGTCGTCTCGGACGTAAACTACAGCAATCACAAATTTAAAGAATTAGCACTGCAGAGCTTTTTTTTTCGCGTTTTTCCAGAACTTTGCGGTGCTAGTTTTCTGTACCAGGAAGAAGGTCGTAACGCAGAAACGTACGTCATTTGTTTGACGGACTATAGTGAAGAATATTTCTTTTTCAGTCCATCCTGTCAAGACGCTACGTGGCTCCATTAACACCAACTTGAAACAAAGTAGTAAACTCGCTTGAAATTTCCCTTGAGGTCGGTCGTTATGGGCTTTCTGAGGACAAAAATCGAGCGAGATATGTTTTTCTTTCCGGCTGAGCTTGCGAAAGAGGCAGGAATAAAGTTCTCACACACTAAATAGGGGGCTGGTTACAAGCCAGGACAGAACATCAGATGTCACATTCGGTCATGTGATTCAGTTTTTGTTTCTTTCCACACGAAGAGAGAGCTTTCCCGCCCTCCCAGCCCCATGCCAGTCTGTCAGTGATTTTTTTGTTTTTCGGCGTGAGCTAAGTCTCATTTTTGCTCTGTCTTGTCAATAAATGATGTTGCATTCTTGTCTGGCAGACAAATGGCATTCAGTGAGTGAGAACGGTTCTTTCCGAATAAATATGATACTGACGAATTTTTCGTGAAAATTCACTGATGTACCTTTGAGTCCGTAAGGCCTGAACGCTCTCCTCTCCCCAAGAACAGAAAGCACCTGCGCTCTCCTGAACAACAACTCGCGAACAACACCGTCACCACCCCGGTGAAAACCATTACCACCAGTGCCAGGGTTGAGATGAAAACGACGCAAAATCACTGGAAACCTAGCAACAGAGAGGCATACCATTAATTAGTCTCGTACCCAGGCCTGCTCTTCCATGTACTTCGTTAATCAACCTCCTTAATGTTCCTTGGGCCTTGGGGACTGGCTGTCAAAATATCTTAAAAGACTCACCTTCTTTCGATAATTTCTGGGTCTGTTATTCTTGTGTTTGTCATGTGAACATGAACTCCACTGCGTCCGTCCCACGTAGGACCCTATAAAGAAAAGAAATGCCAAACATGAATATCTCCTTCAACCGAACTGACGAATGCAGTCTCACTGCTTTATTTTCATTACCAATAAAATTCTCTTGAAGGATACTTTCATTTAAGTGTCGCTTTATGGCACGAAAACCCGGAGAAGGTCTTGCAGCGTGGGCCAGTGCGTGGACCGAGGGCAACTGGAGCTTTTTATCAAGAAGAAAAAACAAAACAAACAAAAAACATACGCTTTAAGGCCAGGGACTACGACCCCTTTTTTTCTTCGAATTGTTTTGTGGGAGATGTTAGAAACAAGGATAACAGTCCCTGCACCAGGAAGCGATACTCTAAGCTGAAACATTTTTGTCCAATATTTGTTTGTTCCGTTATTACACTCACCGCACCAGATCCCCCGCAGATTGTCTCGTAGTACCCGCATCCTTCGTCACCAAATGTCGTGTTGTTCATACAGCCCTGTTAAAATTAGAACAGAAATGAGAAACGAACTTACCGCACCAGCTCCGCCACTGATAGTCTCAATATACTGACAGCTGGCATCTCCAAATGCTGTTATGTTCATACAGCCCTACACAAGACGACAGCCCAGCATCAATAGCACATATTCCTATTCACGAGGTGGTTGGCTTGAAGCTAGCTCGAAATGGAGGCTAAATGTGCGGGACTTTTCAAATGCAAATAACATGAAGCTGTTGTTACCGACTTACAGCACACGTGACGACTTACAAGACACGTGACTCACCTCACTCACACATCACTCAGCGTGACTCAAATGGAGGTTAAATGCAAGTAACATGAGGATATATATCTGTTCGATTTTCCAAGAACCTGGCGCCCAAGGTCCAAAACAGCCCGGGGCTAGTAAAATTCCCCAGGCCTCCCCCCAGGCTAGAAGGTTGTCACCCCAGGAGCCCAGCTGGCAGCTGCAACACCGGCCGGGTGCCTTCTACACAGCGAAGCCTGCACCGGTGTCATTCAAAATATTCACAGACTACACAGGTGCATTCCAAGTTCACACAAAATTTCTCAAAGGGGCCTGAAGCAAGCTAGGCCCAGCGGTCAAAAGTGACACCCTCCCCTCCCCCCAGCTTTTGACGGCTACCCCCCAGCTGGACACCAGCAGAAAGCCCAAGGACTGGGCAAGGTCCCCATACCACGGTTGACGTCAAGCCCCCTCAAGTTAAGGTTGCTGGCTAGGCTTGAACTCGGGCTGCGCCCGAGTTCAAGCGAAAACCTGGCAGCCAGGTTTCTGCGAATTCTCTGAGATATACAGGACGCGTGTCACATATCAATCTAGTCAATGGCCCAGCTCACAACTAGTCTCTCGTAGTTCAGTTGGTTAGTGCGCCCAACCGGTATCTGGGAGGCCATGGGTTCGATTCCCGTCGGGGACTCTGATTTTTTCTTTGTCCCATGCTTGTGTCATGTTGAACATTTCATCTTCATGAGGTTGTTGTTACCGACTAACAGCACACGTGACGACTAACAGGACACGTGACTCACCTCACTAAAACGTCACTCGGCGTGACTCAAATGGAGGCTAAACGTGCGGGTGATATGAAGTTGTTGTTACCGATTTACAGCGCGTATGACGTCTTACAGGTCACGTGACTCACCTGTGATGCAGCGCACACTTCAAAGGCTTTCAACACCACATCCACGACTCGCTGACTGGTCAACACGTTCCCGCCAACAACTGCCGCGGTTTCTGTAGGATCTAGCACACTGCCAGGTGGGATTATCACCTTCACTGGCGCTAAACAACCCTGATGGTAAAAACAAAGATGTCGATGTGTTGAGAAGCGCATATTAATATATTCGCATTTTCAGTTTCCATACATCTGTCTGTAAGTCAAAGTCCGAAGATCTGTTCACAGACAAATGAATGAAAAACCGAAAACGTGGCTGCACTATGCCACTCTCTCTGAACATTGCCAATTAATTGGTCTAATACAAATCACGTGCATTCAAACAAGTTGTCAAAAAAGCCATTTCAATGATACTGCGAGCGCTGCAATTGGGTACTTAAGTAAACAGCAAGACTTACGTTGTAGTCAGGTGCCCAGGAGTCCAAAATGTGACACCCACGGGCATTTTTGTCTGATTTTTGGCAACATAGCTATTTTTACTAAAACGAGTACGCTGATTTCGAAAATCAATGTTGCCAAGCTTAATTCTTGCGTTAAGATGATGTTTTCATGCATTTAATTATGACGTCATGGTCCAAATAAGGAATTTTCTTCCCTTTAGCTATTTAAACATAATTCATCCAAAATCGTTAAAAATTATTAGTATATGTAAAATGATTTTAAGAATTTCTGTTTTTTATACCGTTTCTATAAATATCAAGCCGTCCAGTGAGATTGACCACGCCCTATCATAAAAATTCACTTTATCACGGGTATAGTGTTAACATTTTGTTTAAAAATGAATGTGATTCTTGTATTAATAGAGAGTTGTAATTGATTGCTCCACAAAATAGCGATGTTTACATACACCATAACGACTGCTTTTATCCACAAAGAGAGTGGCAAGGAGAGACAGAAGCAAGATAATGAAGCTGAGAATTTCTACATTCCACAAAAAAATCCGGGTTGTTCTTGTCACGAACAAATGAGAATTGAAAAAATTGCCAAAAAGATCTCATACTCTAAAATAAAAAAGATCTTCGATTGGACAGACTCAGCTTGAACGATTCGTGGAATGGAGATTACTATCTTCAGACAGAGAGGAAAAGCGGGAACGGGAAGAAGGGATGGAAGACAAACTTTCGTGACCCTGTTCGCAAGAATAATCCACCTCTATTTGCCAGCCTTTATGAAGTTAAAAGTGCTGCAACTAGCCGCAAAAAAGAAAGACTTTAAATTTGCATGGAAACAGAGTATTCTATGTTGTCTAGTGACGGTGTATGAAGGCAGGCGCGAGATAAACAGCAAGCATATTGTAGCATCTGAGGTTTAATGCCGGTGCCACTGTTTCTCGCAGAAATGAACCCACAAGTGTGAAACAAGTCAATTTTAGAAGACGTTTTCAGAAGAAAAGGTCAAGTACCTAGAGTCAGTTTGTTCTTCGATGGCTTCGCCCTGGTGGCAGATACTAATTATGGTGGCAGCTATTGGGAAACCAAAAAATGCAAATGCTTTCGGTGGGTTTGCGGAATGTTACGTGAACACTGTTTTACGGAAAGGTCCTGGATACCAGAGGATTGATGAGTTACTCGATGGGAGGCACTCCATAAAAGCAACGACAAGAAGTCGACGCTCCGGGAACACGGCGCGGCCTGTGAGCAGAGTCATTGAAGTACGTAAGAGAGGTTCAGTTGCGGCCGATGAAGTGGCGAGCTTTTTTATGGCACTAGGAGACAATAAAGCGGACTTTGCACGGATTCTCTCAGATGAACTTATCTCGCAGACACTGACTCTGCAATTGTAGTTTATCTGGTGGTTTTTCATACGAAGTGGATTCTACTCAGTCCTACCTAGATGTAGCCTTTTTGAAATCCAACCAAGAGGAAGCCGATACGAAGTTTGTTCGTTATGCAGTCAGTCATAGCGGGCATGTCGTCAACATAATAGTTTCCACTCGAGGCACAGACTTGCTGTTACTTCTCCTGGCACATCGATCGCGCTAAGCTCTCATCAACAGTGTGGATATGGGCAGGAACTTCAGAGAATCCAACGTAAATAACTTTAGAGGGTGTCTCAGCAAAATTCCTAATAACTGGTCAAGTTCATTGTTACCATCTCACATCATCACCGGCTGTAACAGCACCTCTTTCATTTGTGGGAGTTTTCAAGAACACTTTTTCTTCTCTTCTCGGTCGGCGAGTGTCCTTGAAGCTGACACCACTACCTCCACAGAAAACGTTTGTTTGTTGAATGTATGAAATCCGATCTGACCACTGGCTCCATATGTGCCTCTTCGCTATGAATTTAGAAAAACGCATGCCATGTGCACTGGGCTTTGTGGATGCACCAAGACCGACGCTAATTGCTATATCAACCTGCGCTAAAGCGCTTTAAAGAAACTTGTTTAAAAATAAATATTAGTTAGTGTTTATTAAAAAGTTCAGAGAAATTAAAAAATTTACCGATTTATTAAAAATATTATAGAAGTTTTAAACTGAAAGCAAGGAGCAATGTTATGATCATTTTGAATTCGTTAATTTTACATGCGTTCAACCAAATCTTTATCATGAGCCTATAACAGACAAAGTGCATTGTGAAATAAGTTAGATTAGAAAAACAAGAAATAATAAATTTTATCTTAACTGTAACAACGATATATTTTACATTAACTATATGTTATTTCCTTTATTTTACCAAAAAATTAAACGAATGCTGAAAAAGGGAAACTCGATATTAAAATGATGGCGTCTTCTTAATGCTCGCTAGCTCGTAGCTTCAGCGTGGCACGACGACAATATTTTTCTTTCTTATTGCAACTATAGCGATTTGTTAATACAAAAATCGCATTTGTCCTTTGACAAAATAACAAAACTACACCCGTGATAAGGTTCCCGCGATAGGGTAAATTTTGTTTAAGAGGGCATAGTCAATTGTCACTGAAGGGCTTGATTTTCACAGAAACAGCGTAAAAATCTCGGAACATTCTTTAAATATTTTTACAGCACATTAATAATGTTTAATAAATTTCTGGATGTTTAATGCTTAAAATAGCTAAAGGAAAGAAAATTCTTATTTGGACATGACGTCATAATTAAATGCATCAAAACATCATCTTAACGCGAGAATAAAGCTTGGCAACATTTATTTTCGAAATCAGCGTACTCGATTTAGTAAAAATAGCTATGTTGCCAAAAATCAACAAAAATGCCCGTGGGTGTCACATTTTGGACTCCTGGGCACCTGACTATTGGGTGGCCAAACGGTAAAAAACTTGCTTTGACTTGCATGCAAATTTGATATCGACCGAAGTGAAGGCAAGTCATCGCAAGTCAACGCAAGTGCATGCAAATCCTGGCGAACGGAGACGCAAGTAAACGCAAGTTTTTAACTTGCGTCTATTTGCGTCTCCGTTTGGCCAGGTTTTTAGAAAGTTCGAGGCGGCAAAACCGGAAGGGGCGTTGGCTTTTTGCGTTTGACCGCGGTGAAGTCTGGAGTTAAATGATGCGGCTCATAATTACCTGGTTCAGCGGTATGGAGTGTTTGACCATGCACCGCAGACAGTAGATGATGGCGGAGAAAGTAATGGCGCGAGGAGCATTACAATTGCCGTACATCTCGGGCCCAGTCCCCGTGAAATCGAACACTGCACTGCCCTACAACGAAAAAAGATCAAGTTGCTCAGAAAGCACTCTTCCTTGAAATCAGTGTACATAGGTCTGATAATCGAACGAGGAATGGAACTGAATTAAGATTCCTCAACACATCTCAAAAAAATGTTGTAAGTTCCTGGTCGGGATTTTAAAAGTGATCGTCATCTAAACTCAGGTCGACCTCAAGAGCAGTTTTCAATTGAGTGTCATAAAACCAAAAGCAAAGTAATTACCATGGCCAATCACAAAGGGCACAGACAATCCGGTAAACCAATCAAAACTCGAAGTACATGTAGCCGCATGAAGCGCGGGAAAACGTGCGCGAGAGGGTCACGATTGGTTTTGGTTTAGTTCTGATTGGCTGAGAAAGTGGCGCGAGAGTTTGAAACCAATCACTAAGCGAAGCAATGCAAAACCAAAACAAACGCAAATTACTTTCGACACTCAAATTACAAATTACTTTCGACACTCAAAGCTCAGCCGTGCTTTAGCGACACCTGGTCACGTGATGATTACATACCTCTTTCTCATCAATGGATATCGTAAGTTTGATGCACGAGCCGTCATCCATGTGATCTACAGATGACAACACTGTTTTACCAGTGCGTTCCTACAAACACGACAAACACAAGCAAAAGTAAGAACACCTAATTTAAAAAAACATTATTCCTTTTTTTGATGTGCATTTCATGCTTTCCCGGGGTATTCGATCAGAATTCTGAATCCTGACTGAGCCCCCACAGTTTCGTCAGGATAAGGCGTTGCTGAGCAACATGACGTCATCTTATGGTGATGGGACAACTTTGAGTCTTCACGTATACCCTGTACTTAAGCTTTTCTTTGAGTACATGCATAACGACAGACAGACTGTGACAGACAGACAGACAGACAGACAGACAGACAGACAGACAGACAACAGACAGACAGACAGACAGACAGACAGACATGTATACAGAAACCTTATTTGAATTTGGATTGAAACTTTTAGGACGAGATTTACCAAAAACAGCACCTTCCGAGAGGGCTGTCAATACAATTACAACGCTATTTATTCTCGGCATCTGTATTTAGAAGCCACAAAACGAGGTCAAATGGTTCTGCTACAACTTATGGTTGAACCCGGGAGTATCCGTTTATGTTATTGGTGGTTGAATTTACAATAGTGCGTCTGCCTCGAGAGACAATGTTTTTCTCACCTTCGTTTTTGATGCAATGTCTTTCAGCATTTCTCGAACAGCAACTTCAGCATTATGCTGAAATGAAAACAGAAACGGAAAAAAAATTGTCAGTCAAGAAATTGTGACTTTATTAGCGCAAAAAGAACTTTAAAATACCAGCGCGGACTTTTGCGAACAACCTTAACTTTTAAGACTATTCGAGCAGATGTCTTATATTGAATGTACTTCATGTAAACCAAAACGTTTGTGTATATCCAGAGATTTATAAATATTTTACCTGAATGTACTTCATGTAAGCCTGCACCACTGGTAGACTGTACTCTTCTATTAAGCCTCTAATCAGCTTGATTCCCTATAAAGCAAATAACAAAAAAAACGTAACTATCAGCAAAAGGTCATAACAGATCGTCACGCAATGCTCTTTCACATAAGAACCGTTGCGTGACGATCCCAACAGCAACATCAATTTATTAAAGTATTCCCATATCTAAACATGGTATTACTAAAAAAAATTAACATTGTATTGAGAGAACTTATAATAATAATATTAAGTAAATAACAATGATTGTCGGTTTAACATACAATCATAGACAAATGCAGCGGTAGTTCTACAGATAAATGGATCAACACTGAAAAAAACAGGACTTTAGTGGCGTTATCTAAACTACAAAAGCGGTGAAATCTAACACTTATTTCATTGAAAAATTTCGTTCTGATACCATTGTAATAATGACAAGTGAATAAGAAATGAACCTCGTTTTCTATTTCGATTAATTCCCAATTAGGTCTGTGTTGAAACACCACAGTTGCAATGGAAAACCGGTCTTACATGATGCCTAAAACAGGTTTTTGTAAAGCAGAAAAGCTCTTGCGGACATAAAAACGTGGCCGCGAAAGGGGAGTAATGAAATAGCCCGGGTGGGGGGGGGGTGGGGGCTTGACCTATGTTTAGGTATAGGGGTGCCGCTGGGGCTTTGAAACCCTGCCCCTGTTTAGGACAATAAAAACTAAAAATATCTACCATGCGTGGCACAACACCCCCTATTTTAGGGACAACATCGACAATCATTTACGCTTTTATTGTGATTGCGTCCCATACGCGATGTTACACAGGCATTGGAATGCGAACACCGATCCCAGCAAATAAAAATATGCTTATCATTGAAGCGAAAGCGAAAACAATGTAAATACTCGATAACAGTCTTGCAGCCATACCCTGTCCAGGACAGGTTAAGGCCCCGTTTAGGACTGAGAAGCTTGAAATTATATACCCTGTTAAGGGCCGGAGGAGTCAAAAACCGTACCCTATACAGTGGCACGTCCCCGTATAGGCCATATAGAGGAGTGCCCCCCGGGGGGGTGAAATAGCCACATAAAAGGAGTTTACACAGAATAGAAGTATGACTGTACCTTGTGATTAGCTGCCACCTGAGCTTTGAGATCAGAGAGGTTGTCATGGAGATTGCGCGTGCCACTACATCCGGGATACTTGCCAGGCTCCATTAACTTCTCAATCAATGCTGTGAAACGAAGAACTTGATTAGAAATTTGGTTCTTACCACTGAACCAAACATAGACACGCTATAAAGCGTGTAGGAGTTATATTTTTCAATTGATGGGGTTTGTTGAGTTGTCAGCCCTGTTTGGGTGTTTTATGTCATGGGTTGAGTTATTTGTGTATGGTTGACTATCGTATGATATCGCTGGTGTTTTATTCCAACTGTCCCTGACTTTTCTTCAAAATGTCAATTTTCCCGGACTCAAAATAAAATTCCCTGACTTTTCCCTGACCTTGAAGAATTTTATCTTTCCCTGACCATACACTGATCTGTGGCAATCCTGGTGTTAGCCTGTTCCAGGCTCTCGGTAGTTATGGGAGAGCGAATAACGCGCGCGGGTTATCCTATCCTGGTGTAGCAGCTCCTGAAGGCTGTAATTCTACTGGTCCTCAAGAGTACCACAGTTCCTGTTGTTTATTAGAGCTAGGGGGATTGTTCTTGTTGTTTTTTCTATTGTTCTATCGAAGGGTGGCGAGCCATTCATGTAAGACCTTACAAGAGCCGATATCCGACCCATTAATTTACCTTCTTCTTGAAAGACACCTCCGTTCACAATTTTGAATGACTTGAACACCGCTCCTTCTTCAAATATGGAATGCGAATCGGGTGGCATGGACCCTGCAAAACCATTAAAATCATAATGATAAAAAATTCAAAACGTACGACTTCGCTTCGTGTTTTCAAAGGCAATATTAAAAACCTATAACTAAATTGAGCAATGACACGATCCTCGCCCAATAATTTAAGGATGTTCGCGCGAACATCCAACAACACTGATTTTTTTAAAAAACTTTCACCACTGTAAGGTTGCGAGTGACTTGCCATGTTCCAGTCAAAAATGTAAAAAAAGCATGCGAATACAGCCGCCTCTCATTCGCTCCTGCTAGTACGCGTTTCGCATGCAGTAGCGGGAGCGAATGAGAGGCGGCTGTATTCGCAAGCTATATAAAAAAAAGGCAGTCACCGAATTCGCTGCGGAGGAGAAAAAAATACCTCAAATCTGAAAAATCCTGTTAGTCCAAAATAATTACAAATAAAATTCCTGAAGTGCAATTTTCTCTTCTAGTAAGCACATTGATTCAACTAGTAACGTTCCTTAAAGTTCATCTTATCATTTAGCGATGATATTTGCACTGGCCTAACGGCCGCAAGATGGTAGCATTCGAAGCCGCGTAGGCAGAAAATTGGAAATTTTTAAACTTCCCACACTGATTTCTTGCTCAAACCCGATACCGGTGCGATGCTCGACCAACTGAGCTATGTCACCGGTTCGAATTTTTCAGGTTTTTCAGTTTCCCTCATTGCTTAAATTTGTAGGCTCACGGTAAGGGATCGTGTAATTTTCTGTTTCTCCCCGCCGTATAAATTATTTCATTATTATTTATCAGTATTCTGTTCTAGACTTGCCTACAAGTCGAGCTCACAAAGCGCGAAGCGCAGGGGTCTGCTACCAAACCGTTAACGAAAAGCGAACGACCTTGAGAAAGTCTAATTCTGTCCAATAGGTAAATTAAAATCACGTAGGAGGTCTTAATCAGCTTATAATGACTAAGTATTGCAAAACTGCGAGAAAACGATTGCGTGTCTCAAGTTCGTCGTGCGTCTTCACAAAAAGGTACCTTTATTCCATGAAGCAAAAAACGGGAGAGAATAAAACCTCTGGTAACACGAGTAAAAATATCTTTTCTGATAGCAAAGCCTGCGGTCAAGTGTTTATTTATAAACTTGTGCGTCGCCACACTGTAATACCGTTATAGAATGACCTAAATCTCTCGTTTTGCACTTGCACATAATCCAAGGAGAGCGTCTCAAAATGTCCGGTACACGGCAAGCTACACTTTACATCGACAACATACCTGGCGCAGAACCTCCAATGTCTGCGTGGTGACCACGGCTGGCAACAAAGAAAACAGGCTTAGGTTGGCCGGGATAGAATACCTGAACGAGAGAGGAAAGGAGTGGGTGAAAATTGAGTGCTTTATCAAGTTTAAAACAAGAGGCGCAGCCGAGTGTTTTAGATTTGATAAAGCACGAACTGCGAGTTTATTGAACGGCTTCAAAAACCTCTGATGTAGATCTTTTCATTCTTGCACTGATATTTAGATTTTGGGTAATTTTGGCCAAGAAAATTGAACATAAAATTTAGACGTGTGTTTATCAGATATAAAGGCACTCATTAAACATTAATTTCCTTTGTATTTTCTTAATAAATTTTTAAGTCATGCTTGGAAAGCAATACTTTGTTACAAGATAAAAAGTTTTCGTGAAGGTTGCGATAACATAGCACGGTTTTTTTTTTTTTTCGTGCTCACTTGGAGAGGAACCATATTGATTAAATTGCACGCGCAAGTCTCATATAAAATTGTATTATTAAAAACTAGCAATGGTATATTGCAATTCCTGAGTTTTGATTGGTTAACAGGCAATGGTATATGAGCTAATATACCATTGACCACAAATATGGTAGCCAATACGCGTCAACGAAAACAGCTGGAGAGCTCAAATGTTGTAATTCGTTACGCGCCTCGTTGGCTATCTACCATCTCATATCCAAAGCGCGCTCGTGGAATAATTTTAATTATATACAATGTGCATGTTTCGAGCCTAGTCAATTAACGTGGACTCTATCTGGTTTATGACTGGACGGGGTGATGACAGATAGTTTTCTTACCGGGGTGATGACAGTCAGTTTTCTTACCGGGGTGATGACAGTCAGTTTTCTTACCGGGGTGATGACAGACAGTTTTCTTACCGGGGTGATGACAGTCAGTTTTTCTTACCGGGGTGATGACAGTCAGTTTTCTTACCGGGGTGATGACAGTCAGTTTTCTTACCGGGGTGATGACAGTCAGTTTTTCTTACCGGGGTGATGACAGTCAGTTTTTCTTACCGGGGTGATGACAGTCAGTTTTTCTTACCGGGGTGATGACAGTCAGTTTTCTTACCGGGGTGATGACAGTCAGTTTTTCTTACCGGGGTGATGACAGTCAGATCTGGAAGATGTGTACCCCCGGCACTAGGGTGGTTACTAAGTATGACGTCACCTTCCTTCAGATCATCTCCTAACGTGCGGATCTAGGAAAAATATCAAGCCATGTTACGTCACGATAAAACTGACACTAATGAAATAATAACGCATTCCTGTCAAATGTGAGCAGAGAATATTTCATTCAACCTGGTATTGCACTGTTTCCTGCATGGAGCCGAGGTGGACTGGGATATGAGGAGCATTGGCAACCAAGCCTCCATCAGGACCAAACATGGCACATGAGAAGTCAAGCCGCTCCTGTTAAGTGAGAAAGAGTGACTTGAAACACTAACATGTTAAGCTACCCAAGAACGCACGAATTGTGCACGTGTTATGACCATATGTGGTGAACTTTAAGAACGTTACACATAAATAAAGATGTGGGACTATGTCACGGGGATTTCGCAGTTTTTTGGTCTAAACTGTTCTGAAATAAGTGGTAGGCAACTTCACCCATGAAAAACGTTATCTTTGAACATTTAACGGAAGAAATAAGCTTTATTTGGGGATAGAAATCAAACTTCGGCTATAAATATCGATTTTTTTTGAGACGCGCGGAAACAACTTGAAAACGTTGGCTAACGTTTTCAAATTGCAATCCATTTCCATCCAAGCCATCCGCAGCCAAACGCGCTTTTAAACAATTTTAGTGCTCTAAGGGTGCGTTTCTTTGGGAAAAATCCAAATCCGGATTCTTGATCCAAAAACGGATTTTGCGTTTCTTTACCTATATCCGAAAATGGATTAATCTTGGATCAATGATCTGAAGAATCCACACTTCGAGTGGATAATCAGATCATATCTGAATCCGGATTTTAGGATATTCCGTGCGTTTCTTTGGGAAAGGATTCGAAAAAGTACCGGCCCAGCGGTCTTTGCTGTGAAAATACAGGTTCGCTCTTTGTAAACACTGCCATACGGAAAGGTTCAGGCGGTTATTTCGATCAAAATACAAAAATATTTCACGATAAAAGGAAACGGTAGCTTCAGATAGGTATGTAGTATCATTTTAAACGGGATACAGGTTTTCTAGAACAGCCACTGTGTGCCTACGGAAGTTGTATCCTTTTGAAATTGTCACGAGTAAAATTTGCACTGATCATTTCGCAATCATTCTTCGCGCTCAGATGCTTTCTCGCCACATTGTGCTTAACGCTAAAGAAGATCTACTTCGACGTGTGGTTTTTGTAAAAGATTTTGTATGCTTAAATTATTTTAGCTAGGATACATTCGACGAAAAATAAATATTTCTGATATTTTATGTTCTGTGCGAAATGTGTTTACGGGGTTGTCATGGCAAAAAATCCGTTTTCGGATTCTTCGTTTCTTTGGGAGCAAAGTATCCGTGTGATCCGAGATCAATGATCCAATTTTGGATTTTCCCAAAGAAACGCACCCTAAAATAGCAATTTTTAATAAAAATGAACCATTATTTTTAGGTTTCCTACGACACAAATAAAAATTTTGGCGGTTCAAAAATCTGTTGAAATCCGTGACATAGTCCCTTTAAAACTGTTATCTCACCTTGATGTTAGTCGAAATTGACGTGCGCTGAAGGACTCTGCCAAGCAAAGAACAAAATTAAGATGAAAACAGGCCACTTTAATTAAGATATACACAAAGCTCAGTTATACTATTTTAACTCACCGGCCCATTTGTTCAGCAGTGCTCATAAAACGATGAGAAAATATGGACAGCTGGGAATGGAGAAAGAAAACAACATTAGAAATAATACTTAATAAGAAAAAAGTCAAACGGCCATTTTAGTTACCGGTAGCTGTTCGCAGGTGAATGTATTGGAGGCAAAGGCTCTTAGATTTGTATTCTAATAAAAGCTTGTCTCAAGGCATGATTTATGTGTGCAATTTATCACAAAAACGTAACAGCTAGTGGTTAATACATTTGGGAATTGAAGCTGGCATATTTAGACTTCAAATCTGACGCCTGACCATTCAGCCAGGCAACTTACACTAAACATAATTGCCACAGACATCACTTTTCAAAACTGCTTGACTTTTCCCTGATAAAAAATCAAATTTCCCTGACCAAAAATGCAAAATGTCAGATAAAGTTGCAGCCTCCAACCTCCGTTTCCAAAAAAAAACATTGCCGAGATCACATTCTTGACCTGAAATGTTTCTTGCAGCCTTCAATGGTATTACAACAGCGGTGGTATAATTTAGATTTTCCCTGACTTGTCTTCAATATATCAATTTTCTCTGACTCAAAATTCCCTGACTTTTCCCTGACCTTGAAGAATTTTATTTTTCCATGACCATTTTCTGACCTGTGGCAAGCCTGCTAAAATTAGCTATGTGCCAGCTAACATTGAGAACAGTACCTGAATGGCATCTAGTTCAGTTCCAATGCTCTTTTTGCCTTGGTTCCCTCCAATCTGAAAAGTCACAAGAACCAAGCAGTTCAGAGACACGTTTGTTAGAAATTGATAGTCACCAGGAATCCACTCTTGTTGCAACACAGAGTATTGCCCCGGGCGCACTGAGTATATACAAAGCCTATCCGCGTTTTCAAATTTAATTGGAAGGAGTGAATATTTTTAATTCAGTGTTGACCATTCGCAATTTGTCTTGCAAGGTCGGAGGTCACCTACGACAGCTTTTAGCTCACTTCGTAAATTCTGAAGGTGGTCGCAGTCGCTTGCGGAGATTTTCACTGAGAATATAATCAGGGTTTCGATGAGGGCTGGTCACAGGGAGCCCTCACATCAATTTTACATTCTATTGCGCGTCTAAGCGGCATTTTAATTTTTAATACGCGGTCTGCTGGTAGGAGATCTGGAGCCAAATAAATTATACACAGTCAGCTGGCGCGAGGTCTGGAACCAAGAAATCCTGCTTCAAAACAAAATAAGCGACAGCAGCAGGTAAGAATATCTTTTGTTGGGGTCCCTGTGGCTGGTCGCTAACGAGATTAGACGTACGAACAGCTTTAGCTGTATTCTCAAAACAGTAAAACATTCTCACTGTATACAATTGCCCTGACACGGGAAGCTAAGTTATGGGAGGATACCCGCGACTGCCAGGGCAATTGGCGTGTAGAATGTAGGATACAGCAGTGATCGACCGCCACCAGGGGAGGTGGGAGGGGCGAAACTTTTACAGTCACTTCACCGAACTCCGTTGAACTAGCCACGAGGTGACTGAAACTGTGACATTTGAAGCGAAGGTCGCAATGCATCATGCTACTAGCGCGCAGATGCAACACTCCGGAATTTAACGTACTTAAGCCATTCCCGCGTGACGGGCTAATTATGTATGCAGTGAGAATAGTACAAAAGTTCGTATCGCGAAGAAACCAAACAACGACAGTAAAGCAGCTTAGTTTACACTGACCCAACGAAGCAAAATTCAACAAATACTGGAAATGAGAACAAACCTCAATCCTGATGTCTCCTGATGTGGTGATTGAAGCTTTACACTGTGGTTCAACAAGCATAGTGCTGTGAAAACAAATCACATCTTCATATTCACAAGGAAAAAAAGATTTGGCGATGCTAGATCCCCTTTCTGCATGAAACGATAACTTTGTAAAGAAAATATTGTGGTGCCTCGGCGTTCAGGGGCAGAAAGCTGAAGAGTTGGCTAACTTATCTAGAAAGCATGGCAGAGGAAGTGAACTCGGGACTAAAAGGCCTCAGTGAACTCCAGTAACTGCGCAAAACCCAACCTATACTGTTTTGACTCAAATGAATTTTCCCGCGGTTATCGCTGATTGGTTTATTACGCTTTTGTTAACTTATCGAGATAAGGATATCCAGGTAACCTAGTAACGACGCTAACAAAGAAAGCGATAACTGTGGGCTCGGTAGAGTCATAACCATGTCGTGTTTGCTTTCCCCGACTACAGAAAAGCAATGCCTCGCACCTGTTTTTGTCCACGATAACAGCCGGGCCATCGATCGTGTGGCCAGCGGATAACTCCTCAAGGAGGTAAATCTTTGTGTCGTGGAAACCATCTTCAAAATAACACTTTGTTGTCTGCAGTGTGGAAAGGAAAACACCAAATGACTTCATTTGCACTAAACTCACTGTTTGTTAAACTTGTTTGGCAGTCGAGGGATATTTTAACCTCTGTGGCCAATGAACAATCGTAAAACAAGTGTCGTATCAGTAAAGGAACTAATGAAATTTACACCACTCGTACTGAATTTAGCCTGCGTTGCAGCCGGACGTGTCAAAAATCCTCAATATAGTCCGACTCACACTCTCGATTTAGGCGAGTACGTAAAACTGTTTACAATCCGTCTTTCGAAATAAATTTATTTTTAGCTGAGCGTGTCTTGAGTGACCAGTTTTGATTTGGATTTTGTCCAATGGTAAAGCGCATTTGAAAGTAATATGAAACTAGCCAATCAGAAGTGAATACACAGATCCTTGCAAATCCATGTGGGATATCGGAACAAGCTTTTGGGCGCCGTTGAGCAGACGGACTATACCGGGGTTTAGTTCGTCTGCAACGCAGGCTAATTGAATTAAGTTCCTTGCTGTATTCCCGTCATTCTCGTCCCCATAGCCCTTTTCGTTTCTCTTAGCCGGCAGGGCCTTGGCACGAGAAACGAAGGGCTCTGGAGACAGGATTTCCAGTCCTTGATTCTAGGATTTCCGGTATTCATGTATGCAGTCGTGACGTTTCTTTATATTGTGTGATAAAGTCATGGTCTTTTTTACTTCCGTTCAAGATTTCTTTGTTTTAAACAGCCAATACAAAAAATTCGAATTAATTCAAAAATCCTATGTCCCCAGAGCCCTCCGTTTCTCGTGCCAAAGCCCTCCAGGTCCTAGCCTGCGAGAGCAGACGCATTCCCTCCTTCTCTCCCCGAAAACGTCTCGCGCGAGCCCGTCTCAGGTAACCAATAATTACCTTGCATTCGGGGTGCCGCGTGTAGCCTGTGGCCGTCACATCGCGTGGAAACTGGCAGACACTACGCGATGGATCTGCAAGACTTTGGGTGGGAGGTCGGGGAATCAGCATCTGCATCCTGGGGTTTTTGTACACTTTGTGTCTCTTTCCCCTTTATTGTGACATGGACAGGTCGCCTTCGTCGCTACCTAGCATGTGCTGATACACAGTACATGAAGCCGAGAGGCCGCTATTCGTGTATGATACAGAGTCTCAGATAGGTGAGATTCGGTGCAGCAGTCGGTTGAACGCATTCTTTTTTGGTGTTTTTTTTCACATCAACATCAATGCTGTAGCGGCGTCGGGCCCGGTTGGGTCAGTTCACCCATCTCTCACCCCTGACTCTGGAAATACTATATGTAGCGTCTTCTCGAGAGCGCGCTCTTCGCCTTACGCAGCAGTCAAGATGTAAAAAACTTTAGCTATCGCTGAATCTGCGACGTCTGTTTTTCTTTGGAAATTCGGCAAGGACGCTAAGAACGCTTCAGGGAACTCCGGCCGCAGATCTCGAATTTGTATTTCTCGGGTGAGAGAACTCACCTGGCATTGTCGCGTCCGGTGTGTTGCTAGAATTTATACCTATCTACTGACAAAAAGGACATACATTAACCTCCTTTGCAACTGAAAATGTTATTCTGCAAAGAACTACTTTCACCGGGGTAAGAAACCTTCGATGTTAGAAAAATCATAGCATCTCGCAGACAGCTCGTAACAGCTTTGTCGCGAGGGGCCGCGTGGTGTGCACTCGTGTTTTATTCTTCGCGTATCTATTGGCCAAAGAGAAAACAAAGATGCGACGTCACAGAAATCGTTTCCTGCTCGGTTTCGCAGACGCTATTTTTCGGCGGAGAGAAGCGACGGCCGGAAATGCGTCTGCTCTCGCAGGCTATCCAGGTCCCGGCTAAGGGAAACGAAAAGAGCTTGGGGACGAGAATGTATTCCCGTTAACCCATGCGTTCTTGGTGTACACAATAGCGATTTGGAAACTTAGTTAGAAGAAGCAAAGACTTGGGCGCAAACTTAGTGAGATGCTATGGGAGATAGCAAGAACAGCCAAAAAACATGATATTTTGCTATAATACCTTTTTCACCGGGGGAGGGGTGCTAGCTTTTGGCACTTCATGTGCTACAGAAGTTTTCGAGTGTCCAGTCCCTCTCACTCTGACGTCATCGACTAGGATCTGGCGATTAGGAATGGTGAAACCAAATTCCCGGACGTATCTGATATTAAAAGAAATTACAAGTTGACAACATTCTGATTATCAAACTAAAAAATCATTTTAGATAGAAAGTCCTCACCTTTCGTTAAAAGCTTGCCCAAAATCACCATGATGGCAGCTTTCCCCTGGCTAAAATGACAAACAAAAAAAAAAAAAAAAAACGGAATCGTTAAACGGAGTTAGTAGTAATTCAATTCATATTGAGTTCAATTTGGATTTCTAACTAAGAACAGCTTGCTAATCATTCCAGGAACAAACTATGAGCTGAGCATTTAAATGAAATTAAGTTGTAACCTGAGCCGAATTTTAACATGTGTCACACTACGTCTAAGGTAAATGTAGGTTAAGTCTGCGATCAAGCCTAGTGGCCCGTCAGGACGAAACTTATTACATTAGCGGTGGTATAATTTCAATTTTCCCTGACTTTTCTTAAATATGTCAATTTTTCCTGGCTCAAAATAAAATTCCCTGACTTTTCCCTGACGTTGAAGAATTTTATTTTTCCCTGACCATAATTCCTGCCCTGTAGTAGCCTAGGCCTTCTTGGTGCAAAAGAAGGTCTGAAGGCCATAAAAAATCCTACACGTTTCATTCACTGACTTGTTCTGACCTAAAAAGTAACAATTTACCTTTGCTTCTTTCTGAGGATCAGCAGTGCACATTAGAGCACAGTCCGTACCACTGTACCGCATGTGAAGGAATGCTTCAGTGGATATTTGACTCCTAAAAATATTCAGGTTAACAACATGATTTAATACTAATGGTCTCAGAAATACGCGCCCAATACCGTCAAAATTCGAATTAAGGCTACGTATATAATGCAACATGCTTTTCTATTTCTCGCAGTATAAGTTTGTGAGTTTTTAAGTTAAAAAACGTAAGAGTATGTCTCCGTGTTTTACAGGAATGTTTCATGATTACAAAAGTAAGACTTACTCTTCAAACCCTTGGCTTTTTAGTTCCTCAATACACTTTTGCGTCAGAATATCAATTCTCTCGTCCAGATACCCAAACGATTCTGAAAACAAACAAATAAAGTCGTTGAAGCCTAAAAATCGCGCATTATGATACAAAATTTATTACTAAAAATATGTAATTTTCTTATACGCGGTACTCCAATCAATACTGTCAGTTCAACATGACCACAGGGTTCTTACCTTTATTATAAACACGAGCACAGGGTTCCTGCGCTTCGTGTACCACATCTGCTAGTGCCAGTCCATACGCTGACAAGATACCGGCAAAGCTGAGAAAAAAAGTAAACGTCTTGTCAAATTAGTTCGTTTTAACTTTTGAATCTGTTGAATCCTAAAGTGCCACTTTTCAAATTGAAAACTACTGAGCAGTACTTTCATGAGACGGTAGGATTCAGGAACCAAGCAATAAAAAAATTAATATACCATTAAGGATTTCTGTATTAATTTTTATTATAACTGTAATTTAGTAGTATCTTCCTGACGTTTTTGACCGTGTATAAAGAAATGTAATAAATAATTAAATAAATTTATATATTATGCTGTTCAAGGTGGTTCTAACGTTTTGAAACACTCAGTGGTGTGTGACATTTACCGGTAAATGAAAACTAGTGAGCAGTACTACCATGTGGTACTGTTTAAAATTCTGCACAACGTGGTTCTAACTTTTAAGTCAGTGGATGAAAGGCTACTGTGTGACCATTCAAATGAAAGCTATTGAGCAGTACTTCAATATGGTGCTGTTTATAACGCTGTACAAGGTGGTGCTTACTTTTCCCAGTCAGTGGCATAAATGAAAGGGGACAAATGGTGCTGTTTATAACGCTGAACATGGTGGTACTATCTAAACCCTAGTGTGTGACCATTCAAATGAAAGCTATTGAGCAGTACTTCTATATGGTGCTGTTTATAACGCTGTACAACGTGGTACTATCTTTTTAAGTCGGTGGATAAAATCACCAGTTTGTGACCATTCAGTGGAAGCTATTGAGCAATACTTCTATGCGCCGGGTGCTGTCTATAATGCTGTACAAGGTAGTTCTAACTTTTAAGTCGGTGGATGAACCCCCAGTTTGTTTGTGCTGATGTCTATTATGCTATACAAAGTGGTTCTTTAACATTTAAATCCCTAAATAACACCCTGGAATAAAACCCAAGTATGCGACTACACATTGGAAAGCTCATTTACTGTACTTTTTTGTTGTATCACTCGTTTTGAAATTATCCCGAAGTGTAAATTTTGGAAAATGTGTCACACTCACCGATGAATAAACACAGTCGACATTCCAAGAGACCTAGCAATAGAACAAGCATGCTGACCGCCAGCACCGCCAAAACACGCCAAAACGTGGCGGGAAGTGTCGTGACCTCGTGCCTCAGTCAAAGCTCTGATTGGTCGACACATGGTCTCGTTGGCAACGGTGATGAATCCCATGGCAACCTGCTCCACAGTCAAAGGGTCTTTTTTTGCACTATCCTCTTGAGACGACAGAAATTCATTGACCTAGTTTAAGACAGGGAATGACTTCAGGATGAAAGGTTTTCTAAGAAAGAATCTAAGAAGGTAAGAAGAGGAAAATATGCCAAAAACACTGAAGCAACTTCAAAAAAGAGTGAAGAGAAATTTTGCTGATAACAAGTCAAAGTAGGCAACTTTGCTGAAAGCGTGCAGCATGTGCTTTTAGTGTTCCATTCATTCTCGCGTAAATGTCTCCTTGGGCTTTTTCAAAATCTTTTTTCCAGACGCACTGCGTGTGAATGTTTCAGAATTCACATTTTTGGACGTAATTGAAGATAGAAAGTGCAATAGTTTGCGCAACGTTTTAACTCGTTTGCACCCTGTCGAAAATGGCCGGCAAAACTGGTTTGTTTACAATGTTATTGACAGCAATATCATGTGTTGCGATAAAGAAAAATACCAAACGACAAAATATTAAAGAAAAGAACAACTTAACTCCCAGAAAACAGTCAGTAACAGAATTTTGCAAATTCCTTCTCTTACCTGTTCGGTCAACTTTTTGAAAGCTGACCATGAACCTTCCAAGTCTAGCGGCAAGTCCTCGTTTTTTCCAAAGATTTTTGGAAAAAATCTGTGTAAAAAAAAAAACAAGTTGCAACAGCATTAAAAACAATAAAATTATGTTGATGACTAACTAAGGAACAACAATGCTTCTCTTATTGGTTGAAGCGGCATCTTTTCTTGCAACTTGGCCTCGTTCAGTCCCTCTCTGTAGATCTGTCACGCAATGCTATGAGAGCGTAGCGTTACGTGACAGAGAGAGGGCCAAAACTAGACTACGACTACCTTTATTTTTTTATTACGCGAAATTTTAGCATTTTTTGTAAGTTTTTTTAATATCCCGAAAATTTGATGCCCTGAAATAAGAAAGTGGGTATTTAATAATGGAAATGCGGAGAAAATTCTCCAAATTCGCGACAATTACATGTCACGCATATTGCTCTTCTCCCAGGGGGGTACCCGGAGTATCAAATGACGAGGGAAGGATTTTTGGGGGTTTGAAATTTTCAATTCCGGGATTTTTTTGGGTAGAAAAATGTGGCAAGTATTTTTTGGGGGTGGCTTGATTTAAGTAGGGATCTTTTTGGGTATTACCCAGGATTCAAAAGATGGGAGTCGTAAATTGAAATACTACGAGATATCTCCTAAAAAGAATATTTTCATATATCGTACTCAGGTAGAATTCTGCCAAGCACCAGGTTAGCATCTGTCACAGCTAGTGGACCACCTGTGAAAATAATAACATTGCATTCTACATCACGGGGCTTTCACAGATTTTTTGGTCTAAACTGTTCTGAAATTAGTGGTAGGCAACTTAACCCATAAAAACATTATCTTTGAAGATCTAAAGGAAGATATAACCTTAATTTGTGAATAGAAATCAAGCTACGGCCGGCTATAAATATCGATTTTTTAAAGACGCACAGAAACAACTTGAAAGGTTAAGCCTTAATTTTTCAAGTTGCAGTCCATTTCCATCCTAGCCATCCGCAGCCAAAGACGTTCGTAACAATTCAGTGCTCTAATATAGCAATTTTTAATAAAAATGGACTATTATGTTAAGGTTTCCTGCTAACAAATATATATTTTGGCTGTTCAAAAGTCTTGTTAAATCTGTGACAGAGCCCCTTTAACCCACTTATACATAATCATTCACTTTAGCAGACAGCTATGATTTATTGAAACGTCAAATAAATAAGTCTCTCTTAACTCAACATATCAGATAACTCTCATATAGACATTTCTAAATCGTATAGAATCTGGTCACTCTAAGCACAGTTCACAACAACCCTAGAATTGTCCCTGGGTTCTAGCTCCTGGATTCCTGTCACAACTGTAATATTAATTCTGATCCTTGGCAAGGTACTCGTCCTCTATAAGGGTCCTGAAGGGAGGGGAGAGGGGGGGGGGGACGATATAAAATCCCATTTCCCAGCTACTGTTTTCCCGATTTTCCGAATCCCATTCCCAGCTCTTTGGTTTATTTATTTGTGATTCCCAGTCCCAGTGACCCAAATCCCATTTTCCCAGTAACAATCTGCCCAAATCCCAGTTATAAAACAACTGATTGCTGATAATAACCCGTGTTGGCCAACTAGCATCCCATCTAGGGGGAGTAGCAATACTTCTACCTGCTTTAAGCTATAAAATTTGATGTATATGATTTGCTCATTGCAGAAACAAACTTTTCATTCTCCAGTCCTCCCATGCATGTGGACATACAATTTATAAATTTATAAATGATAACAATCATGTACACAAACACACCTTTCCTGTAACACACAGGCCCTGGATGAGCGCTGGCTGACTCAGGACCTACCACAAACAGCCCCGCCCTAAAAAACAGGCGTGATCCACCCCCTGCTGCCACGGTGTTGATGTCCAGCTGCAAAAGTAAGTATTAGGTATCTAAGTCATCAATGATGAATTCATTTTGTACAGTCATATTAATTATGACTGGAACTCTGTAGCCAGGTGTTAAATCAAATGGCAAGGAGTGATTTACAATGAGCCAAATAAAAACTGTCTGGGTGTCAAAATTCATTTTTTAAAAGTCTCAGCTTATGTATTTTACAATTCTAAAACCCTTTCTTTGTAACCATGCTTAAGTCATTGTGCAACTTTTAAAGGAACTGTGTCACAGATTTAAGTAAATTTACTGGCATGGAAAATGAGCATCAAATTTGTCGAAATATTAAAAAACAACTTAAAACCGCGAAGGAACATGTCAATAACATATACAAAAGAAGGTAAGGATGGCCAAAAGTGATGAAGATTGAAACGGATTGCGATATGGGTGTCTTTGAAATGTTGCTGGGCTGAACAGTTTTTAAAGCTGAATCTTGTATTCTTTGCTTGTAACTTTTAATTATTACGCCCGCCCGGGAGACAAAGTTCGTTGCAATGTCAAAGTTATGGTTTTGTCATTTAGATCCAGAGAAGTTATTTCTTTTCAAAAAGTAAGTTTCATAACGAGTTTTTGGCAAAATTAGGCTACGTTTACACGGACACGGTTATCAATCGACACGGTTTCATGAACTCGAAACCGCATCGAAAACGACATGGTATCGAAGTGTTTACACGGAGCCTATTTAACGATTTTCCGACTGTTTTCGAATGTGATTGTATAAGCAAGCGCTGCTCTCTATGCTTGTTTCACCGTGTTTACCCTTAGCAAGCCAGCCAGTTCGTGCCAAAATACATGGCCGTTTTCAAATCGATGCGGTTTCACCGTTTTTGACCGTTTACACGACAACGAAACCGTATCGTTTTGAAAACGCTGTCCAAACGACCCGGTTACAGTAGTGGTCTCGATCGGTGCCGTGTAAACGAAAGGTGTAACCGCATATGAAACCGTGTCCGTGTAAACGTAGCCTTAAATAAGATAAACTTCACTCAGCCATGACACAGTACCTTTAACATCATGCTTGCCTTTAACAAATCAAATGCAGCTTGTAAGCTTTATGTATCAACTTCTCCATTAACTGACTGCCTTATTTCCTACCTGCGGGGCCTGTATAGTGATTCCAGCTGTTGTTGTCTCAAACACATGTTCAAATTGACCAGCAAAGCGTGACACGTCTGTTGATGTTCCTAGGATAAAGCAGACGTACTGACAGCTTTTATGAATGATACATGGTGAACAAGAATTCAAATTTCTGAGCCAAACCTCATCAATCCTCAAAATATCGACATACTCCAGAAAGAATTGTGATATGAAGAAATTTGTGGTAACTAGTTTAACCTGCTGTTCACAGCAGTTCAATAAAAAATACCAATATAATTATTATTTTTTGTTATATAATATATAATTACCTCCCATGTCGAATCCAATAACTGGCTGATCTGTCTCTCGCTGAAAAGTCGTCATTGCATAACCAACCTGGACAAAGCATACATGTATGGATTACAATGATATTGGTAACAAAAACAGACAGGTTGCAGACAGATGGGCCAGGGAAGTGGTGGGGGCAGGGAAGAAAAGGTATTATAAGTAGCATTTTATGGTAGGTAATGTCTGCGTTCAAGCTTAGTGGCCCACCAGGCCAGAGCTTATCCCAGTTTCAGTAGGCGCATAATGTGGCTAGGAGTATTTCTACTCCCCCCCCCCACCCCCCCCCTCCCGGACACTTATGCCCAGGATTGAACGCAAGTATTGTTTAATAAGTACTTCATGTTTGACTGTGTTATTTGACATTTCCATATTACTTCAAATTTGACAGATTTTGGTGTGTTTTGGTGAATTTTTATAAATGAGGACACTTTGTGATGCCTGTCATGAGGAACATGAATCTCATTAGCGTTCAATCCTGGACATATCTGCTCCTGGATGGGATGCTAGTCCATCCTAGGGCTACCCCCAGCAGTAAATTTGCTGGTACCCATTTATACATCTGGGTGGAGAGAGGCACTGTGACAGTAAAGTGTCTTGCCCAAGAACACAACACAATGACCCTGGCCAGGGCTCAAACCCGGACTGCTCGATCTAGAGTCCAGCACGCTAAGCAATAGGCCACCCCACCTGCCATAGCATTTTACAGTACTGGACATAAAATCTCAAGGAACTTCCCAAAGGTACTAACAGTTAAAATTTAAGGATTCTTGAGAGACATCATATAGGACATTACTTGTTGGCTGAACTCCTACAAGCTATAGCTATAAGCTTTGCTAAAGGGAATAATAATAATAATAAGCATTTATAGTGCACAAATTCAACATAGGTTTTCAAATGCGCGTTACACAGATAAAATAAAAGGGATAAAAATAGATTAAAAAGTTGAATAAAATATAGATTAAAAATAAAAAATTAAAAATATATATCTGCATGTACACTAATAAAAAGCTTGTTTCAAAATCGATCGATGGAAGTGATTCTGCTTAGTCCTGACAGTAGTTGATTCCATAGTTTAGGCACAACCACTGTAAAAGCAGTTCATCATTTGATCTCAGGCTATAGTTCAATATAGCTCTGCAAACTATGTTAAACCAGTAATTTAGTTTAGCCCAGAACAAATCAAGAATATTTGACACCTACCACACCACCTGCAGGTCCAGAAAGAATGGCCCTTGATCCATAAAACCTGAGATATACATAACAATTTAGAAACATAAGAAATTGGCATCTAGCGTCATCGGTCTGCAATGCATGCAAAGGCCTATGGATACATTAAGCCATCTGCATGCATTGCATGCCTATAACAGTACATCATAACTGCTGTTTATGCTCCGTTTGACCCTAAGCTACTGCAGTCAGGGATGTAGCAAGCTTTCTGAAGAGTTGTAGGTCTGGCCAACTGGGCCATTAAGGTTGCTCCTTGCGGGAGGGGGATATACTTCCAATAAAGACCCTCAACAGTAAATTTCTACAGCACCTAAAATTTTGGCATTTCATAACAAAGAATGGACATATTTTCACTCATTACTTAATATGTAAATGCACTTGATACCTTTCACTTGCCTATTCTAGTTGTCTCCCAGACTTGATGTAATAGTCAAAAGGGTGGTTATGATATTTATAATAAATATTGCTTTTAACTCCATCTTGAAAGTGCTTCAGCCTAAAATGGCTCTATTGCACAGTTTAAAAATTTGAGTGGACATTTGTAGGCCCAGGCTTATGGGCCTATAGGCCAGCTATGCCCCTGGCAGTTGACGAGTAGTAGCACTGGTAAGCCACATGCTTACTGATCTGCTCAGATTTACAAAGTAAATTGTGGCACCTTATAACTGGGGAGGGGTCGCTTGTAATGGTTAAAAGTAAGATTATCATATCAACTTACTTAGCTACAGGAGTCAGACCACCATCAGACTGCATAAACAACACTTTGTCCTTTAATTTGTCAAAGAGAAATAACATTAATTTACGCAAATCCAAGGGAAATGACGTCGGGTTTGAGTTATTGTGAGGTGGAGTAATCAAGGGTTCCAGAAATTTGTATTCCACTGTACAGCATACACAACAGTGAACAACAGTGGCTATGAGCCACTGAATTCAGAAATGATTTATAAAGCAAGAATATAAAACTGCAAACTTTTACAAAATTAATTAAGTTTTGCCCAGCTCCAGGACAAATCAAGTTTGCCACAACTTTGTAGACTATTGGTACTCAGAACTCACTTGAGCCTGCTGTGGTACAGTTCATAAAATGATTGTCTGCGCAATTTTGCCCAGGGCGGCTACTCAAAAAAGTTTAGGACAGGAAGGCTCCGCCCTAAAGTCCAACCCCTTACCCTTTTATATACCATTTTGACAGAAAAGGCACCCATTTCGTATACCTTTTACTGAAAAAGGTACCCCTTTCATATACCAAAAGACACAACATAAAAATTATGCCTTAAAAACAGGAAGACTTGATGCCATTTTAATGGGTGTTTAATAAACTTAAATGATACAGCCATGAGGTGCGTCTGTTCGAAATATTTTAATTGAAGGCCCTTTTAAATACCTAGTAAATGACCGATATCCCTACCCTTTTATATACCTGAAGCATGAAAAGGGTACCCCTTTCGGGCAGAGCCTCCCTGTATAACCATTATAGGGAGTACCCCCCCCCCCCCCGAGGCATATTTGTCATGTTGTGGTGATGTGGCCAATTGATGTACCACTGGACTTGTCAAAGGCAACAGAACAAGTTGCTGTGAGTTAAAAGCATATTAAAAAAATGTATAACAGGAACTGACAGACAGATCAAAGAGGTGAAATTGGCATTGCTCACCAGAACAGGGAAAAGGCAGTGTGCCATTATCTAACTTAAAAATGAACACAAATGAACACACTAATGACAAGTGTAAAGTGACAAGAACAGGCAAACTAATTAACTGTGCTTCCTCTATGCCCAACAAACCTGAATGCCTTCCTGAAAACCAGCAGTGAAGCCACGGATGTATTTCTTTATGCAAGGAGTCAAATACGCATCAGCAGAAGCTAATGAAATAGAACATTTATATATACATAACTATTTTAATTAAATTACTGCCTGTACAACTTTAACACTGGCTTTAACACTGGTATAATAATTATTCGAGAACAGAATTCTGTTGTTAGTCAGTTTTGTCCTGTCTGTCAAATCAGTCAACACATAAATATTATACATTGTTATTGTGGATTTGTGGGAAAACTTCGTGGAAAAGGCTCAATCACATTCAAGACCACCTGACCGGCCGGCCAGTTCTAACAAATGGAAAAAGGCCTAATTTAATTTGGAGTTAATCAACATCATTAGGCAATGTTCATATCATGGTAAATGTGATCAAGTTGTGCATACATTTAGTAAAGTGACTAATATGAATCAGAATCTTTGACTGGTCACTTACGAGAGCTTAAAAACAAAGGAAAAAGCCAGTTGATATTTCCCAAAGGTGGCCACGGTTGCTTATGAGATTTTTTGATTTCAGAGTTTGAGTGACAAACAGGGTTTCATAATATTAATGGACCCAATGCAAGTCCCACATTGCTGAGTCTTATGTCCCCATGTCCCAGGCCACGCATCACTGTGTCCAGCGTCCTAACCACGCGTCCTTGCATACCAGTCCCCATGTCCCCATCCCACTTTTAGTTGTAAACAGCCTGACTCAAAAAAATTAGCAGGCATCATTACTGTTACTGCAATGTTTTACCTGTATATCCTCGCGGTACAATCCTGACCATGGGCATTATTGTCGAAGACAGCGACACCTGATCAAAACCCATCTCTAGCGCTACTTTACCAACTTCTCTCTCATGTACATCATACCTAAATGTGCAGAGGAAAATCAACTTAAATAATTATTATTGTCACATGCTCGTAATATGTCACTATAGCCACTGCACACTCAGCAATATATTTACCTAGTAAATAACTACATAAAAAACTTACATGTAAGAGTGCATAAGAACAACAGCCAAACTCTTAATTCCTTTGTCAAGGACTCTCTGCAAAAGAAATTGTTAAATACTATATATTTATCAAGGAAAGGTCCAGAATCCACATATTTATTAGGGATAGCACTAAGTCGATCATGGTCATGTTTGCATGAGGAGAATTGAAGTGCTTTCAATCATTTCAAGTTTTGAGAATTTTACTTTTTAATTAATGCATAGTGTCTTCATTAATGCCATAATTTGCTCTTGTGTTCATGACTAGCAAAGACAGTATTACAGACTCTTAAAGCACCAAGTTACAAAATGATCCCCTTGATTAGCTTTTATTCCCATAATTCTTAACCCTTTAAGTCCCAATATCCACATACAAATTCTCCTAACTGATCTTCATGTACACTTTCTTATAACATTGTTGCAAGAATTCATTAAAAGTTCAAAATCAATTTCTCTTTGGTGACCATTGTATTAATTCTCATATTACCTCGTCTCTTGATTTAGTATTGATATTGTGAGAAGAAATTTGATGCTGGTCACTCTTGGGTCTTAAAGGGTTAAATCCAATCAGAGACAGGAGTTTGCCCTCTCAAGGTACCGGTACTTCTTTCCCTTTAATAACTGCCATCTCAATACACCAGAGAATTAAATATACTGTCAATTGATTACCTGTAGATCTTTTCTAAGCTGCTCTTTGTCCATTGCTTCCCACTCTTCAAGCTAAAAAAGAGAGAATAATAATTATTACTGAAACATTCTCCACCCTCATGAATCCTAATGTTGATGCTGTAACATCACGATTATCTTAAAATTATATTTAGTTTACTATTATATTCTTACATATTACAGAAAATAAAATGATAATAAATGTTCCTGATTGATTCAAAAAACTAATTTAATTTGCTACATTTTGAAACACTCCCTTAAAAAGCCTCTAGGCCATCTATTCAAATATGGTTAGGTTTTATTAACCCCCCACCTAACCACAAACCCTCCTTAGCACAGCCATCATTTTGATTACTTATAAATAACAGAGTTAATTATAATTATTAATTAGTGAGTAACATAACCTAATTTGTTACACACACCTTTTCGCCAGTGCTTCCAGTGACAATTTTACAATTTTCTGGTCTTTGGATCTCACTATCATCTTGTACTAAAACCAGTCTTCCTTTGACGACAATAACATCTTCATGCAACACCTCTGGACATATTACCTTCTGTAAAAGAATGAAATTTACTTTCCGTTGTTTGGTCTAAGTGTTAAAATTTGATTAACTAAAAATATATTTTTTCCATGGTGATTATGACAAGCAGATATGTTCCGCGGAAAGCTTTGATTTCAGTTAGAAATCCCCCAGGGTCCCCCCTGTCAGTAGGAGTTTTGCGTGCATGCGCAGTAAGACCTGTGTTGTTCAAGACCATAAGGCTGCATGATGTCGGCCATGTTGAATGTTGTAATGATTTTTCCTTGGAATTTAAAGTGTTGTAGACCTGTTCTCAAAAACAGTACATTTTTGCTGACCTTTCAAACCTGGGACATATGGAACAAGACATTCAAATGGGAATAACCAAGCAAAACAAAGCTAAAACAAGAGCCAATTCTTGTTAGCTTTTGCTGCACCACTTTTGCCCATTTTAATTTTGTATCACCCCAATTATCTACCCCCCCCCCCCCTTCTCAGAATCCGAGGAAGATTATGAGAAAATTGAAGATCTCTGGAAAACAAAATTCTTGTTTCCCTCTGAACCAGTCTTCAAGTGCTCCCTGGCTAGGTTAAAGAGAGACAAATTAAATGAACACCTTTTATGGTACAGTAGTGAAGTGGCTCTTATGCATGAGCTTGTACAGTCAACTCTCTCTAAAATGGACACCGTTGGGACCAGCTTTAAATGTCCGTCTTAGAGAGGTGTCCATCTTATAGGGAGTTTAGTTACAGTGAAATGACTGAAAAAAGGCAGGGACAGGACCAACACCAGGTGTCTGTCTTGATGAGGTGTCCATCTTATAGAGGTGTCCGTTAAGAGAGAGTTGACTGGGCATGTAATTCTACTGTCTGGTTCTCCAGTAAAGCAGTTGCTATTGTTTTGGGGGCTAGGAGCATTGTTTCTGTTGTCTGTTCCATTGTTTTCTCAAAACGTAGTGAGTCATTCTTGTGAGACTTTGCCAACCCCTAAGGTATAAGCCACACAATAGTCAGACTGTTACTCTTTTAAATAATGAACCTATAATGGTCAGATATAAAGGGTGCAGGATAAGTACTACATGCAAGAAGATTTTATATCATTTGGATATTGTCTAATTCCTTTTCATTCAAAAATCACTTACTAAATCAAATATATTTGGTCTTGTCTGGTTGCCAATGTGCAGCAGATCATGGAATCCTTCAGTTATAACAAGAGCCATTCTTTCTCCTTTCCGTTCCAACAGAGCGTTAGTAGCCACTGTAGTTCCCATCCTGATCCATTCAATGTACTTGGGATCAATTGGTTGATTCGCTGGCATTTTTACTCCTGTTGTCTGTAAAGCAAACAATTCATTTTTGCTTTGCCGAACTTGTATGTCACCACAAAATTTCAAGTACCACCCCCCCCCCCGTAACTATCCCTTAAAGTTTCAAAGATTTATTTTCCATATTTATCTCCCCTCGATTAAGCGTCCCACCTCGAATAAGCGCCCACCCTGTCGATAGGAAAAGTTAATAAGTGCCCAGCCTCGAATAAGCGCCCAGCCCCACCCTCCTCAAAACAGGGCACAAGAGGAGTAATGACTATTATTGAAATTGAGATTGAAATTGACTAAGTACTACTAAGAGACTACCCAGAAGACCAGTTTTCTAAGTATTTTTACAGAAACTTTCAATGAACAGTTAAAATTCAGCTTTGGTACATCTTCACGTTTTGTTATTATATATTATTTTCTTGCAAAAAAAAGTACTTCTTGCTAAAAATGGTGAAAATTTAATAAGTGCCCAGCCTCCAGTAAGCGCCCACATCGAATAAGCGCCCACTCTCAAGGTCCAAAAATTTAATAAGCGCCCAGGGCGCTTAATTGAATAAATATTAACGGTAATCTGTTCCAGACCAAAATGTTCAAAAACAGCATTGTGCAGTTGCACTGGCCATGCAGGGTCACAGTTTACCCTCACCGTTCCAACCAGGGCCCAATCACTATTCAGTGGATAAGTGTTGACAAACAAACCACTCTATCCCCTGGAAAAAGATTACAGTGTGAACCAGAAAACCGTGAACACTTTACTTATCTTGCATATGTAAATTTCTGCAGAAATTCATCGAATGGTAGCTCAAGCTGCAAGTAATATAAACAAATGGACAGACCCGTGCATTGCGAATTTTTCAGTTGTCACGGCCGACATTGTCACGTGACAAACTTCCATTTTTGCCCGGCACTTTGGGCGGTGGAATATTTTTTTTTTTACTTGACAAAAAGGTAGCTCGCCTCACCTGTTCAAGAATTCTTCTAATTCCTTCCCTTGGAGCATCAGGATATGCAGGATCTACAGACAGCAGCTTCATTACTTTAACTTCTCCATTTGGACATTCTGAATAAACATCTGTAAAAGTCCCGCCTCGATCGATCGCAAATCGAAATTTGTCACTACTTTTCCTCTGCGATTCGTTCCTGTCAGACATCTTTGTAAGTCAGTTTAGCTACAAGATTATTGCCATTAAAGGAATACTAAATCAGCAAAGCCGTTAGATTGCAGAAATAACTTCTATAACATAATCAGTTTTCAGCGAAAAACAGAACTACTCTCTGTTCCCTTCGTTCTTTTATACGCTTGCAGCAGGTCGCGTGACCTTACGTCAGTCCAGCATACGTCATAGCGCGTGACAAACACGAGATCACGCAACGACCAGTCGAATGTTAATATAAACAAGGAAAACATTTTATTTTTCCCGAGGTTTTAACTTTGCGAGAAAAAAGCACTTTGCTGAATGAAGAGGCATAATCCAATATCTTGAAAAGCAACACAGAAACAAAATGTCGAATTATAAAAAGAAGAAGTATCTTATGGAGTTGTAATTCCACACAAACAACTCGTGAAGAGGTCGTGACAAAAACTCGTGATAATTAACAATTATCCTGCGAAATCGCGCGGAATATCGCCTGATACTTAGCCGACGAGGCCGTAGGCCGAGTTGGCTAAAATCAGACGATATTCCGCAAGATTGAGCAGGATAATTGTTTTATTATTCAACAAATTGTAAACGAAACACATTTTGCAGAAAGAGAAACTGTAATTATGCAGCGCTTTGAAAGATTTCGGACGAATCTTCGCAACCTACGTATATCGCAGGATATCTGTTATGTACGGATGACAGATATCGTTAACATTTTGACCATATATGGGCAGCGCGCGCATGTGTTGAATAATAACAGCAGATATTGTGCTCATGATAGGATCAGCATCCCGTGAAATTCAACCAGATTAAATAACACGTGCTGATTTGTTTCGACTTTCTATCTTTTAGGTAACGAGAAGGAATTTGCCTTCCAAATCCGAGATGGGGTGTGCGGTTCCTGTTCAATTTAGCTTTGGGCTTTTCTGTAGTAGTGCTTACAAAGTAAGTCCAGCTAATTAAAAAAGTAAAATTTACCTCGGAAATTCAATAGACCCTTTGTAGCTTTGTAAAAGTGAATCAGGCGTATTTTTTTTACCTAGGATCTGTTCATTAATAATTCTGTATTGTATACTTTATAATGATTCTATTATTTAATTGTTATTACATTATTAGATTAACCCAATGGTGATCTCTCTTATTATGGAGTGTCCTGCTCTTTTACAGATTATCCTTATGACTTCTTTTATTCCCTTTTATTGTAGATTTGTGCCATTGAATTGTCCTATTAATAGAATTAATTTTTTTAAAAAAAAAAAACATTTTTGTGGCTACGCGAACATACGCATGTGGAGAGGTTATTTGGGCAGCTGGGAAGCGCTAAAGCCCTGACCAAAAGGCAAGGCAAGTAGACGCAAGTTGAAAACTTGCGTCCACTTGCGTCTTCCTTGGCCAGGACTTGCGTGTACTTGCGTTGACTTGCGTTCACTTTAGTCGAGATCAAATTTGCACTTCAGTTAACGCATTTTGTTTTTTCACCGTTTGGCCACCCATCACAAGTCAACGCATTTTTTGCAGTCAACTTCAAATACTGAATTGCATCTTGTAGCATTTTAAATGACTTTTTTTCACAACCTTGCGACTAAACTTGCGTGCCCGTTTGTCCGCTCAACGCAAATCTGTGCGCAAGTTGAACTTGCGACTTCTTGCATTACCGTTTGGCAGGGCTAAGTAGCCGTTACCGTTGGAAAGAAGTAGTTGGTGTGAGGTTATAATTAGGTTGAACGTAGAAACCGTGCGACAAAACAAAGTGGTCACTGTGGAAGTAGAGGATAAACTGTATACACACGGAGAATAAGTCACGTTTCTTTAGCATTTTATATTTATAGGGCCCATGTTTGGGCCGTCAAAAATTGCAAAGCCGACTGTATTTCAAGTCGTCTTGCGGGGTATTGGGAAAAGTTTTCAATCAGCAATAACCGCGCCTCGGATGAACCTCACTGGCTACGGTAATGCCACTGCGCAAAGCTGACACGGTATTATGCAGATATGGCTTTTGTCATCGACTTTATTTTCTTCATTGTGGGAGGTAATAAAAGACTTTCAATTTTGGCTTTTTTCAGCTGATCAGTGCGCATGTCTCTACACAGCTGGTCCCTTAAGGGGCTCCATAAAGAACTGATCTATAGCACTGAATACAAGAAAGGTTTGAAGAAACTGAACAATCTACAATTTTGCAATTAACTTAAAAAAAACGATATAACAGTGGAATCGGACATGCCAAAGTGTCCGGGGTGTCCGTATTACGCGGGCTCTCAGAAAAAAAGTCACGGATACATGTTTTATCGACACAAAGACGAAGGCAGACATTTTTACGGCAACAAAACGTTGTTCAATTGTACTGTAACTGTTACAAGTTTAAACGATGGAAACCTATGGTCATTTATCATACTCTCTTAATAAAACTAATTTTAAAGTACCGATCTTGAAATCAGTTGAAAAAGTCCGTGACTTTTCTTTTACAAGGAATAAAGTTTTCCTCTGTAACTGTAACTCTGACAAATTAAAACAAGGGAAACCTTACGCTCATTCACTTATGACACTTATACTCTCGGGCTAGAATTACTTTACTGTAGTTAAAACTTGACAACGTGCACAGATAAACAGTGCCCGCAAAGCGGGGTTAACGATGTATAAGAGTTTGTCATTCGCCACACAGAAAACAGTTTGTTGTCCGTATTAACGGGTGTCCGTAATAATCGAGTTAATTTTAAAGAAAACATGTATTTACAAAGGAAACCGAAAAAATGACGATTAGCCTCTCTGGCGCACAAAGGTCCATGAAGAAAAAGCCGCAATATTTGAACGCGCGCTTTCAAATAGTAAGGCGCAGTAAAGGTGAATTTCCACTGTGAATATCCATTTTATCCTTATCCTGGATTTCAACTGACCCGTACTTTTTTACGTGCGTGAAAAATTTAGAGACAATGTATGAACGACTTGCGTAAACGTGTAAGCAAGTCGTTCATACATTGTCTCTTAATTTTTTACGCACGTAAAAAAGTACGGGTCAGTGGAAATCCAGGATAAGGATAAAATGGATTTGCTTGATTTCACGTAACTTCCACAGCGATTTAAGAAAAGATTTTAACGTTACGTTCAGATTGTTTGCAAAGGAGACCAAATTTTACCTGTTTGTTGTTAAAAGTATGATCACAACATGAACAGACCGGTGTGTTACGCTTGCATTTACGGACAACTTAGAAAGGTACTTTGTACAAGATTTTACGTTTCGCAAGTACATGCACGTTTTAGTTTTACAATTGTGTAATTTGGTTAATACGCCAAGACTCTCAAAGTAAACAGGTATCTTTTAGGTTTAGTGCCAGTTGAGATCTTTTCAAGTTCTAGTATATCAAACTTTATATTGTTTTTTTTTTTGTCTCAAAGGAACTTCAATTATGAAATGTAATAACTTGGGGATCACAACACTTGTTTAAAAACAATAGCATCTTAGTTATATACCTCAATAAATCCTTAAAATATCGTTATGACTATATTCACAAGTGCTTATTATTGTAAATTCACGTTCTCGACGACTATTTCTTACTCTACACTGGGAATTATTATATATTTATTTTACAGAAAGAAAGTTATTGCTCAGTTCAAACAAGAAGAAGAAAATAAATGATAGGTCTTCATACTCTGAGTTCACCAAAAAAAAAATGACAATTCACCTCTCTGGTGCATAAAGTAAAAGCCAGCATCTTTTAATGCGTGCTTGTAAATAAATAGTCTCCCTCGCAGCCGCGAGGGAGACTAGCAAATTAGGCGCAATAAAGATAAAATGATCTAAAATTGATTTGCCTGATTTCATATAACTTTCACAGCGATTTTAGAAAATCTTAACGTTAAGTTCATATTGGAAGTAAAAGTGACCAGTTTGTATCCGTATGTTTTTATTAAAAGTACATGCAAAAAATAATAACACGCGGAACAGACAAGTTTCGATGTGTTATCCTTGAAATATCATCATGATTACATTCACAGTTGCTTGTTATAGTAAATTCACGTTTATAATAAAAATCGTGGGTTGCAATACCACTTTAGTAGCAAGAGCATTTTGTTTATGCACCCAATAAATCCTTTAAATATCATCATGATTATATTCACAGTTCCTTGTACTTTCTTTATATACAAAATAAATCCTCATAATATCATCACGATTATATTCATGATAACTTGCTGAAATCACGTTTCCAACGATTGTTTCTTGTTCGACACTAGAAATTGGTCCATATTTACTTTACAGAAAAAATGCTTGCTCAGTTTCAAGAAAAGAGAGAGAGAGAGAGAAAAAAAATAGGTCATCATACTTGTTCACCAGAAAAATGACGATTAGCCTCTCTGGCGCACAAAAGTCCATGAAGAAAAAGCCGCCATATTTTAACGCGCGCTTGCAAATTAGGCGCAGTAAGGATAAAATGGATTTGCTTGATTTCACATAACTTTCACAGCGATTTTAGAATAGCTTAACGTCTTATTTCTTGTTGCAAAGGAGACCAATTTGCACCTGTATGTTCAATAGAAGTATGATAACAACATGAACAGACCAGTGTGTTACGTTTCCATTTACGGACGACTTAGAAAGGTACTTTGTACAAGATTTTACGTTTCGCAAGTGGAAGCGCGTTTTAGTTTCACCATTGTGCAATATCGTTTATACGCCAAGACTCACAAAGTAAACAAGTATCTTTAAGTGACAGTTGAGGTCTTTTCAAGTTCTAGTACACCCAACTTTGGCTATTGTTTTTTTTGTCTCAAAGGAACTTCAATTTTGAAATAAAACGTGGGATCACAATACTTGTTTAGAAACAACAGCATTTTGGTTATATACCTCAATAAATCCTTAAAATATCATTATGACTATATTCACAAGTGCTTGTTATTGTAAATTCACGTTCCTTACGACTATTTCTTACTCTACACTGGGAATTGTTGTATATTTATTTTACAGAAAGAAAGTTATTGCTCAGTTCAAAAACGGGGGAAAAATGATAGGTATCCATATTAGTTCACAAGAAAATGACATTTCTCCTCTATGGTGCATAAAGAAAAAGCCAGCATCTTTTAATGCGCGCTTGCAAATAAGGTACAGTAAGGATAAAATGATCTAAAAGTTTGCCTGATTTCATATAACTTTCACAGCAATTTTAGAAGATCTTAACGTTACGTTCATATTGGTTGTAGAAGTGACCAATTTGTACCTGTATGTTTTTAATAAAAGTACATGCGAAAAATAACAACACGAACAGACAAGTTTCGATGTGTTACATTCTACGGACAACTTAGAAAGGAACTTTGTACAATATTTTACGTTGCACAAGTATTACGTACACGTTGAAGTTTAACATTTATTATATAATTCCATCAAGACTCACAAATATGAGCTCGTAACCTTCAGTTTTAGTGCCAGTTGAAGTCTTGTCAAGTTCTAGTCAAGCAAACTTTGCATACCGTTTTTTTTTAATCTCAAAGAAATGTCAATTTTAAAATAAAAGGGGATATCACAAAACTAGTTTAGTAGCAACAGCATCTTGTTTATGCATCCATTAAACATACTTACAGTTGCTTGTTACAGTAAATACACGTTTAGGACGATTGTCCCTTTTTCTTCACTGGGAATTCGTCTATCTTTATATCACATAAAAATAATATTGCTCAGTTCCAAACGAGGGAAACAAACGATAGGTCAGCATACTCGTTCTCGAGAATATGACGATTTACCTCTCTGGTGCATAAACAAAAAGCCGCCATTTATACAATTCGCGCTTGAAATGATAAGGCGCAGTAAGGATAAAATGGATTTAACTGATTTCACAAAACTTTCACAGCAATTTAAAAAAGCTGAACTTTACACGTTTAAATTGGTGGCAGAAGTGACCAATTTGTATCTGTATGTTTTATTAAAAGTACATGCAAAAAAATAACAACAAGAACAGACAAGATTCGATGTGTTACGCATACATTCAGGACGCATACATTTACGGACAACTTAGAAAGCTACCCTGTACAATGGTTTTCAAAGATTCTCAAGATTTTTTGTTGCTTTCCTTTCCTTTTAAAGTGATTGTCTAACTTTCCACGCTTAGAAATATTTGTTTCAAATGAGTATACTTGATTTTCTTTGTCTGTTTCAACAAAATGCTGGTACATACAGGTGTTACCAAAACTCGTGTATACGGATAATAAACTTTGCGTTGAAACTTGTTGTTTCTTGTATCTTATTTCTTGTTCTAAAAGTCAATAAGCAACATTGAGCGTTTTCATTTTCTTGTAAGTGCCGGTAAAATGGCGGTCATAAGATTTTGTTGGGTGAAAATACTCGGCTATAAGACGCACCCCAATTTTGGCATTAACTTCCCATAGAAAAACAGATTTTCCTCGAAAAAACCGTGCGCCTTAGAACCGAATAAATACGGTATATTACGTTCGCAACAACATGCACGATGTAGGTTTACGATTATGCAATTCCTTGAATACCTTTAGACTCAATCTCAATTCGCAAACATCAGTTTTAGTGCCAGTTTAGGTATTGTCAAGTTCTAGTCAACCGAAGATATAGCTAGGCCATGTGAACGTGTTGTACCATTAAATGATGAACTGAGTACCTCAACAAGCAAGGGTTTGCCGTTTATTCTACCTTGAGCTAAATATTCCAGACATCTACCAGAAGGTTGTTATATGAGTAAATAAAACCAATACTTTTCCACCTAATTATGTGGGACATGTGTGCTCTAAACTAAACTGACATCAGTTCTCGTGGAGGAGTGAACTGACAAAGAAAAATATTATACTCAGTCTTCAATGCAAACTGTCCCTGTACTTGGTCTGAAGTTAGGCACTGTTCCTGCCATAGGAACTAACTTTTACTACTTGTAATTTGCGGTATATTTTCTTTTAAAGCGTAAACATTTTATAACTTTTAAAAGCCTCTTATTCTTGTTAATATAATTTTTATATTTATTATTTTTAGGAAGCGCCTCTCACGGGTACTGGCGCCCGGTTCGCGCTCTCCCCTTTTGGAGACATTTTTGCCTTTTTATTAAGTTTGTATTATATATTTCTTTATATTATATTCCTTTTTTCTGTTTCTCAGTAAAGATTTAAATAAAAAATATGGCACAACGAAATGGCACAGGCAATGATTTTTGTTGGATTATCTGTGGTATTTTAGTCTAAACCTTGCAGATTCAGTCCTTCTTCTGTTCTTCAAACTAAAAAACAAAAAAATATTTTCAAGCGATATATGAATTGAATGACGTCTTGATTCACTCTATTCGCAGGTTTTTTTTTTTTCATTGTTTAAAAAGATCGCTTCAACTTATACGCAGCTTCAAACACTTCAAGTAGTTACTCGCACGATCGTGCAGTGCATAATAGGCGGGTAGTTAAATCTAACGCTACCCGAAAGATTTTCTGCGCTGGATAGAAGACATTTTTGCTGCTCCAGTGACCCTGCATTACTCTCAACCCATGAGGATGAAAATTACCGTTTATACTTTGTATCTTATAAAAGAACCGCTGTCTTTCACTTATCATAATCATTTTTTTTTTTTATCTAAGCAGTTTAGCCAAGCGGTTTACTCAATTTCGTTTTTGGGGCAACTTATCAACAGACAAGTTAAAAGTCTTCAAACAAATTATCCATGCAATATTGGGCAATTAAGTTTTAATCCAAATACAGTGGTACACACTCAGCCGATAGAACTCTTCTTTCCCTATCCTTTCCTATTCCTGCCCCCTCTCCTGCCTCCTATGCGATGCTTTTCATAGCAACACCACGTAAAGAAGGTAAAAAAAAGGGCCAAAACAGGTGAGAAATCCATTCAGTGAATAAGTTTGGACACCTAAAAAAAGGAAACCTTTTGTTCTGCGAAATGTACTTAAAAGAAAAATGAAGCCTTTTGTGTTGTAGCCGTGATAAGTCGGCTCGAAGTTGGTACCGGCTCAAAAGAACCGATTACTATTTTTAGGTCGTGTTACATTTCTTGCTTTCACTTCTCAGTAGCTTTAACAACCTTACAATAATTAGCAGCTCTATGATAAAAGAATAAGTTTCAAATAGAAGGCGACAAAAATCACTTAAAGAAACTCAAAATTATAATAACAAACACGCTTCACATGACTCTTGCGTGTGTATCCAATATCGAATACATGCTTCAAGGTCATGCCACTGAAATAGAACGTGCACTGAATTTTTTTTTTTTGTCAAACTTTGCCTATTGGCTGTTCATATTGAAGAAACCTCAATTTTGAAATAAAAATGGGGGATCACAATACTAGTTTAGGAGCAACAGCACTTTGTTTATATACCAAATAAATCCTTATTATATCATTATTATTATATTCGCAATTCCGTCCTAAATTCACGTTTCCAACGATTGTTTCTTTTTCCACACTGGCAGTTGGTCTACATTTAGTTTACAGAAAAAAATGTTCAGTTAAAAAAAAAAATAGGTCACCGTACTCGTTCACGAAAAAATGACGATTAGCCTCTCTGGCGCACAAAGGTCCATGAAGAAAAAGCCGCCATATTTTAACGCGCGCTTTCAAATAGTAAGGCGCAGTAAAGGTGAATTTCCACTGAGGCGTAATTTTTTTTCGTGCGTTTACGTGCGTGAAAAATTTAGAGACAATGTATGAACGACTTGCGTAAACGTGTAAGCAAGTCGTTCATACATTGTCTCTTAATTTTTTTACGCACGTAAAAAAGTACGGGTCAGTTGAAATCCAGGATAAGGATAAAATGGATTTGCTTGATTTCACGTAACTTCCACAGCGATTTAAGAAAAGATTTTAACGTTACGTTCAGATTGTTTGCAAAGGAGACTAAATTTTACCTGTTTGTTATTAAAAGTATGATCACAACATGAACAGACCAGTGTGTTACGCTTGCATTTACGGACAACTTAGAAAGGTACTTTGTACAAGATTTTACGTTTCGCAAGTACATGCACGTTTTAGTTTTACAATTGTGCAATTCGGTTAATACGCCAAGACTCACAAAGTAAACAGGTATCTTTTAGGTTTAGTGCCAGTCGAGATCTTTTCAAGTTCTAGTATATCAAACTTTATATTGTTTTTTTTTGTCTCAAAGAAATTCAATTTTGAAACGTAACTTGGGGATCACAACACTTGTTAACTGGGCGTTTAGTCCAGTTCATAGATTCGGTAGCTCATTATACAATTTATACCTCATTCTCCCTGTTGTTTCGTTAATGAGGGTTTTGTTTTTTGCGTATATTTTGAAGGAAAAGGAGAGACGTCATGTTATGTTGTGTAGAATTAGGAGGAACGCTAGGAATGAGTTGGATGACAGGGGAGGAAGCAGGTGAATGCGAAGTTTTCGGGACGAAAAGATTGAAAAAGTTGTTCAAAAAACGCCATTTTGAATAATAGCGGACATATTTGACCGGTGGAGACTAGAGGAATCGTGGACTCTGGGGACGAGAATGGCGAGTCGCAGCCTGAATGTGCGTTTGGAATCCAAATGAACCGAAAAGGAATTTTGTATTAAAGGATGACAGGAAGAATTTCTTGTGAGAGGAGGTTGAATTAGGCTGTGCACTGAAGGCAGACGGTGATGAGACTGATGAGAGACGAGTTCAGGTATGAACCGATTTGATTTTGGACCGATTTGATTTTGGACCGGCGATCCGATTAAAACAACTTGAACTGTTTAGTGAAGTAAGAATACTCAAAGCAATGGTCGTCGGGTTATTGTTTTTGGTTCTTTAAGAGCATTTTATCGGCATTGCATTATGTGTATTTTTGGAAGAAAGTTTACGTTTTTGGCTGTGTTTGCTAGATCTGGTTTTGTTTGGCCAGAAAATTACTGAAATAAGCTTAACATATTTCTTTTACCCTTTGTTCGCTTTTTGGAGGCATAGTGATTTTGGCTACTGTGTGCAACATTGAAGGTGATATAAAGATAAAGAGGGTTAATTGTTACTGATATCCGTTTGCTTCAAATCTGTTTATAAGCTCGGGGAACTTGCTACAAAACGGAAATAATTTTTGAAACTGCATGAAGCTGATATTGCATGGCTAAAAATAGTTGCCTAAGTTCATGATGGTGCATGCTCCCATTATAGTCGCTACATATAGATCTGCTACGAAATGGAATGAAGTTGTTTAAAAACCGATAGCCTATTGAATATTGGTCATACACCGATACAAGCAATTTGTTCTTTAAAAAGAAAAAACCTGGCGGTTTGCTGCTGTGTGAGAGTTTTAGGGCCTGTTTACATGATTCATGAATGACTCATTCCGGAACAAGTTAATCCCATCCCGATATATTTCACTCTATCTGTTTACATGATACCAAGACAAAAGTCAAGTCATTCCTGAATGAGTTCATTCCGGTTTTTAAATGAATTTGATTCCGAGAGGAAACCGCATCTTGTGAAACCACATACAGAGGTCACAGTTTGAACTCAGAGCAAAAAAATGTAAATTATAGCGTTTACTGTTTAGCCCGAAGAAGCAGCCCTATGGTCAAATTGCTTGTTAAAATTGCAGATATAGCCATCATAAGCATTAAAAATAACATGTTTGCACAAAACATGCGCCATCTTGTTTTGATCTTGAGTGAAAACTACGCACGTGAAAACGACTTTGGTTGAGCTGGTCGATTATGTCATGCGGAATGTATGCAGTCAACGAACTTCATTGTGAACTTGTTCCGAAATATAAGTCATTCTGGAACTATATGTAAACAGGCCCTCATGTGCAAGCAGCAATGCGTGTGAGGCATGGCAGTGAGGTATATGAGGCAAAAATCCCTACTCCAAATGAAAAGGTTAATCGGAGTGCTGTACTTAAGCTAACTGATCTGCTATTTAGCTGGCTTACTAGAATGGATCGCACACCTTGCTGCCTCGCCGCCTCGCACTTTTGTGACGACCTGCTGTATGACCCCTTATAATAGACTGTCTTTACTAACCTGGTGGAAGTCGTCGTTCAAAATATGGGTATCACAGAACTGTAAATTGTAGATCACTACAGCAAGGTTTTTTGGTGTTGTGTTCATGTGTATACATAGTACTCGTGTGTGGAAAAATTCACTGCATTTAGTGGGTTTCTTGTTTAGTGTTGTTTTGTTTGTATGCACTGTGACCAGTGATTTTTTTTCCTCCCTTCCACTCAGGCATTAGTAGGCCATTCACTTGTTATGCAAGTGAAAGAAAGTAAAATCCCAGGTACCTGGGAGAAAAGTGAGTGGGGGGACTCCCCTGCCTCTTATGTTCTCCCACCATGGAACTCCTTTGTAAAATACTTATACAAATCAAGTGTAAAGGTGGATGACGATAACTTGCAGGACTGTCATTAAGTTTTTATGCAGCCAAACATTGAAGTTATCACCCGTAGCATTTCATTCTGAATGCAACATGTAAAGTAACACCAATCAAAATGTTTACCTGTAACATTGAGTGAGCTCATGATCAGCCGTAACAGGTGTTATGGGTTACAGCTCTTATAATGACAGCCCTGGACAAGGGATGATAACATTGTTGGTAGCTGTGAAATGAATTCTTTATCTTACCTTCTCAATTGTGGTGCTTTCAAGATATTTACTATACTTAATCGCTTGTTTTTTTAAAGGTGTTATTTGGACTTGTGAAAATTTAAAAAGAATATTTGACTGGTGAACTCACGTAAAAATGCAAGGTGAGATTGTGTGAGTCCTTCTTGGGTTGCTGTATGTTCATCCCACGTGGGATGCTGCCTAAAGGATTTTAAAATGACCTGGGTGGGGTGTCACCTAGGATCCTGCTAATTACTCCAGGTGGGATCCCACTCGAGATACCTGCTGCTAATTCCACATGGAATTTTAGCTGTGCATTGATCCCAGGGGGGATCCCACCTGGGATCCTAACTAGTTCTAGGCAGGATCTCAGCTGGAATCCCATCTAATTCTAGGTCACTACGCATATTATCTGAAGTGGTAATTCCACATGATCAGGCAAAAAAGATATATTAATTAGCTGTCTTAATTAGATAAGAACAGAATCAATACACTGTAGTGTTGTCATTTGAGTTTGATATATTCAATGTAGTCATCTCATTCATCATAAATACATTGTAATTCCATTCATGTGGCCACCAATGAGCCACAAGGTGACAATATTAAAGCTAGGTGTTCTTTAAACAAGAAAATGACAGCTGGTACTGAGCATTTGCTCAGGTCAACTTGAAGGGGCTTTATAATTATTATAGGTAGGTGATTGTATTAATGGGGTGGTGGTAATGGACTTGGCCCATTATTATTACTGAAAATTACTGAAAAGTTTTTTCAATAACTCAATTTTGTTTTTGTTTATTTAAGGAGTTATAATAGTTTCAACAACTGATGGGAACAAAGTGGTGCAAGGAACACTGCTGCTATCATCTGCATACCTAAATCTGGAAAGGCTGTATTAGCTCACATGAAGGGAGAAAAAGGTTGCTTTTTATGTGAAGATAAAGGCGATGGGGTTGGCAATGGCTTACAGAGATTTTGGCTTTACAGCACAGGCATGTTGCTCCACATGATACCCATGGAAAAGTTGTTATCCGGAACATTATTTAAAATGGAGAACAGGTACGGCCTCGTACCCAGACGCCTCTCTCTTGTTTGGGGACATGGGCGCGCAAGGGCTTCGCGCTCGCTTTGTTCTCGCTTCGTCGGAGAAAGAAAATCGAGGCGCCTTAGGAGGAGGCAGGAACAGGTAAGTGTTACTAGCAGTTATTGTATGCTGTTACTAACCAGTTAATTATTTTCAATACAAGTTTTTTTAACTTTTTCATGTATCCAACACTTATTAATTAACATGATATATCTTCTGGTATACTTTATTTATTAATATTATTATTGCTGTCAATCATATGGAGGTGATATCCTGAAGGGAGAGATGAAATGGAAGTGAAGTTCACCATTAGTTAGTCCGTCTGATCAAAACCAGTGAAGTTGATAATGACATGCCTTGACCACCTTATAAATAATTATACTGAATATTTTCAAGTGCTGAATCGATTTTTTTTATTGAGGTCAATGGGATAAATGGTGCTTCTGTGTCTTTGCTGTTTAAATAATTTGACCTTGTGGTGTGTTAACTACAATTGTCAAGGTCATTAAAAATTTTAATTATTGAATATCAAGTTAATAAATCATTAAAATGATTTATAAACTTGATATTCAAGCTTCAGAATACAGAAATTAGCCTCTCTACTAGTATTGAAAGGTGTCTTAGTTAATTACTTGCTTCACTACAGTATGCAAATGACAGCTATCACAATTCTTGTGAGTGAGCAGATAACATCAAAACAGCTAATAATGATTAATAAATGCATTTATATGGCAGATTTTCCATATGTATTATGTTCAAATAAGCCAATGAACTGTTGGACAATTTCTACAGATTGACGGCAGTACTTTATGGTTAGATATGAATTGGTTGATGCTTTGGCATACACTTTTCTTGTCAGTGCACCTGCATAACTCATAAGTGCACAGCTAATAGTATTTCCGAAATGATTCGATTTAGCACCCGGGGGGCTTATTTACTTTTGGCACCTCATGGAAGGGCGCTTATTGAGACAGAGCACTTCTTTAATTTTTTGAGAAAAAACCAAATGTTCAAAACAAAACTTAAATATATATTGAAATAACTAACAATAACAGAAACTGTCAGTAACAAATTGTTGAAAGTTCAGTTACTTTTAAAAGAATTGTTTATTTTAGCAGTAAATATATACATGTTCGGTACGGTGAATGTTCGTGAGTTTATCTATTCGACATTGATGACATTTTCGTCCCCAGAGGCCACAATCCTTTTGGGAACGAGAATGCATCGATGACTTCAATAGGGGTGGTTATCCACAATAGGGGGGTTATTAGAATAGAGGCTCATAACAATGGGGCACTTATTAGAATGGAGGCTCTTATTGGAATAGGGGCACTTATTGACAAAAACACATTCGAAGGGGGCGCTTATTCGGAAGGGGGCGCTTATTGGAAGGAGAGCGCTAAATCGAATCATTACGGTAACCAATATTGTTTGGCTTTTTCACTGCCACTGGAAGTGTGGAACTAAACTAATACACCAAAAAGTTGCATAGAGAAAGTGCTTTACTCACTCTATTATTTAGCAGTATATCAGCGTGAACTGTTGCCTTTTTGCCCGGTCACATGTGCCGAATTTAATTGCAAGGCTGTTTTATGTTATAATTTATTTCTCAATTGTGTTTACAGAAAATGTGAATACTTCCTCCACAGAAGGGATTGGGAATTCCTGGTGATGGGAGGGGTCTCAAAGGCCAAAACGGTAAGGAAAGGTATGAAGCTAAATTGGATTTCCGGAGGGTTCCCTCAGGTTGGGGGTGGGGGGGGGGGGGTCTTAGGAAAAATTCCTTCTGTGAGGGAGTTATGGATCATTTTTCTTCAGTTAAGCAAAATATTACTTTCTGATAAAAAAAAATAGGGCGTCAGATGTCAATATTTCTAACTGCTGGAAACAATATGATGTTCAACTTGAAGCAAAAAGCGATAACGATTGTTTGAATTCTTTGTTAGACCATGTGTAGGGGTGGGTAAGGTGGGGTGTAAACTCCGTTGAAGGGTAGGTGCTGAGGTAATTGGCCCTTTGAGAACTAAAGATGCACACAGTGTCCCTTTCCCATTCCCCAAAGATCACTTGGTTTCCTGTTGTCTCTGGTGGGGTAATAGAAGGGATTTTTTTGTCTAAATCATGAGTTATCAACAACAAACATCGGGGATGATGTGGTCCAACTTCTACAGCAATAAAATAAAGAATTTTTGATTTTGTATCTTTTTTTCTCACTTAATGATTAATAATAATGTTACAAAAAATTCCTTTAATATAGAAAAGTGGAAAACAGACGTTATAGTAAAAAACGTTCGGTTTTTATTTGTACATATTATAGCCTTTTAACCTTTTTTAAAAAAAAAATTACGTCTTAGCGAACATTATGTTGAGTAAAATTTGTATAAGTAATTGTGGGTACTTGCAGTGATTCTATAAAGTTAACCTTTTAAAATAGTAAGCTAAAAGGATTAGGCTCGAGATGGGATTTAAAGTTGGAACCTGGTCTTACCAATGCAGTACTGTATGATGCTTTTAGATACCACTGAACCAACATTGATAATTTTGCATGCCTTGATAATTTTGATAATGGTAGAGCATCAGAGTAATATCGAAAAGTTTCAGGTACATGTATGAAGCTGATGTCAAGTGCGATTTTTGTTGTAGGTTTGTTTGGAATCTTATGTTAAGCCGCTTCAGACTTGAAATTGATAAAGCTCTTTGGTAGTGATTGCTGGCTGAGAAGGCTATAGGCTAACGGAGTTTCTCATTCCTAAAATCTGCAATTTGAATTAAGTTATGCACAAAGCTGTGGTATAAAAAGACAGTAAACGCCAAGAAAAATACATTTTTGCACCGTGTTTACCAGCATGATAAATAGATCAAGTTATGTTGATTTGGACTCGAAGTTATTGATATTTTTGTTACTATGGGGGCCACCCATGGAGGGGAGGGGGGCAGCACATTGTGTTGTTTCGAACAAAATTTTTCTTGTTGTGTGTGGAAGCATTTCATCTGTTTGCTAAAATCTGCTTTTGTTCACGTGTTGCCAGTTATGTTTTCCTCTTGTTTGTATCTCCCCAAAGGCTATTTCGATTAAAGGCAAACGTCAGTTTACCATTTTTAACCAAGCCAAAGTTGCAAAGTGCCCAGCCGTCGCCACTGACAAATACAGCATTTCCTCCGCGAAAATAAAAAAAAATGCTTGAACTGAAAGACGTTTGCATTCTTCCATGATATGTTTGAACAACAATGGCCAGGATAAACCTTCTACTCACACTAACTTCATGCAAAAAAGTCGATATCTCGAAGAGATCTTTGATTTATTTCAAAATGTAACTTCCCTTAAGGTAAACAACCAACTGGCAAAGTTTGGTTGGAAATCTATGAGCAGTTCTATTTCAAGGGAATTACCTTAAGGTCTCTATTCAGAATTTTTGCAATACATAGTTCCGTTGTGAAGGCCTTACTTACAATTTTAGTGGCATTTTGTGGAAGTGCCGGGAGTAGACGAATGGTGACACCAAAAAATTTCCATACAGATAGCGCATCCAATTTTTTAATAAGCGCCACACTCGCGATCCAATAAGCGCTGCATTTAAGGCGCAAAAAAATATAATAAACAGCGCCGCGCTTATTCGAGTAAATACCGTAACCTGATGATAGTACTAGTGGCTACGTGCATAGCAATCAGGATGTGAAAGGTATGGGAAGCTTTGTGGTAAATTGACAATTTCTTGGGAACTTAATATTAGATGCACCAGTGTATGCAACAGTATCAACGCATACCGAAAAATAAGGGTTATAAGTGCTCCTGCTTATAATCGTGTCTAGTTATAAGCTCATCTACATGAAAACAAAAAAAACATCCGGATATAAGCCCCCTCCCCCCCTATGGTAGATGACAGTACTGAATAGGGCTAAATGTTGCTTTACAGTACACACTCTTTTATCGGACACATATATGGACAGGTGCTTTGTTGCGCATTTTATTTGATTTCTGATTTTTGTGTTGGTCCCCTTTTTTATTCTATTTTACTGTACCTTTTATTGGGATTACACGCCTCCCATGCCTCACTGCATCGCCTCGCATACCCCGCTGCCTCACATATTTGGAATACTCTAACGCAGTTATCCTTCAACAACACCATTCCATTCCTTAACTCTAGATCTCTATATCTCCAACATAATTCTCAGACACTTAAGTATTGTTAACAAAATCAATTTGCTATCCAGTCCTTGATAACCAAAATATTAAATGTCAGCCGGTTTCATCTTAAAGAAATTTACTAGCCTCCTACAAAGTCAACTTATCTTCTTATCTTCGTTCTAAAACTTAAAAGGATCTTTCTCTCATTTTATTCAGTTGCAGAGCAAGAAAATACATGGTTCACAACAAGTCAAGTACACAAGAATTAAAGGCAACAACTAACGAAATGGATCCACAAGAAAGAACCATCTCACAATTATCAAGAAGGATTATAGTTCAAACAAAACCCATGGATTCTGACTCAACTTTATCAGCTGATCTGACGTTTCACCTCTACAGAGTAATGCATCACACTCGCGAAGCAACTAAAATATAAAACAAAGTAAACAAAAAGCCAAAGAACAAACTGCCGTGCAGTTATTAATACTTCACATCTGTAGAGGAATTACACTTCTTGCTTCAGTCCATTTGCCTTCTGCTTTAAAATAAAAATGTTCTTAATCGACACACGAACTATACGCAATCGCGTACTTCTGTTTCAGGGATAAAAGTCTTCAGTTTGTAAATTCTGCAACTCACTTGAAGTTAACAAGAGCCATGTGATTTGTCTAACAACGTCACGGCCCAAACGTCACTCGACTTACATAATGAAATACACTTAATTTATTTAAAATGAAAAATCTCAATGAACTGTACTCACAGCTGGTGATTACAATGAAAAGCAATGATTGTACTCTGTATATAATATATTACTTATATATTGCTATTTCCATAATATTTCACACCCTAGCCATTAACTGTGCCTGACAACAATCCATGATAATAATCCATCTTCCCCATAAATTTTTTACAAACCTAAAAAAAAGCGTCTCTCTCCCAGCAAGTCACACACCCGCACGTTTTGTCCTTCGTCTAAACCAGCCAACGATTACCTACATAAAGCTCGCAACCACACTCACCATCAAGCAAACTAAAAGTAACTTTTCCATTTCTTCTGTATGATTTGCACAACCGTCTTTACTCCTTTGAAACAACTCCTTATATTAATCGAATATACAGAATAACCACGGCCAAAAAACCTACCATTTTCACGTTGTACCGACATACATGTATATATAGACCTGTATAATACACTAAGAACTTCACGACGTCATGAATAACTTGACAAAGCGTTGATGAAAATGACTTAGAAAATTTAAAACCCTTTTTCAAACTTTCTCTAACCGCACCTTACCGGCAACCGAAACGTCCTTTCTATACAAAAATATACGAAATGACCTCCGTCCAAAAAGAATCGCCTTTTCAGACTGAAGGTAACTAATATCATCAAAATTTCGCCACAGGACGAACACGAAAGCATTCAGAAAAATCACAATTACACCTTTACAATTATCTTTCAAAGTGTCTCAAACCGATACACTGAAAGGCCAATTCATTTCAACACAAACAATGTGATATCTCTAATGTGGACGTCATTTCCCGCCCAGTTTTAAGCTTCTTTAAGCTTCTTGTTTAAAAACAATAGCATCTTGGTTATATACTCAACAAATCCTTAAAATATCATTATGACTATATTCACAAGTGCTTGTTATTGTAAATTCACGTTCTTTACACTGGGAATTGGTGTATATATTTATTTTATGGTAGGAAAAAAATTGATAGGTCTCCATACTAGTTCACAAGAAAATGACATTTCTCCTCTCTGGTGCATAAAGGAAAAAGCCAGCATCTTTTAATGCGCGCTTGCAAATTTATTAGGCGCAATAAAGATAAAATGATCTAAAATTGATTTGCCTCATTTCATATAACTTTCACAGCGATTTTAGAAGATCTTAACGTTACGTTCATATTGGTTGTAGAAGTGACCAATTTCTACCTGTATGTTTTTATTTAAGGTACATGCAGAAGATCATCAACAAGAACAGACAATTCGATGTGTTACGCATACATCATACGGAAAACTTAGAAATGAGTATTGTACAATATTTTACGTTGCACAAGTACATGTACGTTTTAATTTTACCGCAATTATGCCATTTTCATCAAAACTATGTCTCACAAATGTGGGCTCATAACCTTAAGTTTCAGTGCCAGTTGAACTCTTGTCAAGTTCTAGTCAACCAAACTTTGCATACCGTTTTTTTTAATCTCAAAGAAATGCCAGTTTTAAAATAAAAATTGTGGGATATCACAATACTAGTTTAGTAGCAACAGCATCTTGTTTATGCCCATAATCCTAATTAAACATAATTATACTTAAGGTTGCTTGTTACAGTAAATTCACGTTTAGGGCGATTGTCCCTTTTTCTTCACTGGGAATTCGTCTATCTTTATATTAAATAAAAAAAGTTATTGCTCAGTTCCAAACGAGGGAAACAAAAGATAGTTCAGCATACTCGTTCTCGAGAATATGACGATTTACCTCTCTGGTGCAAAAACAAAAAGCCGCCATTTATACAATTCGCGATTGAAATGATAAGGCGCAGTAAGGATAAAATTAAATTAACGTCCAAAAAAAGCTGAATTTTAATTGGTGGTGGAAGTGACCAATTTGTATCTGTATGTTTTATTAAAAGTACACGCAAAAAAATAACAACACGAACAGACAAGTTTCGATATGTTACGCATACATGTTAGGCATACATTTACGGACAACTTAGAAAGCTTGGTTTTCAAAGATTCTCAAGATTTTTTTGATGTTTTCATTCCCTTTTAAAGTCATTTTCTAACTTTCCACGCTTAGAAAGATTTGTTTCAAATGAGTATACTTGATTTTCTTTATCTGTTTCAACAAAATGCTGGTAAATACAGGTGTTACTAAGACTCGTTTATACGGATAAAAAACTTTGCGTTGAAACTTGCTGTGTCTTATATCTTATTTATTGTTCTAAAAGTCAATAAGCAACATTAAGCTTTTTCATTTTTTAAGAAGTGCCGGTAAAATGGCGGTCATAAGGTTTTGTTGGGCGAAAATACTCGGCTATAAGACGCACCCCAATTTGGCATTAACTTCCCATAGTAAAACAGATTTTCCTCGAAAAAACCGTGCGCCTTAAAACCGGTATATTACGTTCGAAACAACATGAACGACGTAGTTTTACAATTATGCAATTTCTTTAATACCTCTAGTCAGACTTAATCTGAATTCGCAAACATCAGTTTTAGTGCCAATTTAGGTATTGCCAAGTTCTAGTCAACCCAAGATATAGCTAGGCCGTGTGAACGTGTTGTGCCATTAAATGATCAACTGAGTACCTCAACAAGCAAGGGTTTGTCATTTATTCTACCTTGAGCTAAATACTCCAGACATCTACCAGAAGGTTGTTGAATAAAGATAAAACCAATACTTTCCCACCTAATTATGTGGGACATGTGTGCTCTAGACTAAACTGACATCAGTGCTCGTGCAGGAGTGAATTGACAATTAAAGTAATATGTTATTCAGTTTTTCATTATAATAATAATAACAACAACTTTATTTACCCACGGTAAGTTTAAAGCTAAAACGTGGGGCCGGTACAATTGACTCAAATCCTCAAAATATTAAGAAGAAACAAAATTCATATACAAAAAATTTAAATAAAAATTTAAAAAATATCGTTCATTGACAGTCTGCGCGGATAACGCCTCGAAGCTAATATTTTTAGAATGTTCTTGCCTCTCACTATGTTAAAAAACGACTTAAAATTACTAGTTTTACCGTATAGTCGTTGTGAGAGGGCGTTCCAAATAACGGATCCCCTGTGAGCGATAGAGTGCTTCATAAAGTTGGTATGAAAGCGCGGTACCACTACCTTGTTGCCGTTCCTTAGACCATGCTTGTTTTCCCTTTTACAATGATATGGCGTATATCTGGGGCCATATGATATGATAAGTCTTCGATGTACACTGTCCCTGTACTTGGTCTGAAGTTAGGCACTGTTCCTGTCATAGGAACTAACTTTTACTACTTGTAATTTGCGGTATGTTTTCTTTTAAAGCGTAAGCATCTTACAGATCTTATAACTTTTCAGTAAAAGCCTTTTATTCTTAGAAATATAATTTTTATATTTATTATTGTTGCGAGCGCCTCTCACGGGTACTGGCACCCCGTTCGCGCTCTCCCCTTTTGGAGACATTTTTGCCTTTTTTTATTAATTTTGTGTTACATACATTTCTTTATTTTATATTCCTATTTGTTATGTTTCCCAATAAAGCTTTAGGTAAGAAATGGCACAACAATCGAGGTAATGATTTTTGTCGGATTCTCTGTGTAGATTCGGATTTACTTCAAACTGGAAACAAAAATCACTTCTGTCATGCAATACATGACTAAAAAAGCGTCTTGATTTATTTCATTTGCAGGTTTTTTATTGTTAATAAATGTCGATTCAACTTTAAAGAAGCTTCAAACACTTCGAGTAGTTACTAGTTGCGATCGTGCAGTAGGCCGGTGGTTAACTCTTACGCTCTCCCAAATGCTTCTTTTTTTGGCGGTGATAGCGACATTTCGCTGTTCCAGTTACCCACCATTACTCTCAGAAATAATAGTATAAAACAAAAATCCTTAAAGCTGAAAACTTCCCTCTATAAACCGGCTGTATCTTATAAAACTGCGGCTGTCCGCTTTAGGATCTCATCTTCACTGTTTTTCATCAGAGGTTCTAGCCAAGCGACTGGAGTTACTCAATTTCGTTTTGGGGCAACCAATGCAATTTACACTCAAGTTAAAAAGAGTTCAGACAAGTCATCCATGCATTACTCATTTATTTAATTTTGGTCTAAACACAGTTGCACACACTCAGCCGATATAAATCTTCTTTTCATATATTCTTCCCTACTTCTGCACCTCTTCTGCCCTCAACTCGCCGCGTCTCCGAGCAACATCACGTAAAGAACGTAGAAAACGCAAACTTAAGATGACGAAACCTTTCAATATAGAAACCTGGACACCTTTTAAAAGATCTTAAAGCCAAGGCTCCTGTTCTGCGACATTCAATGCACTTTTATTTCGTACAACCTCAGAAACGTTCAGTATATGGCAAACAAAGTAAATAAAGTGAATAAATGTAGCCGATATAAGTCGGCTGGAAGTTGGTCCCGGCGGCTCAAAAGAACCGATTACTATTTTTAGGTCGTGTTACATTTCTTGCTTTCACTTCACAGTAGCTTTAACAACCTTACAACAGTTAGCAGCTTTATGATAAAAGAATAAGTTTTAAATAGAAGGCGACAAAAAATTACATAAACAAGCTTCAAATTATAATAACAACACGCTTCATGTGACTCTTGCGTGTGTATCCAATATCGAATACATGCTTCAAGGTCATTCCACTGAAATAGAACGTGCACTGAAATTTTTTTTTGTCAAACTTTGCCTATTGCCTGTTCATCTTGAAGAAACCTGAATTTTGAAATAAAAATGGGGGATCACAATACTAGTTTAGGATCAACAGCACTTTGTTTATATACCAAATAAATCCTTATAATATCATTATATTTATACCCGCAATTGCGTCCTAAATTCACGTTTCCAACGATTGCTGTTTATTTTTCCACACTGGCAGTTGGTCTTTATTTATTTTACAGAAAAACGTACGGTTGTCATTCTCTCATCTTCACTGGTTTTCATCTATGTTCTAGCCAAGCGAGTAACTCAATTTTTATTTTGGGACAATCAATTAATGATCAAGTTCAGATTTCAAACAAGTCATCCATGCATTGCCCGTTTATTTAGTTTTGGTCCAAATACAGTGGTACACACTCAGCCGATAGATCTCTTCTTTCCCTATCCTTTCCTATTCCTGCCCTCTCTCCTGCCTCCAACCCGCCCGTTTCCTGGAAATATCACGTAAAGAAGGTAAAAAGGTCAAAACAGGTGAGAAAACCATTCAGTGAATAAGCTTGGCCACCTAAAGAAAAGAAACCTCTTGTTTTGCGACATTGAATGTACTTGAAAGAAAAATTAAGCCCTTTGTGTTGTAGGCGTGATAAGTCGGCTCGACGTTAGCCCCGGCTCAAAAGAACCGATTACTATTTTTAGGTCGTGTTACATTTCTTGCTTTCACTTCTCAGTAGCTTTAACAACCTTACAACAGTTAGCAGCTCTGTGATAAAAGAATAAATATTAAATAGAAGGCGACAAAAATTATAATAACAAACACGCCTCTTATGGCTCTTGCGTGGGAATGCAATATCGAATAGTACTTACGATATATGTTTAAGATACGTTAAAAATGGATTCGCTTGATCTCAGATAGCTTTAACAGAGACTTAAAAAACCCTTTAACTTGAATTGGCTGCAGAAGTAATCGTTTTCTGTTTGTATGTTTCAGATTTTCATCAAACTAAAAAATAAAACCATTCCTGTCTGGCGATATATGACTAAAATTACGTCTCGGTTTATTTTATTCGCATGTTTAGCTTTCTTTCCTAAAAAAAGAATTTTTTTCAATAGTTAAGTTACGATAATCCTCGTTAATTTAAAAATAACCTCTTGTGATTAACCACATAAAATACATTTGAACGAAAATTTAGGGATCCTTTGTGTTTCTTTGTACATGTTAGTCTATTGTTTAAATCTTGCCATTCAGTCAAATCAAGTTAACAACCAACTGATAATCGAGTAATTGAGTAAGGTGCAAAGCTGACTATGTTTTGCTCGGTTGAAAAGAAATCTTTGGCCGTTTTGTCTTTCTATAATTTCTATAGGAATTCTTGCTTTAACTCTTGAGTTACTAAACAACCACAAATTGTGCTTTTTGTTTTACAAATTTGACTACCATCAAAAGCAGATATTGAGCAATTTCGTGTCAGTTGCAGGCAATAAAAGGACGGTTGTTTCCCAGCACAGCACATTGTGAACACATTCTTCACAGGTCGGACATCTGAGAATCAGAGAATCGAAGAGAAACGAAGTCATTCAACAAGACATTTGTAAGTATGGATTTCAGTTGATTCTTACATGTTCTAAGCCGAAAACTTTTCGTTTCTCACAAATTCTTGGAAGACAGACCACTTTAGAGGAGATTTTGCGGAGAATATTTTGAGGAGAAAATTCTGCCTCGTTCGCTTTTTCTCATGCTTCTTTAGGTATGGCGCTCCGCTCGCGCACGAGAGCTCCTTTTAATTATAAACACTTTTATTTACAACAAAGAACTTCACCACCACTCGAGGTTGGCGACGAACTAACTCTTCTAAATTTTGATTCAAAATTATATTTTCGGAGCTGAATTGTACCGGAGTTGACAAATTTTGAAGATACGTAAAGCTGTATAAAGAAATAAGGGTCTCACAAAGACGCCCTCAGCGTATACAGAAAAAAAGCTGACATAGTGTGGAAAAAAAACTCAAACATTTTGCGGCGAAACGTTATTTTAAATTACTACAAAAATAGTAAACAAGTAAAGCCTTTCTTTTCACAAGGTAGTTACTCCATACGTTTCACAATTAAAACGGTTATCTTCATGCAGAGACCCTGGAAAATAACTAAGTTTTTGTCGTTTTATTTTGGATTATAGTGTTGACAGTTAAAATATGTACACTTTTTTGTTTTTATGTCATCGTTTTAAAACATTTACCCACAAAAAAAGTTACGCTGGTGTCGGCGGGCCTCGGGAAATGGGCATGGCGAACAACGTGCAGGTGTGGGAGTCCATTTTTGTGTGTGGCGTTCTCACACGTAGTTTTGCAACTGATTTGGTGCTTGTATAAAGAGCTGGATTGGCTGCAACGAATCCTTCTTGCATGTTTTGAAAATTTAATTTTCCTGATATAAAAATCACACGGTTATATGTTAAGTGAACTGTAGCGAATTAGAATGCAGCCTTAAATTGTCGATTTACATGCAATGATTAGAAAAAATAAAGCAAGCAATAACATCGTGGAAGTGTCGCGTGATTTAGATTACTTTCAAGACCTTTCAAAGTGAAAACAATTTAATTAAATTACTTTGTTTTAAGGGAATTCTGAATTTCCTCTTTATATTTTGTAATGTAAATGTAGGTCTATTGTAAAAATCTCACTTTGATTGGGGTAACACTTATTCTCAAGTTTGACAAAACGATAGAATATGAAAATTTACACGCCTGGCAATATATATAATAGAAAACAATGCCACAGAATGAAGTATAAGAAATACGTAATTCTGCATGTACTTAACAATTTCTGCGTCGCGCGGTATCGCCTGTCTTGCCGACGGGCCGTAGGCCGCTTCAGCGTTTCCGCGTTGGCGGATATTGTTTTATTATCAACAATACCAACGAAACACTTTTGCAGAGAACTATATTTGCGCGCTTTCAGATTTCGACGATCCCAACCTACATATATCGCAGGATATCTGTTTGTCGGTGACAGATATCGTTAACATTTACCATATATGGGCAGCGCGCGCATGTGTTGAATAATAACTAAGAATAATTGTGTAGGATGCATATTGGAACGGCTAAATCGCGTATTATACGTGGTATAAAACTGACCATCTTTTGTTGCACACTTTCACTAAGATCACACCTCTTTTGTCTTTTTTTTTAGCACAATATCGTACAAGGGTTACAATGACCTAAAACTGCGCATCATGTGGGGTGAAACACTAGCCATTTTTTTGGCACTTGCACTAAGATGATTAGCGACATTAACTATATGCGTTTCAAAGAAAAATTACGCCTCTTTTGAGTCTAAGAACTATTCTGATGCTTAAATAACGGAACTCCTAATAAAGAGCGGTTTTTACTTCAGTTTTCTGGCAGCAGATTATCTCCGACAGCTTAATTGCTTTCAGCCGGCATGGTCCGGAATAAATCTAAAAATCGGGGAAAAGTTTTAAAACAGCCGCGTTTAAATGAATCGAGGGTTTCATTCAGAGACTTAAAAGTTAGAACCACCTTATACGGCTTACAAACAGTGCTACATAGGAAATGCCGCTCAATAGATTAAGTTGTCACATATTACGATGTTATCACAAGCTCTAAAGTGTAAGAACCACCTTTTCTAGCAAGGGCAGTACTACATGAAATTTAAAGTACGGCTTCATAGATTTCTTTAATTGGTGGCACACTTGCGTTTCATCCACAGACAAAAAGATATCACTTTACGTATACAGCGTAATATAAAATGCCTTACAAAAATACTTCTCCATTTCTTTCCTCTCCAGCAACTTTAAAATGAGAATAACTGAGAAATAAATGATAACAATGTTTTCAACTTTTCTATTTTTCAGCTACAGAAGAGAAAAAAATGATGGCGATGAAAAGTTCAGTTTGCGTACTTGCCTTCATTGTAATCCTGGGGTGCTTAGCCGCTGCCACTGCGGTAAGGAATGATTATATTACTGGTTATGTTCCGCTGTAACATATTTTACCAAATATATATATATGTCACTGAACTATTGTGCTAGTTCTAGCTAGCGGCTTAAAACTGAATTTCACGATTCTGTATCAGTTCTTTACTTCATGACTGTGTATTTTTCATTTGCAGAATGAAGCAGATGATGTCAAGATCGAGAGCATAAGAATCGCCTTAGACTCCATGTTCTCTCCAGGTAAGTTCTACCACAATAAAGCATTTGCAAGGTGTATCAGTCAGTCGTAGCACTAAAATAGTGTTAAAATACTAACAAACCAATGGCCTCCTAGATTATATACAATGAAATATACTACATAAAAAAAAATAAAAATACAAAATTATGGCTAAACCATGAGATAAAATGGGCTGGAATAAACATTTTAAAAACGAACATGTAGAAAACAAACAAATGAGTTAACGGTGTATAATGAGATTGCGATATGGTTTGCTATAAATAAATACAACGCAATAACTTTGTTGACACCCCCTTGACGGGGCTTTTCAGCAACAATTACTCAATTAAAAAGACAATTATTACAAAATAATTATGTTCAAATACAGTAAAAACCCGCAAGTAAGAACCTAACATTTAAGTACCTGTTATGCTAAAATTGGCAAACTACACCCCCTTTTTATAAGAACCTATTTAGCCTAAAATTTGGAAACAGGTTCTTCTTTTCTAAAATTGATTAAAAATGCTTACTTTTGGGAAAATAAGTTTGGACAAGGCATTACTGTACATGTATATAATGTTTAAGTCTAATTTCAAGAGGTGAATATAAGAATGCGACATTCTGATTGGTCACGGAGCCCTGGTTTATGACGCTTCGTCTCGGGGAATATTCGCCGAGATTCACTTCGCCTTCGGTGAATAATTGTAAAAGGTTCTAAATGATTAGTACTTCATTTTTACATAAACACTTACGTGGTATGCAAATTCTATACAAGGAATAGGCCGAATACCACTAAAAGTTCTATTAGCAACAATGTAATTTTTTTCAGAAAATTAAAACCTAAATAGCCTAAATTTGTGTTAACTACGCATTTATGTAAGAACCTGTTTAGGCTAACCTGGAAAAATTAGGTTCTTACTTGCAGGTTTTTAATGTAATGATAATTGCACTAATTGCAAAATAAATAAATAAATAAATAAATAAATAAATAAATAAATAAATAAATAAACCCTTCTGCTCTTTTTAATATCTATTCAAAAGAATCTCTTGAATCTCGAAATGAAAAAAATAAATAAGAGTTTTTGGACTCCTACGCAAAGCACGATTCTCGAGCATGATTAGAAGAGGTACAGGAAAGAATTCTTTTCTGCATTCTGGTCTCCCCACCGTGCCCGCCCCACTGATCCGCCCATCCTGTAGGCTAAAAACCGAAACAGGGAATTAAGACAGTTTTTTGTTCACTTTTATCTCAGATCTAAATTTGTTTCATTATTTTCTTTTACAGACAGCTTTCAGAGCCGGCTTATTCGACATAGTGATGGTGGTAAGTTAACATCCGGTTCACAAATGTATACAAGCACCGTACCAAAATTCAGAATGGGTAAAATAAGCTAGGTAGACATTAGTGTTGGCGAATAATTGTAATCATTTAATTTTGTGCGCTACTCTAGCTGAAAACGTGCACACAAAATCACATTGGATTGCAATCCTTTAGACTGCAATCCTATAAAGTTTCTACTATAACAATTAGGCTACTCGCCCTCGTTTTCTATGAGCGAAACATGTAGCGAATAGTCAACGAGGCGTATTCGCTCATAGAAAACTTCGGGCTCGTAGTCTCTGTAGTTCAGTTTTCTAGTCTATTAACTTCCTTCGTTTTTATTTTAGATGACGGCAAGAATCTCAAGCAATGCGTAAGGTGGAGAAAAAGAAGAAGGATTATGTTTCGAGCGATGTGCAAGTTTGTTAAATGCTTGAGCGAGTATTTTTGCGCGAATGAATGCGATAAGGCTTTGAAGGTATGTATAATTTAAAATGTTCGTTAACTTCGCATGCGTTTAAATCAATGAAAATTGCACCACCTTGGCTTTTCAGTTGTGATATCTATCACTCCTTTAAATACTTTGACAATCACGGCCCTCGTAGCGTTCTTCTGGGTGCCGTTTCCATTCAACCAAAAAACTCTTATTTTCTAAGAAGGACAGATAATTACATCTGAATTGAAAAGCTTTCCAACTTCAATACGGTGGTTCAACTCAAATGTTTCACTTATTCGCCGACGCAGCATAACGCGGCTTCATTAGAAGTTGAACGTTTGATTATTAGCTCTGTAAGGAGATGATACAAGTGTAACATTGAAAGTCGCCAAAAACGAAGGTTTGTGTGAACGAAACCGGTATAATTTCCGTACGAATTTTTTTCCAAGTGACGAAAATCAGTTCAAATCGTCATAAAAAATTCTCCGAAATTTCAAAACGAAGTTAACTGAACGCACAAAACGGAACATAAACATTGCGATGACATTTCAGAAAAAAAAGGCTGCTCCGAAAACGCAGTGTGCAGAGTGCGAAGTGTGTAAATAAAAATAATAAAATTTCCCAAAAAAAACACTCAATCGCAGAGCTCTGCCAGTCAAAACTTTCATTCATCTCGCAAAACTCGTCTCGGGTCAATCTTGTGACAGCGTCTAATAGTGGATAAGGTAGTACTTGTAAATGCGGTTTTGTCGGGTTGTTTAGTTTTAGTTGTTCAAAAGCTAATAAGTGACCGGTAGCCGGTCAAGTTGTTCAAAACGCTCAATGACAGACCGGCAGTCCGAATTTCAACGAGTTACAAAAAAACACTTAGCCAATCGAAACTATGACACAGCGTATGACATGTCCTGAAGTGCTAAGCGATTCAGTTGTGACACTTGGAAGTTCTGACACGTAGTTGAATGGCTCTTTTTTTGAAAGTTCACAGTTTATTTTTGGAAAGCAGAGCACATTTCTTACGAGGCAGGTCAAGGTTATCTTATAAAGTTTGTGAGTCGTAGCTTGTCATTTTTTGGGGACAAAAAGTCAAAAGCCGGACTGTCCATTGCTTTTTTTGTGAAACGTGAGCTGCAAATTAAACTTGCCATTTGAATTTGTGGTCCAATCTTAATCTATCATATTGACCAAGAGAAGTTTTGACTCAATGAATTGACCGCGATCTGATCCGTCCCCTTCAGGCGGTGCAAATGATTTATTTTTGTTTTTAATTCTTAAATTTCTTTCTAAACTAATTTCTATATTTAATTAGTCACTTTTAAATTTTATTTTTTTCTATATATTTTATTTTTTCAATTTATTATTTTTTCTATTTTTTATTAATTAAATTCTTTTACACACTCCGCACTCTGCGTTTTCGGAACAGCCGAGAAAAAAACACGTAAATTATCACTTTTGTCAAGAGAGGATCCTCTCTTGCTTGTTCTTGGGATTTTCTGTAACCAGACGAATGGGTATTTCTACTCAAAACCCGATAGAAACGTTCTAATGATGATTTTTTTCAATTTATTCACAGAAGAAGAAGAACAACAAGAACAAGAACAAGAACAATAATCGTGGCTGAAGCAGGAGAAATCTTCAATGATTTACATGTAACCCAGGGGAATCAAATGAATATTGTAATGGGCTTCTGATCATATTAATAAAGGGTTACATATTAAATTTGCGTTGAGCACTAGAAGAACAACAATAATCGTGGCTGAAGCAGGAGAAATCTTCAATGATTTACATGTAACCCAGGGGAATCAAATGAATATTGTAATGGGCTTCTGATCATATTAATAAAGGGTTACATATTAAATTTGCGTTGAGAACTTCAGTTTTGTTTTAGTTAAGTCCCAAAAGAATGTGCCCTTAGTTTTCGCAGACTGTGGATTTCGGGTAAATTAAAACGGGCGGGAAAGGAGTAGATTGAACCTTTTTGGTCAACAATAGGGGGGGGGGGGGTGGTAGGGAGAGGGGGGCTGCTCAGATCCCCTAGGCCTCTTTCCTAGAACCACCGCTGGATAAACGATAGATCCAAAGGTATTAGATTTGTTTCAGGTGCGCCCAACGACGGGTTTCTCCGAAAAGCTTTAAAAAATTTGTTTTGGCTATCTGAAGTACTTTTAAAGCTTTGTAGAATAATTTAGAAAGGCTACACTATAAAGGTTTTATCTGTTCGGCCATTCCGGGGGAATTTTACTCATCCCGAATTATTTGGGCTTTTTGTCCGTTTCTCATTTTCGCGAGCTGTTGTTGCCTTTCCAGCCATTTCCAAAAATCGTAGCTGGCGTTTTCCTGTATCAAATTGACATTTTCACCTCTCCGAAAAAAAAAAAAACACATTCAGTATATATTCCATTTCACGGAAGTCAAATTTCACTAAAGTGACACTTAACAAAAGAAAATCTGAGGGGATAACAGGCCTTCCAAACAGATATGCACCTAAGTTATCTGTTGGATGCCCCTGTCCTTTCTCTAATCCAAAATATATCACGGGCAGTCACTAACGAGCAACCCGTTTAATACACACCAGTGGCGGATCTAGGAGAGGGGACCGGGGGCTCCGGGGCCCCCCCTTATTTTTGGTAAAAGACATTTTACACCCTCCGCTAAAATTTGTTTGGGTGTACGCACTCGATAAAGGGCCCCCTCCTTAGTTTAAGAACTGGATCAGCCACTGCACACATCACACAAGCTTTCTATGCGTCAAGCAAAAACTGACCTTTCCTCAATGAAGCTGGTGACCGGGTGTTAGCAAGAAAGCATGCAAACACAGAAAAACTATTTCCTTTGAAAAGAGTAATCCCAATGGCCTGCTTAATAGCTGGCTAAATTTAGTTTGCGAGTGCTTGGTTTCGGCCAGGGTGGAAGGTGTCCCGCCCTGGTTTCGGCGGCGGAACCTTTAACGGATTGGTGATTTCACGAGGAGCGCTCGAGCGCGAAATCCCGCAAGCAGTTTACAAACAATTTTCCAAGACTTTTCCAGGACTCCAAAATTCACATTAACCCTTTCATTCACAAGATCTCAATATTATTTCTCCTTAAGGCGTTGCAATAACCATATTTACTCGAATAAGCGCCGCAGCGCTTATTTAATTTTTCGCGCCTCAAGTGCGGCGCTTATTTAAAATTTGGACGCCACAAAGAATATAATTTTTTACAGTAATTGAAAATAGCATCTTTAAATTGTCAGTATACGTCCCTTGCTGAAAAGAAAAGTGGCGCTAGCTATCCTGGTAAAGTTCGCAGCCTTCACAACATTTACAGAACTACGTATTGTAAGAATGTTGGATAGCAAAACTAATGGGCGAGCAGAAAAACAATCACTTTGAACTGCAAAACATCGCTTTTGATGGAAAGAAATGTCCAAGTTTGTTTTAGAGTTGCTTTGTACTGCTGTTTTTGGTCAAACAGAATTCCTCAAATAAGCGCTGCATCGGAACTGCGGCGCTTATTCGGGGGGGGGCGGGGGCTTATTAAGTATTTTGTCCCATGCGGCGCTTACTCGGGGGCGGCGCTTTTATTTTTGTCCCGTGCGGCGCTTTTTCGGGGCGGCGCTTTTCGTTCGGTGCCGTGGTGTCTTGGTTGTTCGGCCTTGTGGCGTGCTCTTTGCCTGGCCAAGAGCGAGCGTTCCTTTTGTGGACCCGGACAGAGTTTTACGCTGATTTCTTTGGGTCCTGGGCGAAATGTGAAATTTTGGTGGGATCATAACGTATTATGGTGCCAAAACAATCTGGCTTAAATTACCTTACGCTGGTAAAAAAGGTGAAGGGTTAGTTAACAAATTTATCAAGAAACTTAATAGATTACTTGGTATAAAGGGTAAGTTTATAATACGTTATAATACCACCAAAATTTCACATTTCTGTTCCAACAAGGACCCAAAATTAGAAAATCTAGCGTTATTTATAAACTTTCTTGTCCTGGGGTCAGTTCAATAAAGAAATTACACTTGTAGTTTTTAAAAACCGCATGTAAAGTCCGACTTGTTAATACACGAAATCAATAAAAAAAAATTCAAACACTGGAATTTACACGTGTAGCGCGAGTCTTATTACACGTGTGAGTTACAACTGTAGCCATACAGTTGTAAATGACGCCGATTGTGCTTGTTTGCTACAAGTGCAAAGTAATTCAGTGCAAAGTAATTTTACTTGATATTTTGATTGTATGTTGTCAAAAACAAAAAAACTACTGTTTTTAAAATAACACAGCTCGTGAAGAAAACCAAAGTTATAGTTTTTCTATCCTTTTTGTCAACTGCCACAAGAAACCCCAAACATCAGACAAGGAGAAAGAAGTGCAACACTGCACGAACTTACGCCTTAAAAATAAAAAAGCCCCCGGCTAAAGATAAAAAAGTCTTGGGGAAGTTATATCAAGACGATGGAAATATTGGTGAATCTCCGGCCTGGTAAAATATTGGAGGGTGGGGGGGGGGGGGGGGCTAAAAAACAAACTATAATCATTTATAACTGACTGGTCTGGAAGCCATCACTGTCTTCCATACTTTAAACTCTGACAATTTTCCCAATTCATTTACACTGTAGCCTCTTAGGGGTCGACATAAACATGTGATCGTAAAATAATGTTATCTTTGCACTTAATGACAAAATGATGGAGAAATCTCGGTATTCTTTTTAAATTGTCGTTTTATTAGTCCATTTCCCAACATCGCGACATCGACTCACTCATATTCACAGATCTATAGAAACTATTGAAATAAAAAAAAACTATAATCATTAACTGACTGGTCTGGGCCATCACTGTCTTCCTCTCTCTCATTTTCCCAATTCATTTCACTTGCCTCTTGGGGTCGACATAAACATGTGATCGTAAAATAATGTTATCTTTGCACTTAATGACAAAATGATGGAGAAATCTCGGTATTCTTTTTAAATTGTCGTTTTATTAGTCCATTTCCCAACATCGCGACATCGACTCACTCATATTCACAGATCTATAGAAACTATTGAAATAGCTCCTATCGCCTGTCCTCTTGGCCCTCCCCATACTCTGCAAACTCATCTGTCTGAAGTCGCGTGAATATTGACATCAAGAAGCCGTCTTTGCTAAACATTTCGTGGTTGTCGTCTAATTCCGTCTTGTAACAGTTCTTCTACTTCTTCTTCGCTCAAAGACGACACGTTTTTCTCCTTAAATAAAGCCGGTAACAACTTGTCTTCGAAGCTTACAAGTGACTTACGACTTGTAAATTGCTCTTGTAGTTTACAAGCGGGGAGTGTGACAAAAACAAGTTGGACTCCTGTAAAAAGGTTTAATTGAATCGACTCAATTTCAATTTTTACAGGCGTGGCGCTACACCTGTAACTACTAGTCGGACTCTTGTAACTCCGGCTTGTAACGTCATTTATTGAACTTGATCTTGCGCGCACTTGTAAAAACAACGGTTTAACGTGTAAATTACAAGTGTAAAAGTTTTATTGAATTGACCCCTGGTTGTTCTCAACAATAGATAGGCAAAACAGATCGCTCTTTGGACTTTAGGCTAAATGAGCACGCCACAAGGTCTGAACAACCAATGCATCACCATCTGGCTAATTGCAACGCCTTTAATGAACTAGTCAGCTTTCATGGATTACCTGATTGTTTTAATTACCATCTAACGCCCTGCGTTAGTTTTAAAGACCATATTCGTAACGAAGTTTACAACAACTTAATTGACTATAATTACAATTGGTCACAGTTAGCGTTCCTGGAAGCCTTTCATATCAAGAATCTTAAGCCTAGCATTAATGAAGGACTCAAAGCCTCCAGAGAGTTAGAACTATCAATAATTCTATACTTTATTACGTAACAACAACACGCCTTAGATATTTAAGTTTCCTCTTGTAAAAATTTAACATCACATGTCTATGACTCTGTAATAGAGCCGAAATATTGTATTAAATCAAATTGTCTTGTAATAAACCAAAACTTGGTTTTTATAATGATTGCGCTTCTCGGCCTTGCCTTCTTTATGTTGTAACTAAACAGTGTCAGAAATGGCACATGGGAAGTTTGTTATCATCTAAAAACTGCAATGAATCAATACATTGTCTCCAAAAAGCACCGATAAACTTCTAGACTGTTCACAGCCTCTCTATTTTTACAATGCAAAAGAATGCGCAAAAGAGACAACAGCGAGCAAAGGACAAAGGGGTGGCGGCATGGATCGAAAGTTCTTTTTTTTCTCGCTCCCTACCCCTTCACATCTCCACTAGCCTGCGAACAGGCTCCCGAGTGGGGTTTCGCGAGCGGAAGAGCGGGGCCTAAGGGGGGGATTTAATAGAAGAAAAAAATGAAAAATAGAGAACGTTAACTGTAAAAAGGACTTGGGTTCTCTTAGCTTTGACAATGTCAAATTAACATTAAACATTTATTTTTGCTATTTCAAAGCTCAAGCTTTTCTTTTACAAGTATACCTACATTTATACCATGCCATAGAAAATACAGCCAATCAGAATTCAGGAAAGCCGTTGCATATTCGACGGTATTCAACTCAACCTTCCTATTGTGTGCTGTGATCTTATTCGCGACGAAATTTAGTAAGTGTATTTTCTATGACATGGTATAAAATAGCAACACAACACTTTCTCTTGGTATACTTAACAACTGTTCCACAAGCGCACGTTGGATATGAGATGGTAGATAGCCAACAAGGCGCGTAGCACCAAGTTGCCTATAAGGATCTCATATCCGACAAGCGAGAGTGGAATAGTTGTTAAGTATACCACGAGAAAGTGCTGTGTAACGCCCAAAGAATTGAGCTCCCCAGCTGTTTTCGTTGATGCGTATCGGCTACCATATTTGTGGTCAATGGTATACGAGCTCATACACCATTGCCTGTTAACCAATCAAAACTCAGGAATTGCAATATACCATTGCTAGTTTTTAATTGCGTTCGATGAAGGAGAACGCATACTAATCGCGTCGTTTTGTTGAACTCAGTCACGTGGGTATCGCTAGCCTGCGAGCAGGCTCTCTATTTGGGGGCAACGTGAATATTAGAAGAGTTCAATATACACGTTGCCCCCAAATCGCGCCTTCGGCACTCGCGGGATCGCGCCTTCGGCGCTCGAAGAGTTCAATATACACGTTGCCCCCAAATGGAGAGCCTGCTCGCAGGCTAGGGTATCGCTGAAGCTGTGCCATTTCACATTTTGGACGCCATCTTGGTGTGGCTGAAATTGGCCTCGATCTCATGCAGAACAGGCCTCGATCTCATGCAGAACAATATGGCGTCGATTTTGGAGTCGCTCAAAGGTGTTGGAATATCCCACGAGTCACTTGTATTTTCTTGGTATACAAACAACTCGAAAGCGTTGCATAACTAGTATGTATCAAAAAGACATCTCCAAATATTAAGATTACCTTAATTATCAACTGTATGAACTGTATTTCCATCAAGCAATGCTCTTGTTTTATACTTTGGGAGCTATTTGTTAACCTTCATTGGGCATAAACTATATGTTGTGGTTCAATTTTACCCTCGGTTTAATTTGGTATTTTCCTTTGTCTTATAGTCATTATCACATATTTTTTTTAATTTTTTAAATTTTTTTTATTGATCACTTGCAAACACAAAAAAAGAAACAAATAACGTATACAGTACAAACACTAAAGCACGTAAAATACAGCAAGAATAAAAAGTAGGTAATCCTAATTACAATGGTTTAAATACATTAGAAAAATTACAATGAGTTAGCCAGTCAGGGGGAGGGGAGATAGTTTCTATATATGAATACAAGAGCGTTTACAGCTTTGCTAAAAAGATAACAGTCCTTTAGTCAGGGGGACAGGAGATTAACTCTTTATAAACATATTTCTGCAAAAGGAATCCATTTTTTTGTGTCACCTGCTTTTGTCTCTACTACATATCTTGATTTTACAAGACGTAGAAAAGGTGCGAAATTTGGTGTGGTTTCCTCTAATTTGGCTTTCCATATGTGATACTACGCTAGCAACAAAGCATATTTCAATTGATGCGCATATTTTGATATATTATCACATATTACCACACACTTGGACAAAGGAAAATACCAAACTATACCACGGGTAAAATTGAACCACAATAAACATATTATATACATACAAGAATATTTTATGCATCAAAATTAGCTCCAAGTTTCTCAATTACAGTAGTAAGTTCTTGTGGTATCCCATCGTTACTGGGTGAGCATCCTTCTCATGACAGGAGACGGATATTCTTTTTCATCTTGTTTTTCAGTCTGCTGCTCGGCGATGATTTGCATTGTTTTATCCTCGGAGCCCACCATTGCTTGGCCAGCATCATCAGGTGCAATAAAGTCCACTCGACACCATGTACCAGTGCTACTGGACTCAATAATCGCATCAATAACAGTACGGGTATACAGTCCTGAAATATAAATACAAGAATAACTCAGTCCTGAAATACCATCTGGGGGGGGGGGGGCACTCCCATAACTAAGCTATATAAGTATGAGCCGCTTTGAAGCGGTTTTCAAGCAGTTTAGACAGGGAGTTAGTTAGGGTATAGAAATCAGAGAGTTTTGGTCTAGAAAAGGGTAGCATTTGCCAGGAAACTGATTGGTGGTATGATGAATGAAGTCCAGAATTATAGGAATAGAAGCTCAGAACAGAAAGAGATTAACCTACATGTAAAAAAAAAATAATCCCAGCATCTTTATTGAGAGATGGTTTCCATTAAAACACTGGTAGTAATACAGTTCTAAAAAATGCAAGTCTGGGATAGGGTTGGGATTCTCGGTGTCTAGTCTAGTATAGGGTTTCAAAAATCAGCTGAACATGGTCTGGTATAGGGTAAGGGCTTTAAATTCCCAGCGGCACACCCCCACCCAAAAATATACAGGGTGCCCCCCGGAATACCATAGCATGCATGTGCAGGAAAATAGCTGCTGTGATACTCACTGCTGTAGGTTAAGTCTGTGTACAAGCCTAGTGGCCCATCAGGCCGAAGCTTATCCCAGTTTCAGTAGCACAAAGCGACTAGGAGTATTTCGACTCCCACTTGGGTGGGATGCTAGTCCATCGTAGGGTTACTCCCAACATTAAATTTGCTGGTACCCATTTATACACCTGGGTGAAGAGGGGCGCTACGAAAGTAAAGTGTCTTGCCCAAGAACACAATGCAGCGCCCTGGTTAGGGCTTGAGCCCACGCCGCTCGATCTGGAGTCCAGCAAACTAACCATTAGGCCACTGCGCCTCCCATGCTACTGCTTTGTTTGATCAAAAAGGACCTCTGGAGCCAAGTGGTTCAGGTAAGGTAGGGTATAGTCTGCATCAAGTCAATGTGTTCTACGGGGGTGTTTAAAAATTATATTTTTTTGTGTTCCAACCATTTTTTTTTTTTTTATTTTCCCCCCCCCAAAAACCCCCCCCCCCCCCCCCCCCAAGAGGCCCCCCCCCCCCCCCCCGGGTGTTCTACACTGCGGGAGCCTATCACAGCTTCTGTAGCATGAAAGGACTAAAAGCATTTTGACTCTTCCCTGGATGGGCTGCTAATTCATTGCAGGGTCACCAACTAGCAAAAAAGAAAATGCCAGTACCAAATTTTCACCTGGATTAAAAGATGCACTGTGGGAGTTAAAAGTCTTGCCCACGAACACAACACAATGAGCCCGGCCAGGGCTCAAACCCGGAGCGGGACCCTTCAATCCAGAGTCCAGTACACTAACCATTAGGCCACTGTGCCTCCCATAGTCATTAATGGCTCAACGGACCCAGCCTCATTCTGGAACACCATGATAATTACAAAGGTGTGAATTTAAAGTTGAACATCCTAAGAGGTACCAAAACTCAACTTCAAAATCTCTACAGAATCTTTATCTATGATAAGCTTCCTTATTGTGCAAGAAAGTCATTCTACCAGGTCACAGGTTTGTTGTCACGTTGGCTCACCCCTTTGCTTCTGTCATTTTGTTTCAGTGGTCTCCCTGTGCCACCCCTCTTGTGGTCCACATCCCATGCCTCTTCCGTGGGGTGTTGGGGCCTTGCCCGCACTCATCCACCGCTCCGGTCTCTCCCACTCCCTCCCATCCCCTGCCTGACCCTGGCTGACTTGGGTCTGCTCGGCCTGCCCCTCGCGCCGGCTGTCCTTCCTTACTCGGCGTTGACCTCTGCGACCGGCTGACCGACTGGCCCCACAGCCTCGCTGTCCCTGCCAGCCATGGCCGCACGCTGACACAACATATCGGTGCAAAAACTGAGAAACCGATCTAAAAGATGGCCAAAACTGCAAAACCAAAAATCTCAACACCCCCCTCAGAATACTAAAAGTGTGCTTGTCAAACTGTAGTAGGAACCCTTCGCAAAGTGACCACCTCTCATAGGCAACCACAGCTACTAACCTTTTAACCTCTGGAAAGTGACCACTTCACATGATCTGGCCTTACCATGGGTATTTTTACGAGATGCCTTACTACCCTTCTATGACGATAAAAGTTTTTCTTTCATTAAAACGCTGAATTCCTAACATTCGATGTTTGCAAATGACCATTGGTTCACTGTAACACTGCTGGTATTACACCTGGGGAATTTTACTGGAAACACTCAAATCTACTGGAATCACTCAATAGATTTTTGAACAAACGTTTTTTTGCATTAAGGGATGCATGGGCACATGGATTAACCCTCTGAAACAACTGCAGGCTACAGGCTTTCATAAGCGGCCACATACATACTCATCCCCAGGCTCACTTGCCCCTCTTAGTTGGCAGAGCCTGTACACAAGAAACAATCGGCTCTGGGAACACATGATTTAATTAGCTAGATTTTAATGAAAGGAAGAGCCATCAAATGAACTGTTTTAAAATCCCTTTTATTATACGAGAGTTTAAAACAGTTGATTTGATTGGCCAGATTTGTAACTCCCTTTGTTCAAATCTAACCAATCAATTCATGTGTCCACAGAGCCACTTGTTTCTCGTGAACAGGCTCAGCCAGCTAAGAGGGACAAGTGGTACTGGGAATGAGAATGGACCACATACTGATAAGCTTCAGTGGCAGATCTAGGGGAGGGGCCCAGGGGGCCCAGGGGCCGGGCCCCCACCTTATTTTTAGAAATAGAGGCATGAAGGGCTGAAAAAATTATTTTCGAAAGCACCCCCCCCCCCCTTATTCCAGGGTCTGGATGATTGCCCCCCCTCCTTATCTGAAGGTCTGGATCTGCCACTGGGCTTGGCATTTTGGGTGGTAGCTGATGGAAGGTTCAACTGTGTGTTACCGGTACTAACCATCTTGAAATGAAGCTGCACTGGAAATGGTTTGCAAGTCTGCAATTCTCCGGTCATCTTTATCAATGGACTCTTCAAATGCCCTCTTTATCTCCGACACCCAGCCTTCAAGACCAGTTAAGAAGATGCTGGGTGGAAGTTTCTCCACATTAAACAAGCCTGGGATGCGAGCAATGTCACCATAAATAAGTTCCTCTTTGCCTCCATTTTTCATCCCATACAAGTTGCCGTTCCTGGCAATCAGCTGCCCTTTAGTGCCATATATGGTAACAGTTTGAGAATAGCGTCCTGGTATGTGGGTGTTGAGAGTAACAGTGGCAAAAGCGCCACCATTCAGTTTGATCTGAAAAGCAGTGTAGTCATCGCTGGAGATGTGTCGAAAGCTGGATACACTATCTGTTTGGGTAATAAAGGTTTTTAGAGTACCATGAACTTCAACTGCCCTCTGATTGGTCAAGAACGAGATAATATCGATGACATGTGCCCCAACATTGGTGAGCACACCACCTCCCATAGCTTGGTCGCACATCCAGTTGTAGCGATTACTGAGCAAAGACCCCATTTCAATCTTACACTCGCAGATTAAAGGCTCCCCGCAAAAATCCTCTTCTAAATATTGCTTCATTTTAATAAAGGCTGGCAGAAACCTGAGCTCGTGTCTGATTAGAGAAAGGAGCTTCGGATAATACTGTGCAGCATTCACCATTCTCACAGCTTCTTCTTTGCTCAAGCCAGCAGGAGAATCACACAGCACGTGTTTTCCGATAGAAAGCGCCTTCACCGCTACCTCAGCACGAACGTGCGGTGGACAAAGCACGCACACCAAATCCACGTCTTCTCGTAGGAGCAGCTCGTCTATTTTAGCCGTGTGGAATGGGACTTTATACTCTTCGGCCATTTCCATTGCTTGCTGTTTTGACGTACCCCATATTCCGCTCACTGTAAAACCAGCCGAACGGAGAAGTGGTAAAAGTATACGAGAAGAATTTCCCGTGTCAACTACACCAACGGAAGGCAGCATTTTGATCATTTATATAATTTTTCCACGGGAAGGAGTTCACTCAAATGTCAACCGTGAAGCGCCATCTTGTTTTTCTTTTTCGCTCGGTATAGACTGGGTCTAATTTGACGCTTTGCAACGCCTGCGCCCTGCCCCTCCCCTCACCTTCCCTTTTCGCCCAGAGCTGATATGATTGTATCGGATTTCATATATATTTTTTTTCTCAGTATTAAAGTGTAAGAAAGAAAAAAAGAAGGAAAGAAAGAAACAAAGAAAGAGAGAAAGAAAAAAAGAAAGAAAGAAAGAAAGAAAGGAAGAAAGAAAGAAAGGAAGGAAAGAAAGAAAGAAAGAAAGAAAGAAAGAAAGAAAGAAAGAAAGAAAGAAAGAAAGAAAGAAAGAAAGAAAGAAAGAAAGAAAGAAGGAAAGAAAGAAGCATTGTGTCAGTTCAGTAGATCGAAGTGGAGAGAATGGATCCAGGTAGCCTGCGTGGCAGGTGTTCAAAGGGAGGAAGAGACGGAAACGAGAAGGACGATTAGCCCCTTCCGGCCACGCAGGGAAAAGCGCGATCGGAGGGGACAGGAGGGCCACCCAGCCTAAAATCCAGGAGCCCAAATAAATACTGGCTTTCCGAGATCCTCTTGGAGGGATGATACTGGATCCATGTCCAAGCATTTGGTAAGGGGTGTCCCCAAAATAGAGACCCCCTTTTTCAGAACAGGCCCTAACTAAGAACTGCTTTGGTTTGCGTAATACTTTAAGATGGGATACGGTTTTTAATCGCACTTCTCAAGCTCAAGGGATGAACAAAAATAATAGTTCAGAGTGCACAGACCATACCAAGGGAGTACCCCCTTGGATCCTGAAAGAAATTTAGAACAGACATCTTCGTTTAGCTTCGACATATTAGCAAGCGGTGCAGATTTGGCATAAAATATTGTGTTTGTAGTGTCGTATCTTATCCGGGTTCGTCAAAAGATTTATGAAAGTTGCACCGAAGACTCAAAGGTCCTCCTGGGGTCAAAGTCCGCGGAATAATCCGCGCCTCTCCCCAGTCTCCTATCCCACTCTGTTGATGTCCCCCTCTCCCAGGTTCAAGAAACGTTTCTGATTCCTGGGCCATTCTTTCAGAAAGTATTGGATTCACCAAATGTGGCAAACGATGGCTGTTATTTACTGCAACTCAATCGACGTTCTTGTTGGTACCTCTAATGCCAAAATCGCTACAGACCTTTACATGCCGCGTAGCTGCGCCGTTGCGGTAGTTCGGTGGTTGCGAAAGCTTGGCAAGCTTGCAAAGTTGTTATGCATTTCACAAGTTTAATTATTACAAGGACAAGTTATGGACGTTGTTTCATAATCCTTCTGTTGCAACAGGGTACAGTAAAACACGCGCTCTCAGTCTCCGACTTGGCAACGAAAGACAAAGCAATTTCGTAAGGACTTGTCAGTCGATCACGTGGCAGGTTTACCCTGTGAAACCACTGGTGGACAGTAAAACATTGGCGGGTCTCAGGTGATTTCGATTACAAATGCGTTTAGCATTAATATTCTTGCTCATTCTTCTTCTGTATATTTGTGGAACACCAGCACTCTACTAGTCTACCTGAACCGTGAGATAACGACAAAAAGTAAGTAGTAAGTTTTAATTCTGTTCGTATAAGATTCGAAGGTTCATAAATTTTGTTATGTGATTTAAGCTTACGTATACCGTAAGGTTATTTTCCCGGCGTACATGAATTTTCATTGTTTCGCGTCGAATTTTCATGTCGAAATATTATTGCAATAGCCGTTTATACGTATAATTATTCTCACCGACAGACTTTCGCTGAAAGTCTTTTTAATCTAGCGTTTAAATCCAAATTTTTCTTTCTTTTACAGCCAAATTTTAAGTATTTTTCATATCGACATTTCCAGCCATTTCAAAGCAATAATCAAACATCCGTTATGGTCATGAAACGCTCAGTCCTTCTCTTTGGTAGCTTTAAATATATGTCATTTTTAATATTTTTTTTGGTAAGAGCCGAATTGAAATTAACTTGTGGAATCGCAATTTCTAAGCTTAAATTTTATTCTAGAACTAAATTAAATTTTCTTAGAGAAAGTGCCTGGTTATTGAAATGTCTATAAGTCTTGATAATACGTTCACTTGTGAATTCGGTTTAAACGATGTAGCCTTAAAAATATGCTTTGTTTTATGTTCCTTGCATTTAAGCTTATGATTGAATGGAATTATTCAGCTTCCCAAAAGAATGAAAGAAAAAACAGATGTACAAACACTGTACATCTTTGTTTGGGATTGGAGACGTGGAGATGCCTTTGCTGAATTAATTACACAGCGTTGCGCAAAATTTTACTGTAAAAATCTCTTCATTTCTTGGATCAAGTAAAGGTCCTTGTCACATTATTTTAAGATGTTGCATGTAATCTCTTGAAAATGGGATCTGATTGATGAGAACAAAGATGTTTTGTTAGGTGAAGGCAGTAAAAGCTCTGTAACAATTCAAGTTCCATGGAATCTCAAATTTTTTTAATTGAAAATTAGATCCGATTTATGCACCTACCGTATTTATTCGATAAAGCGCCCAAACACAAATAGGCGCCCACCTCAACAGCGCTTCAAGCTGCGACCATTTTGGTCGCCATGGCGAGTGAAAAAAAAAATTTGGCGACTAAATTTTCCAAACAGGTCGCCAATTTGGCGACCAGTGCAGTGTAAAGGGCTGGCTAGGCATCATTTGTTTTTGCAGTATAATTACTAAGCAATTTCACCACAAAATTTTCCGTTATAACTATTTCAATCGTGCATCTTGCTTATCCGTTTGGCTTGGACTGTGCTGTTTGATGTCTTTGATCGTGGAGCTGCCATTACTGTACTGCACGAGAATTAACTCGTTTTGTTTGTTCCTTACCTGTTTCTCTTATCATTTATTTACTATTCTGCATGATCCTGCAATGAACATTACCGCGTCGAAACGTTCGCCAAACGATTTCAATTCGGCTCATCATGGTCAGCAGTATTACTCTATGTAAAGCGACATGAAGTGTCTTCTTCTAAAACGTTTTGCTTTTGGCGACCAAAATTTTTCTAGTGGCGACCATTTTACAAAAGAAAGTCGCCAAAGGGCGACTTCTGAAAAACTTGAGCTTGAAGCACTGCTCAAATAAGTGCCCATCCTGTAGGTAGGAAAAGTTAATAAGCGCCCAGCCTTGAATAAGCGCCCACCCCACCCCCCTAAAACGAGAGCAAAAGAGGAATTTTGATTATTGTTGAAGTTGAGATTAAAATTGACTTAGTACTATTTAGAGACTATACCAAAGACGGAGTTTTTTTATTTTTTTCTTACTGAAACTTTCAATGAACATTGAAAATTCAGCTTTCGTATACCTTCATGTTTGGTTATATATGTTGTGGTTTAATTTTATCTTCAAACCAGTTTGATTTTTATTTCCCTTTGTCTTAGATTATGATAATGAATATGAGACAATGAAAAATAAAAATCAAACTGGCTTGAAAAATTTTAAACCAAATATAAAATTAAACCACAACATATACATTGTTTTCTTGCAAAAGAAACATACTGCTTGCTTAAAATGGTGAAAATTTAATAAGCGCCCAGCTTTGAATAAGTGCCCACCTCGAATAAGCTCCCACCCTCAAAGTCTGAAAATTTAATAAGCGCCCGGGGCGCATAATGTGTTAAGCTGCAGGAGGGGGAGACTGGACAAAGCCCAGGCATTTGAACTAAGTTGAGACTGCCCCCCCCCCCCCCCCACTATGTACGGCCCCAGGAGCCCATCAACTGGAGCCTCCATACGTACTGTATCCTTGAGTCAACCCTTTCCCGTATATTTTTATTTTTAGAAACACATTTCCCGCGAAAACATTGCTCATGCGGTCAGACCACATGCAGCGCAGCTAGGGCGACGATGTAGAAAAAAAAATGGCGGTCAATGTCGTACGCACATTCCCTGTCTGTTTTCCTTTATAATTTTATCTACTTTCCTGATTTTACAGCCGAGAGAGCCTGGTTTACTCGTGAATGAATAACGGTTAAAAGTTAATTAATAAACCACTTTTTTGTCCTTGAAAATGAAAATGAAGTCAGTTTAGTCATGGCGTTGATCGGAAATGTGTTTTTGCTTCAGTCGCTTGTTTGAATCTTTCCGATTTCTGGTTTACATGGACTTATTACAGTGTTAGACGTATGCAGTGTTAGACGTAGACAGTAGTGTGAGATTTGACGCTGGATTTGTAAGATCTATTCCCGAACGAAAGCAGTAATAATTTAATATGGCCGAGCTGTAGCGAACGCGTGTTCTTTGATACGGCGACAAACACTATAAACGTGATGACTTCGATGCAAATTTTGACTCTCCGTATGCTCCAAGATCCAGCCAATATAAGATCATCATGCTTCGAATAAAACCTCAGGAAAATGATATGTGTTTGTTTCTTCTAAAGTCCAGCAACTGGAATTATGGCAGAGATCGTTGAGTCGCTGTTGCAGAGGTGAGATTTTGCGCATCTTACAATTTTAAAATTATACGCGTACAGGCCAACGGCCTGAATGTTACATCTTTCTTCGGTTAGAGACCGTGTGATCCGCTTATTTCAATCCCCGTACATTTCTTTCGCTTTGTATGTTTCCAAAGAGAACTGACTATGCCTGTACTATCTGGAGAATTCTAAAGCCGAACGGGTCGTTTAGCCGAAACGGCTGTTTAGATTCTAATGTTTGTCTAGTGCCTTCGCCACGAAGGACCAAACCTGTCAACCCTAAGCGTTCACAAGCTAGCGCTTGTCTGAATTATTGTCACTCAGAGTTTTGAATGCCTTGTAGAATTTGATTTGCAATGTGTTGGTACAGGCCAAAGTGCGTACCTTGTTTATAAATTTATACCATTGATACGTTCGTTTGGTGTGAATGTTTACAACCCAGTAAAATTTATTGTTCGCAAAAACGATTAGAATTAGAATCGATCAAGCTTTTATCAAGCTGCCTTCTTATCAGAAGAATTACACGGCAAATAATATTGACCGATCTGTTACGCCTATCCATCATCTTTTCAAAATATATTCGTAATTTCGCAGTTGCGAGATCGGTCTCGGCGCCTTTCGATTCGAATAATTGCTCTTACTTTTTTGACAGACCTGTACAAAATTCCGCAGTTTTTTTTAGTCATAGCATTACTTGATGTCTTCCTTTGAAGAAATACTGAATTCAGACGACGAAAAGGAACATCATTCTGCCGTCTTCCGTTCTTGTTTCGCCATTGTTTTAGAAATCACAGCTTGCGTAGCCACAGCGGAATGCAACAAATGATTGACAGAGGTGCGAAATCTCCCGCGAGAAACCCCGGGAGATTAGTTCTAAAAATAAATTAATACGGGAAAGGGTTGACTCCAAGGGTTAGTATGGGAGATGAAGGCTCCATTTGATGGGCTCCTGACGGCCCTGATTAACCAATGAAAAACTTGTGGCCTTTCCAGTGGCAGCTCTTGTGGAATCAAATCAGACTCGTGACCAGATGACTGATTTCTGGAACAAGCACTCCATGGCACAGAGTGTTGAGGAAATGATGTTGGACAGTAAAGCCGAGACGTTAACACAGGATGAGCACCCTGAAGTCATGGGAATGTTGCCGTGCATCAAAGGAAAAGATGTTTTGGAACTTGGAGCAGGCATTGGGTAATGACAACGTCTTCACAATCATTTCGTCAATGCTCTAGTTTAATTGTTTCCAAGGCTGTGCTCTAAGAAAAATTACAAGGAGCCCAAAGTTTCCAAACTATGAGATCTAGGGTGCCCAGCATAAAGCTTATATGAAAGAAATAAGATAATCTGGTCGCCCAAAGACAAGAGTTAGTCGCCTGAGGCACCAGGGCACCCTTAGAGCACAGCTCTAGTTTCGTTTTTTGGTTTGGCATTTCGAAAGCAGTGTGCTCTATATTTTCCCTTGTGTCATACCATAAATTGAAGCAAAGGAAACTAAAAATCAAATTAATTTTTGTTTAGATTATAAATCTCTAACAAAAGATAATTATTTTAGATAACTTTATGGTATTACTTGGAAATAAGCAATAATAATTAATTAAAAAAAACATGTCCAGATTCTCTTCATTTTCATCCTGGTGTGATTTTACCACAATCATGCATGTTAATGAGAATTTTGACTGGTTTGTGTAAAATTGATGACTACAAAAATTAACTTTTGCCATTCTCAGGTTAAGGTTACTTTCAGCACAAGGATATAAAAAATATTAATTGTCTAGAATCCAATATGTACTAACTGACTAGCACTTCAACTATTCAATTTCCAAGATTGGTCTCCAAATTCTCAAAACCATCATTAATAAAATAACATAACAATCAGTTAGGAGAACTTGTAATTGAAGTTTATTTTTGCTGTTGGCAACATGTCGTAGTTAGTGTATTGGACTTAAATTCACAGTCCTGAAATTCAAACCATGAGCATTGTGGTATGTGTTGTATTTGCAGGCTTGAGACTCTAACAATGCTTCTCTTTGGGACCCAGAGAATAGAAACACTAGCCAGCATTTTTTGGGGGGAGGGGGAGGGGGAGGAGGGGGAAACCAGGCTAAATGCTGGGGGAAGATAGGGGTATAAAATGTGATGGGCTTGCTAACAGATCTCAAGTAAGGGGAAGAAATAGAAGTCCTTTTTCTGTTCATGCCACAGAAACTGAGCTTAGCACAGGGATTTTTACTTAGCTCACATTGCCAAGTTTCACCGTGTTTCATCTTGTATTATTATTTTAGCAAGTGTCAGATCCACTGTGTGTGAGGAGCCTCTTGAAAACCACCTTTGGTGAGTGAGGCTACCCCTCTGAACTCAGAATCAGTGAAGTACTTGACTGTTTGATCAGGTAAATATGTCACAGTACTGGTACATGTACATCATACATGTATCTTAAACATTTTTTTTCTGGCTTACCTTAGACCTGCATGTTTTTCCATCCTTAAGCACATTTACATTAAGGTTATACAGTCGAACCCCTATTAAGCAGCCACCCATTAAACAGCCACTCCCTATTAAGAGGCCAGTTATCAAAGTCCAGAAAGTATTCCAATATTCCAGTATTCCAATACTGTAAATAAAACCCTCATTTGATACCGGCCACCTCTATTAAGCGGGTGCAGCAACCTTTCGGCCGTCCCATTGAGAATCCATCTATTGTTTTAATCTCTACACGCTTATTATCGTCTTGAGGTGATTTCGTTGTCAGTAAGCTATTAAAGTGATGACCATTTGATTTCCTGGCAATGAAGTGACGTTTCTACTGCACCTTATGCTAATTTCTGATGAACCCCTATTTAGCAGCCAACCTCTAATAAGTGGCTACTTACCATTTCTCCAAGGGTGGCTGCTTAATAGGGGCTCGACTGTATAATCCAATAGTGTACATATTAATATAACAATTTAAATGCTTTGCTTAGTTCCTTGGCAACCCCCTGGGTTGGGGAAAGGGCAAGAAATTTATGTTCTCCAATTGTCCCTGTTCTTGGGCACAGCTGCTGAGGCAGCCCAAGATGTTAGTCCCATTAATGACCAATAAGTTAATTAGCATGTTGATTGTTTACTAAATGCATGTATAAGATTAATAAATTTCTGATCTAGAATTACAAGTACATGGAAGAATATTAATTATCTAATGTAGGTTAAAAAATTTTATATTTTTTTTATTATGTAATCTGATAACCACGACTACCCACAAAATTATTTGTTTTTGGTGCAAAAATAATTTATACACCTTTATTTGTTTTCCAAGATCAAAGCTATATAAAGAAACTTGTGAGCTTCAAGAAGCCCTGACAATGTCCACATCAAATAGAATTAATATCACAGATGTTTTCAGATCCAAAATTATATCTGGGTTCTTGTTTTTACTATCTTTATTGTTGTCTTTATTCTCTGACTTAATTTTGATCTTGAAACACAAATTTTTATTTTTAAAAATACAGCAACTCAAAGATGGGTAAAGTTTTAGCTAGGTTACTCATGTATGGGAGGCGCAGTGGCCTAATGGTTAGTGCGCTGGACTCCGGATCGAGCAGTCCGGGTTTGAGACTGGCCACGGTCATTGTGTTGTGTTCTTGGGCAAGACACTCAACTCTCATAGTGCCTCTCTCCACCCAGGTGTATAATTGGGTACCAGCAAACTAATGCTGGGGGGTAACCCTGCGATGGACTAGCTTCCCATCCAGGGGGGAGTAGAAATACTCCTTGTCCGCTTTGATGGGCCACTAGGCTTAGAAGACTTAACCTACTCATGGATACTGACAATTTCCATCTGTCTGCAAGTAATGAATTAATAAGCTTGTCTTATACCCAAACAAGTTTTTTTGTCATATATGATTTTAACAATTTTACCTACCAAAAGAACATTTTGTGCTTAGAATGAGCCATATAAAAATCATGCAATTTTCTTGGGCTGATGGCGATATTTCAAGATATTCAATTATGCATAATAGAACATGCTTGTTGGATTATGGTGTTTCTTTATAATATTATTACTTAGTATGCAAGGATACTAATAAGAAAATGAAGTACATCAACCCATGCTGCATGGAAATTAATTTGAGCTATCAAAAGTACTATTCATATCAGAGCAGAATTTGATGATCAAGTTTTGACTCTTATTTTTTTTCATACAGTCGCTTTACAGGAGATATTGCCAAGGAGGCTCATCACGTCACTGCTGTTGATTTCATGCAGTCCTTCACTGACAAAAACAAGGAAATCAATGGAGCAAAGTTTAATAACATAGATTTTGTGTGCGCAGATGTCACAAAGCTTGAACTGCCTCAAGGAAGGTAAGTTTACTCAGTTTCTTTGCTAGAAATAATGCTGAATGATAACTCAACCCTGTATAATTTGGCCTTTATTTGGCATGTATAATATGTACCAAAATTACAAACTATTACTAGTGCCATTATACACTGTACCAAGTTAACTTGCAGGGTTGTGCAATACACTCAACCAAGGTGAAATTTTCCAGTCTTGTGAAAATTAAAGAACAAAACAGTTAAGCTTTAGTTCAGTAGGGTTCTCAGTGGTTAAGGCAACAGTAGATGGCATTTTACTGTCTTTCAAAACAAGTAGCTGGCCTGCATGTTCTGGCTTGAAAATAAAAGGCTTGTTTATACAGCTTGTTTACTAGCCACCAAACACTACTGAGAACTCTGGGCCTTCTGTTGGTTCAGTGGCTAAATATGACTGCATACGGCTCATGTTAGAGAAGCCATATTTTATATTGTATGAAGGGATCTAAATTTTCTTGATAGAAGGTTTCAATTTTGCCGTATTAAATCCCTTGCAGCTATGATGTGATATTCTCCAACTGGCTGCTCATGTACCTGTCAGATGAGGAACTTGAAAAGCTGGCAATGAACATGCTTCAGTGGTTAAAAGACGACGGATATCTCTTCTTCCGCGAGTCATGTTATCATTCTTCAGGGGACATGAAAAACTCTGAAAACCCAACGGTGTACAGAACACCTCAGATGTACACGGATCTCTTTTCTGCTGTCAAAAAGCAACAACCTGATGGCAAGTTTACAGGGTTAGAAGTGGTGACTAAGCGTTCAGTGGAAGCATATGCAAAGGTACATGAGTGTTCAAACAAAAACATAAATAAAAGATTGTGAAGCATTCAGAGTGAAAAATTATGCCAGGGTTTGTACAGGTGCTGGAAAGTCCTGGGGTTTTATTGTGGCACTTTTCAGGACTTGAAAGTCCTGGAAGAAGACTACCAGTCCTGGAAAGCTCTGGAAATCTGTTGAACTTAAGTAACAAATGAATTCTAAGAACTAACGTTGTAAGAAAGGTGCGGCAGACAAAGGAGAAATAATATTTAATGTGAATTTTGGAGTTCTGGGAAAATCAATCTGAGTCCTTGAAAAGTCCTGGAAAATTGTTTGTGAAAATGGGTACAAACCCTGTATATGCTTGTTATGAAATTAATGGAAAGTTTTAAAATTAAGTGGATAAAAGGGATGGCTTTAGGGAAAGTTATGTTTTAACAGTTTACTTTAAATTATTCATTCGTTAATTTAGGAAGCTAATCTCTGCGGCAACCATGTTGTCATCTCCACTAATGAACACTTCTGTAGGTAGACACCTCTTGTTAGTGGGAACTTTGTTATGGTCCTGGCTGCATATGTAAAAACTACATTTTAAATTCCTCATAAGGGTACAACTTCTAAATCTAAATCAATCTAAATGTCTCAACTTACAAATTGATGTCTCAGTGGTACTGCAAAGAGAAATACCTGTATCTGTAGGATGGCATTAATTTGCTTTGATTTATATTTTTATATAGCACAAACAAAACAAGCATCAGTTTTCTTGGTTGTGGAAGAAAGTGTCAGTAAAGAATGGAGGCAAAGGAAGCTTGCAAGAATTTCTTGACAACAATCAGTACAACAAGTCTGGCATCCTCATGTACGAGAGAGTATTTGGTCACGGCTTTGTGAGCCCTGGAGGAATGACCACAACAAAGGTATCAATTTATGGAGACCTCTCCTTAGATTTTCATTGTCTTTTCTTGTCACATTTTTGTCATCCTGAGGGTTCTTTTAGCTCAAAATCAATCCACTGATTTTGTGTTTTGTTTTGCACATCAAGGAATTTGTTGGTCGTCTCAATCTTCAGAGAGATCAGGAGGTGTTGGACGTTGGGTGTGGCATAGGTGGTAGTGCATTTTACATAGCTAATGTGAGTACTTTATTCTTACTTAATTTCGCAAAAAATCGGGAGCCGAATTTCGCAAGTATTAATTTTCGCAATTGCAAGAAAAATTAGAGCAATTTAAGTGTATTAAATTTTGCGATTTTTTCAGCGTCTTTATGGATAAGTCGTCATAGACTAAGAAACTACTGAAAATATATGTTGAAAGGTCTGGCTCAATGTAACTACAAGGAGCCTGTAGACGGAAACTTTGGTGACTATAATACTAAAGAGGTTTTGGACCATTTATAAGCTGAAGAAAACAATTAACAGAGGGAGGGTGCTAGTCAAAAACAAGACGGAAATATATTTTTGAAGGGTAGATAAGTGCAGTTCCAAACATTTAATTTTTTTATTATTTTAATTGATATTACGGTATTAATTTTCACGTGTTTAAATTTTGTGTTTATTTTGAAATTGAAAAATCGCAAAAATAAGTACTTACGAAAATTAGTAAGAATAAGGTATCAATCCATTGTCATATGGTATGTATCCAGGGTTTTCAAAACAAGGCAGCGACTGCAGGAGTTCTGCTTGCTACTTGATCATAATTATGTTGCCATTTTCTCTGGTCAAAGCAATCAGCTCACAACAAACAAGTCACATATTGTCACAGCTGCCTACTCTTCCACTGTACAGTTGCTGACATTTACTTCAAAACATTTCGAAATCCCTGGTATCAAGCCAATAAAAAAATTAATGTTTTTTTTTGCACTCTGCCTTGTAACATTTAATCAATTCAAACTGCAGCACAATCATCAAGATTGTTTTTGTTTTTGTTTTAGACTTTCCACGCCCATGTTCTTGGTCTTGACCTGTCCACTAACATGATCAACTTTGCACTTCACGCATACGAAAACTCTAAAACAAGTCAGGTTTGTAGTGGTTTTACGTTCATTTTGTATAAATGATAGTTAGCAAACACTAGCAGGGTGTTTGTTGTGACCCCTGATGCTCTCATCGTGTGGTGGAGAGAAAACAAAATTCACTGTTTCTCATGGGACAAGTCATTAAACTTAGCACATTGTTGAAAATTTATTCTTTTTTCACACACACGCTTTGCATCTAGGTCAACTTTTTATGTTCCAAAAATTCGAACTAACTATGGCAAATTCAATATAAGATACAATGGACCTATATTATGGAATGAAATTGATGAGAGATTTAAGATTCTATCTCCTCATTCATTTAAAAGAGAATTATCATTGCATTTCATTAATTTCTATTAAGTTTTTCTACTAATAATTTAATTTTGGTATTTCTGCCATTTTTCATTTTTTTTTTCCTTTTTCTTTTTACTATTATCTTTTTGCTGTTGTTGTTGTTGTACATGTATACGTGTTTAAGAATTATTTGTTCTGTAATCTACCACCTTGTGTAAAATTGTAAAATGTAAAATGCCTCTTTTCTGACGTTGTATTTATTTTAAATTAATAAATGGTGGTCACCCAACAAGTTTAGCTTTTTAGTTATTTTGGGTGACCAGCAACTGTATGTATTTTTAATTTATTTATTGTTTAAACATTTCTTTGTAATTTTACAGTTCAAATAAACTTTGTTGTTGTTGTTGTTTTTCAAATATTTAATATACCTCCAGTCATTGCTGCCATGGTTCTGTAATGCAAAAACGGATTAAATGCAAGTTCAATATTCTGGCTGATGTTTGGGAGTTGTGCAGTTTTGTTGCCCTATAATGCTTTTAAGCATGCCACATAAGACATTCTCATGCAATAAAAAAAAAGACATTTGAAGTCATGGGGTATACTATTGGGTTGACAATTTTTATAAAAATTAATACATTTAATGAGAATAATTTAATAACTGTATAAAACTAATATAAATTATAATAATTATTGTCACATTCTTTTGTTTCAATAGGTACAATTTGAAGTGAGTGATGCCACAAAACGAGAATTCCCTTCTGAAAGGTTTGATGCAGTTTACAGCAGAGAGACCATTCTTCATATAAAAGACAAAAAAGCTCTTTTCCAGAAGATTCTGGTAAGTTGCACTGGCATCAACTAGACAAATCTTAGCAAAGATGTAAGAAACCGAGAAAAGGCATAGGTGCCTGCTTCTGCTTAGCCATTTCTGACTGCTAGTTTTTTTAAAGTCCGCTACTGGGTCATATTCATGTAGTCGATAGATGGTGTCGAGGATTTGTGACATGTCCGGCTGGAGCGGTCTAGTTGCAAGGTCATCATCATCATCATGACTCATCGTGCCAGAAGGCGCATAAGGCCGTCACGCTTTCTGACCAACACTCCCTGTTCTGTCGCTTAGGGCTACCTTGGGGCCCATCTGCTGGCCTTTGTGCTTCCCACTGGCTTTGATCCAAGAGCGTCATTGCAGCCCCAGCAGTGACACCCCAGCTCTGTAACACACCCAGTGTTGACACCCCCAGTGTTGTATCATTGTCCACGTTTCTGGTTTCTGTAACAAATTGTTTTTATGGGGTAGGGTTGTTAATCCTATGCCCAACCCCCAACCTGGAGGACCAGGGGGTCACTCTTTGTCTGGTCTCTACCCTTCGACCTGTTCGGCATGGGTGGTCCTACCAGGAGTACAAAACTCCAGCTGACATAGCTCTGGGGGTCATTGAGACACACAAACCACCCCATCACGGTAAGGTGGTGACCGCATTCGGAGCAGTGTTGCTAGCTGGTTTTCCATTGATTATTGTCGTCAATTGATTGAATTATTTACTAAAGTGACTGTTTTTTTCACAACAGAGATGGCTCAAGCCTGGTGGACAGTTACTGATAACAGATTACTGTTGTAGTCCCGGAAAACACTCTGAGCAGTTTAAAAAGTATCTGCAAGAACGTCAGTATCACTTGATTGATGTTGAAAGTTATGGAAAGGTGAGTCCACTATCACTGCAAAGCCAAGCATGCATATTAACACCACAGCATCATAAGCTGCTTCCTAACTTCCCATGAAATTCTTGTAAACAACTTTTTCCTTGATAAAAGTATGAATCCTGGCCATGCCTTGCATTTTCTCAGTGGGAAAGGAGAGCTTCATTTGTCATTTTGGTCTTCATTTGTAACTGTAAAACAATATGTTCTTTTGGTTTTATGTACAGACTTTGTGTGAAGTTGGATTTGAGGCAGTCACGGCTGAAGACAGAACAACGCAGTTTGGACAAATTATAGAGAGTGAACTGAAGAATTTTGAGCAATCCAAAGACAAATTTGTGAAGGTAACGTGGTTTTGTTCCTTTTAAATTGCCGGTAAAGTGAGTTAGAAAGAAGTACAAGTTGTACTTATGTGACCCTTGAAGAGTCAATCAGGATTGAGAATTATGTGAAGTATGTATGTACATTTTGATGAGGAACAGACTTCAGTTCAGCAATCTGGGTAAGTTTGATAAGGTGGAAAAAGAAAGCTTGGAAGTAATATATCAAACACGAGAGGCAGTGTTTCATAGGGATATCAAACACCAAGAAGAGAGTTGAAAATACGACGTGCAGCAGACTATTTTTGATGAAATTCGAGGTGTTTGGATATCCGATGAAACACTGTCTCGAGTGTTTGATATATCTTCCTCAATTGAAACAAAAACTACGGAGTAAACAGAGAAATAAAATCGTTAAAATTAATGCTTATTAAGATCGTGCAACCCTCCAAGTTAATTTTTATCCTTAGTGGCCATTTAGCCACCAACTGCTTAAGTTTGGTCACCAGTGAAAAATTTAGGTCGTTAAATTAAGCTCACACTTTCAATCTTTCTTCTCAATTTTAGTCGCTAAGTCAGGCCAAATCAGGCGACTTCGGTTCCAATTTAGTCACCAGCTCCAAAATTTTAGTCGCAATGGTGACTGAAATGGACTTGACTTGGAGGGTTGCTATGGTGATTCTGTTTTGTGATCTACTTATCATCTTTTATTCAGGATTTCTCCAGTGAAGACTACAGTTCAATAGTGAGCAGCTGGACAAACAAGCTGTCCAGATGCAGAGGCGGCGAACAAACTTGGGGAGTGTTTTACGCCAGGAAACCAATCAGCTCATAACTTAAGTCTCTTGTGATAGATTATCCAGAAACACCATCTCGCTGCTTCGTGACCTGGGCCACAGTGTCACTTTTGTAAAGCTTACTGTTGAAATGTGCAAATCGTGACAAAAACAACATGCAAGACAGAGGTGCTTGCAAAATGAATGTCAGGCTTTATGTACTGTTAGCAGTTGGTGTATTGCAAATGTCTCATGATTTTAGTTGGCCTAATGCAAATGAGAGGAAGTTTGGCTTAAATGAGTACTTTAGAATTCTACCAAACGTCTCGATTGTTTGCATCAACAACAACAATAACTTTATTTGTACCCAAATTTAATAGTGCTTCGGACTATGCAAGTAAAGAAGAGCCGTTTTATGAAATCAAGCCAACAAATTAAAATGCAATAATCAGTGGAATCAGTGATTCATTATTGCACCTAACAAAATAAGTCGAATATTTCTCATGTATCTTGTGAAAGAAAGCTTTTTTACAGATAACTGCAAAGACGTTTTTAGGAAAGATACTGAAAATGTTTCTCTTATTGACCAATCAGATAAGTTATATATGTTTACAGACAGTATGAAAATATATTTATACCAAGAACAATCAAAAGTGTATTTCATCGGTTACTGGTAATGTCCAAGAGTTTTTTTTAACTACGCTTTCGCTTTCTTGTTAGTGGTTAATGTTGACTATTAATTAGTGAGTTTTTTAAGGAAAGGAAATTGTAAAAATAAATTTGTATTTTGTATTCTTGTTTGAGTTGTATTGCAAGTCTTGTTGTGCAAATGAAAAAGCTCGTGATTTTCACAAAATCACATCTAATAATTGGTAGTAATGAATACGGTTCAACCGTAAGAAACCATTGTAAATCATCGAGATCATTCAATTTAGTCGGCTGCAAGTTTTTCACTTAAAATTTGGAACTTCCTTGCGAGCCAAATTACCTAACGTCCATAAAGCGGGGTTAAACTGCAGTTGTAGAAAGTTAGAGTGCGTTGTGTCCACCCCTCAACCAACTACTTGTACAGCCCTGTCAGCGACAGAGTTTGTTACGTTTTGATACTCGCCCTAACAAGAGTAAGAAAAACGCAGCGAGGGAGGGGGAGGGGGGAATCTCTCAAATAAAGTGGCAAAAATGCTCGTCGGAAGCTTTACGCTTACCGTAATGATCCGATTTAGCGCCCGGGGCGCTTATTAACTTTTGGCACAAGGGAGGGCGCTTATTCGAGACAGGGCGCTTATTTAATTTTTTTGAGAAACAGCCAAATATTCAAAACAAAAATTTGATAAATATTTAAAGAACTAACAATAACAAAAACTGTAACAGTAACAAATTGTCGAAAGTTCAGTTACTTTTAAAAGAATTGTTCATTTTAGCAGAATATACATACATGTACGGTACGGTGAATGTTCATGAGTTTATATATTCGACGTTGATGACTTCAGTAGGTGCAGTTTTCCACAAAAGGGGTGCTTTTTAGAATATGGGGCTTATAACAATGGAGGCACCTATAAGAATGGGGGCGCTTATTGGAATAGGGGCGCTTATTGACAAAAACACATTCAAAGGGGGGCGCTTATTGGAAGGAGGGCGCTATTAAAATCGAATCATTACGGTAACTTCATTATTACTGTCTGACGGATAGTATCCATGATAATGCAAAGAGAGGCGCGTAAGAGTCTATGGACCCGGGGGAGGGGGTTCTCGGGATTTCAATTGACGGAATGATAGAAGGATTTTTTTTTTTGTTTGACAGTTTCGATTCCGGGATTTTTTGGGGTAGGAAAGTTTGGCAAGAGAAGAATATTTTTCAAACCAGCGAATAGAAAAGTTTGGGAGTGACGAGGACCGGCTGTATTCGCGGTCTATCTTTTCCTTCATGGCGAAAAATTAATGAACGGGGAAATTTGCAACGCGAACGCAAGAACGCTGGTATAGTAGGGTCGACCACGAGCTCATTTCCCGGCTCATTTCTCGATCATCGGCTGGTAGCCTATATAGCGCAAGCTGAACTTTTAACTTTACGCTTCATTATACGTACATGAAGCAGTAACCGGCGGGCGTGACAACTACAAATCTGTCACGCAATCTGCCATTCAAAAAAAAAAACGAGCAAGGCTTCTTCTCTGCAGGCTTTATATATTTTCTAGACCACTTCTCGAAGAAGGACAGCATGGCAGACGAAGAGTCGTTTCTTAATAGCTTTGAGTCTTTAGCGGTCGCGAGTGAGTGGAAACCTGTGGAGGAACCTCGTCCAATAAACGTTCCAATCTTTTCTTCCTCCACGTTCAAGCTTTCATCGGTAGCTCATGCAGAAGAACTTGCATCGGGAAAGGTGAGGACTCAAACGTTGACGAGAATCGTTTTCTACATTTTCAGCCTTTACAACGGAATCCAAAAGGGTTTCCTAAAAGTAGAAGGAATTGTTATTTATTACAATTTATGGCTAAGAAAAAAAAAGCCAAAGGATGAAATGCAAAAGAGTCAAGACCCCATATTAAATCAGATCACCTAATTAGCTAGCTAAGGTACTAAGATAAAAATACAAATGAAAATGAAATTATAATAGTAATAAATAAGTAAACAAGAAAAATATTTAAAGATTATGCTAATCCATAAAAAACTTTTCTGGGATCAGGGATCAAATCCCCAGGATCAGAATAACAACAACAACACACGTTATTGAACCCACAACAACTTTTTAAAGTGTACAAATGATAAAAATAAATCAGGAAGTATGTTGTTAGTGTATTAGTATATTTGTCATTTGTGTGCTTTTTCAAATATTAATAAATAATAATAATGACAATGATAATGATAATGATAATAATAATAAATTAAATCAATTAATTCAAGGGTTCCAGCTTCTTGGAATAACTAAAGAGTTAAAAATGTCAGGGAGCTGACATTTTTACTGCGATAGGATTGCAAATCAGAGTCGAAATCTGGGATCAAAACAGATCACTTTTCTGTCAACAGGATGATTTTAAAACCCGGGGGGGGGGGGTGGGGGTGGGCACTCCCATATATGAGCTATATAGGTATGTGCCGCTGTGAAAGGTATGGTTTAGTCTGGGATAGGGTCAGTTTAGTCTGAGATAGGGTACAGAAATCAGAGAGTTTTGGTCTAGAAAAGGGTATCATTTGCCAGGAAACTGGTCGATGGTGTGATGACCTCACACCATCCAATAAATGAGACTAAAGAAGCCAAAGTTTTGATACTAAATTTATTCTACAGGCTGGTTGGTTATATTCACGCTGGATTAACCCGACCACTGATGCTGCAAGTCAAGCACTCAACAGTTTAGAAGGTGGACATGGGACATTGTTGTTTTCATCGGGCATGGCTGCTATTTCAACAGCTTTGTTTGCTGTTCTCAAATCTGGAGATCATGTGGTTAGTATTATTTCAGGTGCATGTGTCTGTTATAAATGGTGACTGTTGTCAAACTTCCCAAAGTTTTACAAGAAAGTGGAGGAGGAAAGGAGAGTTATATTTTACAAAAGAAATGAAATGGAAGGGGGCCAGAAGTGGGAGAAAAAGACACGGGAAGTGGGAGTAAGAGGTACAGGAAGTGGGAAGTTCAGACCCCCCCCCCCCTCCCTCTTTAAAAAAAAGAACCCAGTAGAAACATATTTTGAACTTCCCCATTGTGAACACAGTTAAAGTCTACATTCAAGCCTTGTGGGCCAATCAGGTTAACACTTAACTCACTTAACTCAGGTTTCTGGCAGAAGCATGAACCAATAAAGGGTATTTTTCACTCCACCCTGTCATGATCATTTCCAGTTATGTATTGTACGGCCACTTCCTGTCATATTACAAGTGGCATGATCACTTACACACAAATGTACTATCTTTGTATGCATCTTGATGTGTATAATCTTAGTTCTTCAAGTCATCAGTACATACTGTTTGTTATCAATCTCTTGGTTGGTTTATTGACTCGATACACCTTGGAAGGGATGCTAGTGGCCATTGCAGGTTTACCTCCAGCATTAAGTTTGCTGATGCCCATTTTATTAGGGAGAAATATAAGCACTGTGAGAGAAAAGAGTCTTGCCCTGCAGGAACACAACACATAAGCCCCAGGGCAGCTAGGGCTCAAACCTGGACAACTTGAACTGGAGTCTAGGGCACTAACCATTGGGACTGGTCACCTCCTACAAACAATAATGACCACGCCCTGGGACACCAAAAAATATTAACTGACTGTTAATGTTAAGGGAGGTTCCAATTCCAGTAAAGATTTAAAAAGTACATGGTTGGGGTTTAAAATCCTGACCAGTAGAGAGAGGTGGCCATATGTGTGTCTCTTAAGTTATTGTAGAAACTCAGCCATGTTCTATTGGAAATCTGCAAATCTGTTTGGTATTTCTATTGTTTTCTATTCACTGAAAGAACAGGATTGCTTCTGACTTGTAAGTTTAATGGACTGCAATCCCTCAGGGTTTCTGTGAGCTCGATATTCAACTTGAATGCACCTTGATGACTATTTGATCATTCAGAAAACTGAAGCTCGTAGTTTAATTGTTCATTGGAAACACGGCAAAGCTTCTTTTTAGCCATTAGAGTAGAGGAGACTTGTTGCTTTTATTGAAGAACTGATATTAGTGATTTTTTTGTTTTGTTCCTTTTCAGGTAGCACCAAAGATGGTTTACAGCGGTACTTTAAGCCTGTTAAAAAATATTCTCACACGTTTTGGAGTGGAATGTACATTTGTAGATGGCTCTGATATTTCCAAGTATCGTGAAGCAGTAAAATCAAACACTAAGGTATTACAGTCAACTCTCGTTAAAGCGGACACGCTCGGGGCGTCGTTTAGTGTCCGTAATAGCGAGAGTCCGTTATAGCGGGAGTCATTTCAAGTCAAACCTTATTCGCCGGGGATCTGGATTTTGTCTGTAATAGCGAGTGTCTGCAATAGCGGGGTGTCCGCAAGGCGAGAGTTGACTGTATAATGTACATGTATAGCTAGAGAGAGCCATGATAACAACAATCAGCTACCGACACCTCCCAGTTTAGTTTTATTTTGTTTCTGTGGCTTTGGCAATTGCGTAGTTCCATAAGTTATCCATAACTTCCCCTCAGAAGGGATTTTTCCTGAGGACCCCCCCCCCCCCCACCCCTGGAAATTCCAATTAAGCTTCATACATTTCCTTAAAATTTTTGGCCCTTGAGACCCTTCCCACCCCCAGGAATTTCCAATCCCTTCTGTGGGGGGAAGGTATATGGAACCACACATTGATTGACAGTGGCGTGTGGGGAGGGGCAGCCTGCTCTAAACATCTTGCTTTCATTGCTTGTGTACAGGCCAAATATGTTCCACCTGTATGTGCTTTCCTTAATATGACTAGTGGAAAATGTTATGCAAAATAATATTGAAAAAAATGTTACATTGTCTCCTGTTCCCACCACCTTGGAAATCCCATTTCCTGCCATCTCTCCTCCCATCTCCCATAGACTTTTGCTGTTTACTTTACTTCCAGGATCCCTCCCATCTGCCTCCCAATCAAAACTTGCTGTCTGGTGCACAGCCTAGCTTTTCCATAAATTGTACCATGTTACTCCATTGTTTCAACATAGGCATTCAGATAAAAATTGTTGCTTCCTTCTTCAGGTTTTGTATTGTGAAACCCCATGCAATCCAACCATGATTCTCACAGACTTGGAGGAGTTTGGAAAACTTGGCCAAAGTCTTGGAATTGTCACCATGGTTGATAGCACCTTTGCCTCACCATTCAATCAAAAGCCCATTAAACATGGCATTGATGTTGTTATTCATAGCTGGTAAGGTAATAGACTTATGATAGAAAAGGGAGCTACTCTCGAAGCTATTATTATGTTATTCCAAGTGTAAGCACATGCAAGTTTTCAAAATTGATATCCAAAATTCTTGCATAATATTCTTTCTTAATTGTTGTTCGCCCCCAGGTAGTTACATTTTGTGGTTCCAGAAAATGAAGATACTCCCCCCACAGAAGGGATTGGAAATTCCTGGGAGTGGAAGGGGTCTCAAAGGCCAAAAACTTAAAGAAATATATGAAGCTTAATTGAAATTTCCACAGGGGTGGGAGGGGGGAGGTCTTCTGAAAAATCCCTTCCGTTCGGGAGGTATGGATAATTTATGGGACTACACATTATTGCAGTTTTCAGTGAAATGCGAACTCTGAAATTTAATTCTCAACCAATGGTTTACGCTTTTTGCTACCATCAATCATCTTAGCGGACCTCATTCGGGTCAAAAGGTCAAGTCTGTCAGTTGTGATTGGTAGATTTCGATCCATTTTGTTTGTTTCTGTTTTTCATGGTTTGTTGGCAGTCTCCATAATAATGATTGACGGCAGCGAAAAAATCGTTAGTTGGATTTTGAATTCCAGAGTTCGCATTTCACTGAAAACCGCAATAAAACAAAATAATTTACTTTTAGTACTATCTGTTTTATTTCTTCTCAGCACTAAATATCTAGGTGGCCATAGTGACATCACAGCTGGTTCTCTCACTCTCTCATCACAGCAACTGTTGTATAAGTGCTATGAACTGCAAAAGTTTTTCGGCGGATGTTTGGTGAGCATACGGGGTCATATGAGTGTTTTTAAAGCTCCTTCTGCTTGATTGTCATTCTTGTCCCCAGAGCTGTTGTCCCTCTCAGCTGGCTAAGCCCGGAACACGAGGAACAAGTGGCTCTGGAGACACATAATTTCATGGGCTAGTTTTGTAACAAGGAGAATTGAAATCTAACCAATCAAATCAACCCTAGTAAAATTCCTTACAACAACAAAGGGATTTTAAAACGGTTGATTTGATTCCCTATATTAAAATTTCCTTTGTTGAAGTTCTAGTCAATCATATCACATGTCCCAGAGACACTTGTTCCTTGTGCCCCAGGCTCTGCCAACTAAGAGGGACAACAGCTCTGGGACAAGAATGCTTGATTGTAAACCTTGCGCGTGTAATGACCTGCGATCAAATAATCTTTGTTTTCTTTTTTCTAAAAAAAAAAGCTTCTGGAAGAAAAACGCCAATCAGTTCAATTACACGGATGTCTGTAGAACTACATCATCATTATGGAATTTTTCGGGTTCCCTTGTACTCAGGTCCTCATCGGAGTTTTGGGCATGAGATACACCAGGAGGATCCTGGGAAGGCTGCACAGAAGCTCAAAGGATCAAGGAAAGGCTCCTTGCGTCATTTAAATATCCCGCGTAGAGCCACGCCTAGGCACAAGACACCGGTGGATAGGTTGTGTGTGCAATGATACCTTATTATAGGAAATTAATGCTTGAGTTAATTAAGGTATTTGAAATTAACGCGACTTAAATTAACGCGTATTGAAAAAAAAATTATTTCTCAATAAAGGAAATTAACGCGAAAGAGGGGGTAATACAGTATTTCAAAATGAAGGAAATTAACGCGGCGAACACAAAGTAATTTTTTTTTGAGACAACAGGAACAAGTTTATTTCAACACTAGGCGTGTAATCTTTAACGGAAACAATGTTCCGACTTCGCAGTACTTTCCCCAAACACAGGGGTTACGCGAACGAAATTTGACTGCTTCTATTGCATTTAATATCCGAACCCCCCCCCCCCCCTGTTGAAGAAAGGTATTTTCAGGTATTTCATTCTTACCCCTAAAGAAATCTATTTAAAACGTCTAAAATCCACTGAAAATGCCGTAAACCCCAATGAAATTCTTTGAAAATGAGTTATGCCCTGAAGAATTCCATTAAAAAAGCGTTTGCCCCTAAGAATTCCGCGGGATTTCCGAGTTTTACCCCTAACGATTTCCATAGCTTTTCAACCATTCCCCTTAAAGAATTCCTGTATTTCTTATCTTACCCCTAAGGAAGTCTATGGGTTTTTGCCCGTACCTCCAAAGAATTCCACTGTTTCTCAACAGGTCGGAAACACCCTGAAGAAATAATGCTTTTTCCTAGGATTCAAGAACGTCCGGACTGTATCGAGGAATTGGGGCCAAAATAATGGAAATTTAGGTCTTGAAAATTAACACTCCACTCATCCCCAACGGCGCGGAAATTAACGTAACAAATATTAACGCGACTTAAATTAACGCGAATTTTTGAATTACGCGTTAATTTCATGAAGCGTTTATTTCCTATAATAAGGGATCTTAGATTGACTCAACTCTTAACAGTGTTTGCATTTTAGAAATCTTAGATTTGTCCTCGTATGTGCTACCTCACGTGTACTTTGTAATTTCCATTTCTTGTAGTCACCGTTTGACGCATTTCTTCTGCATCGTGGACTGAAAACCCTTCATGTTCGTATGGAAAGACACAACCAAAACGCCATGGAAGTTGCGAAGTTCTTGGAAGCCCATCCAAAGGTTTGTTAGTCAAACGCCTGATTATAAATCCTTGGTTTCAGTGAGTAAACTGATATAACTAAAGGTAATTTCGAGACTTTTTCGAGATCCACTCCTCCTTGCCGAGATTATTTACATTTGAACCAACTTTTCCCAACATCTAAATCGCGCCAAGATCTCACCTAGATCTAGTCCAAATCTCGCCCAGATGTCGTCCAAACTTCTAGTTCCCAAAATCTCGTCTAAGGCTATGTTTACACGGGACCGGTCCCGTGTAAACGTAACCTAAATCTTAACAACATCCCGTCAAATTGCGCCAAGATGATGGATCTAGTCTACATCTCGCCATGATTGGATCTTGTTGCCAAGATTTCGTACGAATCTCGCCCAAAATTCGTTAACATCTCGCCTAGATCTCGCCTAAATCTGCCCAAGAACTCGTTAAAATCTCGTCTAGATCTCGTCTAAATCACGCCAAGATCTTGTACGAATCTCAACCAAATCTCGTTTAAATCTCGCCGAGATCTCGTAAAAAACTCGCCTAGGTCTCGTCTTAAAGGGACACTGTCACCAGTTTCACTTCAAAAACTCAGGAGCCTAAAGACATATGGAAGCTACGAATAGTGGTCTAGTCAAGTTTTGTTTAAAATCACCATGCAAGTTTACTGAAGCGATAAACAAGTGACATTATTGTGATGCCGTTAGATCTAAACTTGCAAAAGAAAGGCTCATTTTTTCAAGTTTTGTCCTTGTGGACTGGAAAAACAGCCAAAAATTATTATGGCTCCCTTCTTTACTTCAACAACAATTTAACTTAATATCTTCATCTTGAGGTACTAGGTGCATCTTGTCTAAATCTCGCCAAGATCTCATACGAACCTCGCCCAAATCTCGTCTAAATCTTGCCAAGATCTCGTACAGATCTCGTTCAAAAAGATCTTGGCCAAGTTTTTGTGCGAGATTTGTAGTGGGATGCTGGTGGTTGTGTCCAATCTAAACGTTTCTCTTCCAGTTCGTTGTTTTTCGCCCGCAAGAAAACAAGCTAGTTGCATTTTATCTTGAATACCATTGTTCTGTTTCATTCTTGTGCAGATTGAACAGGTTTATTATCCCGGATTGCCTTCGCACCCACATTACGACATCGCTAAGAAACAAATGACAGGCTTCAGTGGAATGCTGTCGTTTGAAGTCAGAGGAGGGAAGCAAGAAGCGTCGCGACTTGTTGAGGTGAGAAAAGCCTGGGAACCACATGTTATTGATGTCGAGCCTAGTGCCCATCAACCCGGAGCTTATCCCAGTTTCTGCCGCATTAAGCGACTAGGAGTATTTCTACTCTCCCTGGAAGTAATGCTAGTCCATCGCAGGGTTACCCCCAGCATTAGTTCGCCGGTGCCCACTCACATATCATTGGGTGGAGAGAGGCACTATGAGAGTAAAGTGTATTGCCCAGAACACAACACAGTGACCCCAGCCAGGGCTCGAACCCGAACCGCTTAATCCGGAGTCCAGCGCGCTAACCATTAGGCCACCATGTTCCCCATTTGTATTCACTTCATGAGTGGATTCAAAGTAATGATGACGATTCCTCTTTCATTACGCCATCGTCCTGAGTCCACGAGACAAATGTGATTAGTCTCCAAAGGAACTGTTCTGTGTCTAGCAAAGCATTTTGAGAAAATAATCGCCCTTCGTAAATGAAACTACAGACGTTTCAAGTAAAACCCCTGACGGCAAATACATTGTAAATACTATTTAACCTTACGTTTGTGTCCACGCACGTCTAATGACGAAGATGTGCTTGAAAAATTGAAAACGACGAGCATTTTTCTAAGAAACATTATCTTTGTTAGATGCTGAGCAAAAGTGCTACATAACTACCAGCCTTTTTTTAACTGTACAATGTTGTTCTGTGTAGGCAGGCAATGAAACATTATCTGAGGTTAGCAGCAATGAGTCCTTCCTTTCGCCTTGTCTACCAAAGTTCCTGCCCCTACCCCATTTCCTCCAAGTCTCTCTCTTCTCTATAGCTACCGACGATTGCCTGCGGTGGAGGCTATATGGGTTTCCAATAGAGCAATTTTCAATTTGAGTGTCGTAAAACCAAATCCAAAGTAATCACTCTTGCCAATCACAAAAAACACAGACAATCCAGTAAACCAATCAAAACTCGAAGCAAATACATGTAGCCGGCACGAAGCGCGGGAAAACGTGCGCGAGCGAGTCATGATTGGTTTTGGTTTTACTTCTGATTGGCTAAGAAAGTGGCGCTATGATTTTAAACCAATCACAAAGCGTAGTACAGCGTTTTTTAACTGAGTATCGCAAAACCAAAACCAAAGTAAACCGACAATCCAGTGAGCCAATCAAAGCTCGAAGCACATACATGCAGCTAGTGCGAAGCGCGGGAAAACGTTCGCGTGCGAGACACGATTGGTTTTGGTTTTACTTCTGATTGGCTGAGAAAGTGGCGCGAGGGTTTTAAACCAATCACAAAGCGTAGTAATGCAAAACCAATGCAAACGCGAATTACTTTCGACACTCAAGTGAAAACCGCTCTATTAAAATTTGAAAGTGATTAGCGAATTGCTATTTATGGCAGAACAGTTTAACCTTAAGTTTTAGCTTTTTGTGAGTTAGTGACCAGGGGAAACGGCGTTAAATGAGCTTTGACTTTTTTGCGTTGCAGAACGTAAAATTGATTCAGCTGGCTGTGTCTCTAGGCGGAGTCCAGAGCTTGATAGAGGTGGCATCAGGCATGTCCCACTGTGACAAATATATATCGGCAGCTGAGAGACTGGAAGGAGGTTTGAAGGAGTCGCTTATACGGTTCAGGTGTGTAGTGGTCAGTTCCGCCACAGGGAACCCAAACGCTGTATTAGTTATTTATAATCTTAAAATGAAAATGTTCTTATTTACCTGCGTTCCTGTTTTTTTTTTTATATAACCGGTTTGCGGGCGATTTGAATCAGAGCGAAGGCGGTTTACATTGCGAGTTTTTTAACGGTAATCGATCTGTCGCAACGTCAATACGACGCGCCTCAAGTTTTAATTGTTATTAACTTAAGTTACTAAAACCATTAACTATTAACTCTCCTCACGGGGAGTTTCGTGTTTCAATTTAATGGTCACGAGAAGAGAAGAGAAGAGAGAGTGAGTCTCCTTCTCTCTATTGATAGTTAATAATAACAGTTAAAGTAAAACTTGAGACATAATTGAGGCGCGTCGTATTGACATTGCGACAGACCGATTACCGTTTAAAACTCGCAACGTAAACCGCCTTCGTTTAAATTTATATCTTCCCCAAACCGTTGAAAAAAGACACAGGAACGCAGGTAAGTAAGAACATTTTTATTTTAAGAGTATGAATAACTAATACAGCGTTTGGGTCGCCTGTGGTTCCGCGTTACTATGATAATTCAGTCATTTAATGAAATCATTTTACACCCGCTTTCAGTGTTACGTGCATGGCTATCTATCTGGTTTTTTTTTTCGACAAAAAGTTCTAAAAAAAAAAAGACATATAAAAGCTATTTATGACAATATAGACATTGTCATCGAATTTGCCTGTGAAGAAATTGTTCAAATTCATACCTGATCGATCTAAGAAACCAACACAAAATGAGGGCGTTTTTCATTTTAAATTTTTCATTTTTGTCATTTTTTTTCATTTTTTCATTTTTTTTTTCATTTTTTTTTTTTCATTTTAAATTTTTCATTTTAGGTTAAGCATGACGTTAATGGCAGACGGCAAACGGCAAAAATAACTTCTGATTTTGATTTCTTTTCTTCTAATCCGTAAAAAAAGCACACAAAAATGTAACAACGTCTCCTACTATTCATTGCAAATACAAATAATTTCACTCTACTCTACACACAACTGAAGAGAGATGGTAAAAGTTTCATTTTTGCCGTTTGCCGTTTGCCGTAAACGCCATGCTTAACCTCTCTATTTCTTCGCAAGCAACCTCTAACGACACCATGTTGGGTAAAAGGTTGGCGTTTCACCCAGAACACCTTAAATGACTCAAAATCCGCTTTTTCTCCTAAAGAAGACAACCAGCATTTCCGCGCCTTATACGCAGTCGCAGTCATCCCCCCCCCACCTCCGGTGGGGGGGGGGGGATTGGCGATTGCTGTGCGCTGAAGGTACCTGAGCGTCACTGAGCAGTCGTTTGCCAGCTGACATTGTATGTGATTGCGTTACGGAGAACGCTAGCTGTAACGATAGGCAGCGTGATTTGTGTAGCCTGGTTCACAGCTAGGCTTTTGTACATTATGCTAACATTTTTTCGAGCATTTTAGTGAGGCAAAAGCATTGAGCATTATTCGAGCATTTGTGTGGCATTTTCCCGAAAAATTGACTTTTTTCCCAGAAAATAAAAAAGAAATTATTATATTTTTAGAGAAAATGAAGACTACAACTCAAAATTCAACATTAAATAACTTTCTAGAGATAGTCAACTACTTTCTGTACTAAGCCTCGTAGATGATTTCGAGGATTATGATTTTTGGCCGTATTTATGAACTTGTATACGCTGTTGTTACTTGAAACACTTGTCCGTTTTTGTAACAATTAACACCATGTTAAAAACTTTGAAATTAATTTAAAAAAACCTTTTGTATAATCAGAGCATTATCCGAGCATTTTAGTGACTTTTTTGTGGGAGACCGAGCATTTTAGTGGGAAAAATTGAGCATTGAGGTGGAGCATTTTAGTGGGGAAACAAAAGCATAATGCACAAAAGCCTATTCGCAGCGTTTTTTTGTGTTATCACGCAAACCAAGCTATTAGAAAGACAGAAACAAAGAATGATCTTCAAATTTATAAAAGGAAACCCGCATGTCCAAAACGGCTTCCAAAAGCCTCTCGGTTAGTTTGCAAATTACCTACAAGGCTAATATATCGGCGTTTTTATGAAGTCTTTATTTGGAAAGGTTAATTTGGAATGTGTTCTCATCTTGGTGTCTTTAATTTTGGTAAAAGGAAAGTTGAACTTTTCATCTTACTTTTGTTCACGTTTGTTTTCTACAGTGTCGGGTTAGAGAATGTGGAAGACCTAAAAAAAGATCTCGAACAAGCGTTTGAAAAAGTATAATGGTGAATTCGTAGAAAGTAAAGTCGATGAAATCCACTGGGTCACACAGACGACAAAGGTCAAATAGGATGTAAAAAAATAAACGTTGGAAAGATTAAAATATGTCAATAACTGAAAATGCGTATTTGATTTCTTGCTTACAGAAATGGGGTTACGACCCAAATGCTCACCCAAAGTGAAAAAATATGTTTGCAATGCTCGGAGCTGCTTTACATTACATGGTGGCAGCGCTTGACTCTCCCACACCCGGTGGGGGGGGGGGGGGGTACTTGACCTATGTTTAGGTGTAGAAGTGTCGCTAAGGGGTTGAAACCCTGACCCTGCTTAGGACAATAAAATCTTAAAATACCTACCCTGTGTAGGACAACACCCCCCTATTTTAAGACCCTATTTAGGACAACGGACAACATCGACAATCATTTACGCTTTATTGTGTTGCGTCCTGTACGAGATTTAGTGTTTGATGCTTTGAAATGCGAACACCTATGCCAGCAATTAAAAATATGCTTTTCATTAAAGCGAAAGTGAAAACAATGTACATACTTGACGACAGTCTTGCAGCCATACCCTGTCTAGGACAGGTTCAGGCCCTGTTTAGGACAGAGGAGCTTGAAATCATATACCCTGTTCAGGGCCGGAGGAGTCAAAAAACATACCCTATCCAGCGGTACGTCCCCGTGTAGACCATATAGGGGAGTGCCCCCCGGGCGCTTGACAGGGCTGTTAGGTTACCGTCTTAAGCCTCCCCACACCTCGGGTACTGCTTTTTTTTGCCAGATAGTCACGGCTCATGTGACTAGAAGTCTGACCTAAAGAAGACTCAAAAACCCTGGTCGTTCGATTACCTAGCATAAATCACCCCCACTGGTGCTAGAAGACAAGTTCCTAAAATTTTTGGCTATGAATTAATTCGTAACCCCACTATGAAGGCTAACTGCAAGCTACCTCAGCTAATTAACAATTATCCTTCGAAATCGCGCGGAATATCGCCTGATACTTAGCCGACGAGGCCGTAGGCCGAGTTGGCTAAAATCAAACGATATTCCGCAAGATTGAGCAGGATAATTGTTTTATTATTCAACAAATTGTCAACGAAACACATTTTGCACTTAGAAAAACTGTAATTATGCGGCGGTTTACAAGATTTCGGACGAATCTTCGCAACCTACGAATATCGCAGGATATCTGTTATGTACGGATGACAGATATCGTTAACATTTTGACCATATATGGGCAGCGCGCGCATCTGTTGAATAATAACGTAGGATAACCGCACCGCTAACTAGGCTAACTTAGCGCTAAATCACAAGCCAACATTTTTTAGTTATACAACGTGGTTAACTGTTGTAAATAGTGTGAAATAATAAAAATCTTAATCTGAAATCTGAATCAGTGGTATAATTTATCATCAGCTGTCCACCACCGTAAGCCGATTAAACCATCTCGTCTCGCGGATCAGTTTTTTCCGCGCTGTTGAAGAAGCTCTTCAGGGAGCCTTGCAGTTTCAAATTTCGAAAATTCTCGCGCGACAGTTTTTACAAGCAACATTCAATTAGAGATGCGACAATGATTGAAGAAAAAGAAAAATTGTTGTTGTTGTTAATCTGTGTAGCTCATCAGTTAGGAACTTTATGGGTCGAATTTGTCCCCATGGCCTGCGAACGCAGATGGAACTGATGGATCTCCGACTGTTGTTTGTGCAAATCTATCCGCGTCCCGCAGTCTCCAGAGCAAAAAGAAAAAAATTATAGATAAGACCGCGTGCGGTCGGTATAAAACGCAGACCATGCAGACTGCAGACCGTGCAGACCGTGCAGACGGTGCAGACCGTGCAGACTGAGTAATTTTTTTTCTTCTTTTTTTACATTGTGTTTCACAAAACTTTTCACGAACGGTTTCCGAAGTTTGTTTGAAATTCGCGAAGTTCGCTACGAACTTTAGGGGGAATTTCATTAAGTAGTTGTCAATCAAATTACGAACTTCGAAACGAAATTGTGAATTTCACGTGCAGCGAAGTTAAAAGGTTGAGGAGTTCGCAAGTTGAGAAGTTCAGTTGAGAAGTTGTTTAGTTCAGGTTTCTAGTTCAATTTTATAACGTAAACAAATGCTTCGGTTGGTAGTTATGCTTTGGGAATACAGGGTTTTCTTGAGAAATCCCCCAAAATTTTTTACACTGTCCTTAATAATAAAATATAAGTAATTCGTAAATAAATACACATTTCAATTGTTCCAAAGCAAGTGTTGTTTATTAGTAAAAAAAAATTTTAACCAAAGCTTATTTTTTTGCAAATACAAAATATTTCAGAGGAACAGAGTTTATCACGAACAGACAGATGACGTGATTTGCGTGTTGTGTAAACACAGAAGTATAACAACACGGAATTGAAAAGTTCTGGTTTTCGCAGATTTTCCAAACTGATGTGTATTCAAGAAGGAAAACGTTTTTTTCTCTTTAGAAGATTTTTACGGCACACACAAACAGTTTTTTTTATATGTAAACCGGTTTATCTGTTGAAATTTTTCCCTTCGAAACTGCACACGGCAGAACTTGTAATCTATTTTTAATTAGTCGGTTGTCGGGTGACATTGGGAAAACTCAGTTGTAACATTCACAAACCATTTTCAGGGCAGCCTTGCTTTTTAGTCCGTTGATTTCCTGCCTTACTGGACTTGGGATTGTTTTTTAGCCTTTTTGCTGTACTGGGAACGGATTCATTTCACCAAATTAAACAAACTGGACAAACTTCTTCTCAACTTGCGAACTCCTCAACCTTTCAACTTCGCTGCACGTGAAATTCACAATTTCGTTTCGAAGTTCGTAATTTGATTGACAACTACTTAATGAAATTCCCCCTAAAGTTCGTAGCGAACTTCGCGAATTTCAAACAAACTTCGGAAACCGTTCGTGAAAAGTTTTGTGAAACACAATGTAAAAAAAGAAGAAAAAAAAAATTACTCAGTCTGCACGGTCTGCACCGTCTGCACGGTCTGCACGGTCTGCAGTCTGCAGTCTGCAGTCTGCATGGTCTGCGTTTTATACCGACCGGACCGCGTGGCACCCGTGTTATAAGGAATTTGTATGTATATTTTTAATATGATGGAGTGCCGGTAGTAGGCAATATACTGCCGACCAAATCCCCCTGGGTTACTACCCTGTTAAAGGAAATTTGGGAGTGTAATCCCACGGGGCAAAGAAAATCTTGACACCGGTGGGATTTGACTCACGACCTCCGGATTAGATCTACCGACTGAGCTACGAGGCCAGACGGCGTATCGGCACTCCATCATATTGAAAAAATAAATTCCTGATAACACAGGTGCCACGTGGTCCTAACTACTAATCTTTAATAAACCACTGAATGCAATGGTCACACGACACATCTCCACGGCCTGGCCAAGACCAAGGACGAAACAGCTGTCCATGGCTGCCACTCCACGGGTAATAGGCTGTGCGCATGCGTACAGGTCTAGGCCAGGCCGGGGAGATGTGTCGTGTGACCATTGCATTCAGTGGTTTATTAATCTTTAGTATCACCCAACTAGTGGACTAAGGCAAATCCTGCATTTTGATTGGCTACGCCACTAGAGGACTATTTAATAGTAATAGTCATCGAGTAGCAATCGAGCGTGGCGCTTTCTTTCGTTTAATTCCCAAATAAATCTTTTTTCTACTTTTTTGCTTGTTTACAAGCAAGAAAAGAAGAATAGCGGATAAGTTGTTCTATCTCGAACCACATTCTTGTAAACTCTCAAGGGACTGCTTTAATTTCTCAAGGGATTACTTTCCGCTGTGGGGGATCACTTGCGATCTCGTAGAAAAAACGTAACTTGTCAAATTTACAAAAGTATAACAACTTTAAAAGTGACATGTCAGCTTTCTTATCTCAACGCACGTGTGTCTGAAAGGCGATCTATAAAAAGCGTCGCACTAACAATGGATTGCGTAACTAACGCTAAAACACGAATAAATAATCACTAGCACTTACATCGTTTAAAAATTACAAACGTCAAAAATAAACCATACCAAAAAAACTCGCTCTTTTCAAAGATGTTATTGAAGTTAAAACAAATGCCAAGAGATGGGGGCAACGACTTCTTTTAGCTTAGCAAATGGCGGTTCAAAATTAGGCTCAAATTTGGCACAAGACACAAGTGCCATACATTTGCAGGTAGGTAAACATTAGCGCTTTCAATCCGAGTCGATGTGACCCGTTTACCGCGATTTTACAGAATCCGTGATTTTCCCATACATTCGATCTATATACACAAGCTGTCGAATACACCACATATGTAGAGTCGGCCGCCCAAAAGGCTTTCGAAAATCATCATCAAATATAAGACGAAAGCATTCATTGAGCATGGGTTAAGCCGCAATGTTTTCTCCGACAGTAGTCGGAAATATTCGTATTTTTTCGTGCTTTTTCGTGGAGCAATCGTAACGATACGCCCTTGAACACATTGAACAGCAGTCTACCTATAACAATTCAAATATGGCGTCGCAAAAACAAATCGAAAAAAAGCGTCGAACGCATATTTTGTTGTTTCATTTGCTAATTTCGCTGCCGTAATCGACTGCCTCGAAAAGTCCTTGCAATTTTAAAGTATAGAATTGTCAGGTTTCGGTGAAATTTGCACTGTTTATTTGTGTAATGTTGTAATGTGGAGGAATATGTGTATAAATACCCGGCGCGGACGAGCCATTTTTGACAAAATTATATGGCTGCATTTCCTCCGCGAAGATTGGAAATTGTTAAACTAAACTACAAAGCAACTGTAATGATAAGTTCGAAGAACAATGCACAGGATAAACCTTCGACTCATACTTCATGCAAAAAAAGTTGGTATCTCGAAGAGACTTTGATTTCTTCTTGCATTTGCTAACTTTATTATTGCTTTTTCTGTCTGACTTGTTGGGTGATACTAAAATAATTAGACCCTTCGCCCTCAAGGGCCACGGGTCAATAGCCCATGAGGCGATGAGGCGAAGCCTTATGGGCTATTGACCCGTAGCCCTTGCAAGGGCTACGGGTCTCATTGTTATACTTGAATACTTACCGCGAATCACTATCTAAATTACCCCAACCATAGAGCGTCGATGGATCTAATCCGAAGGTCGTGCGTTCAAATCCCACCGGGGGAAAGATTTTCTTTGCCCCGTGGGATTACACTTCAAAATTTCCTTTAACAGGGCAGTAACCCAGGGGGAGTTTGGTCGGCCGTATTGCCTACTACCGACACTCCATCATCATGTGGACTGCTTACTTAAGCTACATCAATTGATTTTTACGTTTCATCAACTGGGGACATTTACAGCGACTTTACTCTCCGGCGAAAGATTTTTGATTTTTTAAACAAATTTGACACGATATTTTATATTTGTTTTAACAGGTGACCGTATCGGACCATTTCGTTTCTGTATCTCGCCACTTCTATGTTCGTACTCTGTAAACCTTTACCCGCAGGGTCGTTTTCCTTCGTCTCATCTTAGTCCTTATCCTTCGAGGACCCTAAAAAATTTAATTTGTAAAAAAAGTAATCAAAACCTAGCCTGTTGCAAAAAAAAAAAACCTTTCGCGTTTTTCGTACATGCTTTCCAGTGAATTTAATTTAATTTATCATTTTGGATCAAGTTTGTTAAGTGAGGGATACCAAAAGAATCGAGTGTAACGACATCGGTCAAATATCCTGCTTATTTTATGTGAAATCAACAATAGGATTAAAGACCGTAAAATCCAACAAAGCGTAAAACATCTTTAAATAATTAAGATATTTTCTTCTTTGTAGTGACTTGAACTCTAGAAATTTTCAGGGCAAATTCACAGGTGACGAACAGAGAGCAGAGAAATCTTGAGAAGGTAAGAAAGGAAATCAAAAATGTGAAAAGAAAAACATTGGTATTGACTCAACTTCGCAATATTTACATTTCAAATCAGAACTGAATGTCTGATTTTTTTGTATTTATGAACAATGCAGGAAAATTGCTTGCGGCAACGATTAAAAAAGTAATGCACTGCTTCTACGAATACAATCTAATCTTTATTGAATAACTATAGGAAAAATTGAAAAATGAATTCCTAACTTTTACTAACAATCTCCGCTTTTTGTTGAATGCAGCATATCGGTTAGAACTTATCATGAGGGGAACATTACTATCAATTACTTGCCTTTTGGCCATGGTGGCCCTGGTTACATTCACGGAAGGAAAATTTTTTCCGTCGAAAGAACACGAACAAGGAACGGAAGATCACGATCCCATAACGCACGAGCACGAAGAACACGATGAAGACGAAGAAGGTTCTTTCGATTCTGGGAGCGGTGCGTCGGGTTCTGGTAGGTATACTAAAATGTAAACTTTTAAACTTGTCATTACACCGACACTGAGATTTAAATTTGTTTTCGTCAATGTGTTTGAAGTTAAATCAGACATAGGCTCGAGTTACTCCAATTGTAAAATTTTGAAAAGAAAAAAGATTTATAAAGAAGAAGCGATGATGAAATCGCACGGAGTGAAACACTCAGCAGGTCAGAGATCAAGAGGAACTCAGAAGAATAGCACTTGATGTTAACAATGAGTAGCTTTTATATTTATTTAAGTTGGACAAAAATCGAATACAAAAAATACTTTAAATCCTATTGCGCTATTTCCTACCCTTAATAAAAGGTAAAGATGTAAGTAATTATCCGTGATAACACCAACAACAATTTCTTATCAGAGTCTGAGAAAATGAATTTCAAAGTTCGCAAGCTATAGGCAAAATCTCACGTGTAGCCATTTTGTAAAATCGTCTTGAACCGATTCAGTGGAATTCAGTGGAACTTCGAAATTTGTTTTCGATGTTTGGTGTTGTTAGAAAAGACTTCTTTTGATAAGATATTTAAAGCAGTAACAAAAGCTTGCAATTAGGTGGAAATAATTTTGGTACATAATTCTGTCTAATAACTACTCGAAGTCCTGGTGAATTCCATCTTAATCTTTTAGTGAAGGACAGCATTATCAAAAATCACAGTGACCGTGCAAAAAAAACATTCACTAGTTCACGTTAAAAGTCAATCAAACTCTTTACAATGAACGCAAAAAAGGTGTCGAGAATGAAGTCGATGAGAAGTGGCGTGTTTTACCTGCTGGATCACTCTGCCGTCGAAAGGAATCGTACCAACAATTAAATCCGCCTTTTGGACATCTTAATACGACCACCTCGTAATTCCAGCTCCTTTACTCTTGCCGGGTTAAATCTCGATAAGTGATTTTCTTGCGTCGTTCGCTTGGTCGCGATATTTTTTCCTTATTACAAACTGGGATTCGTTAGAGCGGTAACTATTCAGGAGAAAAAAAAATAAAGGAGTCAGGCCATCCCCGCTATCTCTTAATAAGTTAATTGACAGCTTAACCAAACAAATGTCATTAAGTTGAGTTTCAATGAGTAATATCGAATTAATTCGCTTATGGAGACTGGAAAATAAGTTAGTTATATAGCAGCAATTCGTCATGATACTCAAGTTCGTTACACGAAATAGTTCGATCAATGGCTTTAGAAATGGCCAAAATTACAAAACGTTTTCGTTCTGTGGGAGTTCATTAGCCAGAGTTGCGTTTAGCTTTTACTAGTTAAAAGGATTGAAAGTTTGTTACAAAAGAAGTGAGTCCCACCTGCGAGGCATTATAACAATTTCTTTTGAGGCTTCCGGTTACAAGCAATGACCTTTTTACATTTTAATTTCGTTTGACAGGGGCAAAGGACGCTCAAGGTTTTTCGTATCCGGCGCCTTATCCTTACCCCTCTCCGTATCCCTCCCCGTATCCCTCACCATATCCTACCCCATATCCTTCACCAATGCCTGGCCCGTATCCCGCACCAATGCCTGGCCCGTATCCCGCACCAATGCCTGGCCCTTATCCCGCACCAATGCCTGGCCGCTATCCTGCACCACACCCTGCCCCATATCCTGCACCATACCCTGCCCCGTATCCCGTAACATACCCTGCCCCATATCCTAATCCCGCACCATATCCCTACCCGTATCCCGCTCCCGCGCCCGCGCCCGCGCAAGAAGAAGAGGAGGAAGAGGAAGAAGAGGAGGAGGAGGAGGAGGAAGAAGAGGAAAAGAAGAAAAAGGATAAACCCAAAGATGAGAAAACTAGCGACGGCAAGAAAAAACATGAAGACTAAGCCAAGAGCACCATGAGAGACAAGTTTATTTTATTAATTAAGTAGAGCGGTTTCTTAACTAACTGCCGGCTTTATGTAAAGTCATTTAGTTTGAAAACTCTCTTAGCCTTTTTGAAATAAACACGAAGAAATAAAATTAATATAGTGATTTATGCAAATCACGGCGCACATTATCTTAGGTTAAGTCTGTGTAATAATAATAATAATAATAATAATAATAATAAAAGCTTTATTTAACCTGGAAAGAAATCTATCAGCATTTATAAAAAATGCTGGTCTTAACAAGATGTCCAGTAATAAAATCTAAGATTAAAATTACAATACATATAATTTACCTAAAATTTACTTTTAAGATATATCAACTGCATTGGTATAAAAAAATTAGACTGAGCATTTATGATTCTTAATGTCAATTTCTTTCAGATGTTTAAAGAGTTGTAGTTTAAAAGAAGATAGTTTAGTTTGTTTTCTTAGTTCTGTAGGTAGCGAGTTCCAGTCACTTGCCCCAGCATGTTTGAATGTTCTTCTTCCCGATAAGGTTTTGACTTGGGGTAGGTCGATAATGCCACTGTTCCGTAATGCTCTGCCGTGGAGTTCGCTTCTACTGGTAAAATAACCTTCTAATTGCTTAGGACAGTTTTGCTTATTTACAATTTTAAAGATATAAATAAATCGAAGAAATCGTCGCCTGTTATATAGTGTTAGTAGTCCCAGGTTGTTTCTCATATGTTGTGTACAGGTAGTTCTATTAGCCTTGAGAATTACTCTCATGGCTTGGTTTTGTAGCTTTTCTAGCTTGTCAGACAGGGACTTATTACTTTCATGCCATATAATGCATCCGTAGTCAATCACTGGAAGAATTGTGTCCGAGCCAAGTGGCCCATACAGCCGGAGCTTATCCTGGTTTCTGTAGCATTAAGCAACTAGGAGTATTGCTACTTCCCCTGGATGGGATGCTAGTCCATCACAGGCTTACCCCTCAGCAGTAAATTCGCCGGTACCCATTTATACACCTGGGTGGAGAGAGGCACTGTGAGAGTAAAGTGTCTTGCCAAGAAGACAAACCCGGGCCGTTCGACTCGGAGTCGAGCGCGCTAACCATTAGGCCAACGCGCCTCCCCCCACATTATCTTAAGGCAGAACAAAAGAAACTCACGTCAAAAGAAAACAACTCACCGCAATATTTTAAGAAAGTCAACATTTCCGTAAATCCAGTTTACAGTGCGTAAATCGTTTGAATAAATGCGAGAGAAAAAATCAAAGTTAAACAACAACAACAACAACATTCTGGCAAAATTAAGTTTGTTCTTCATTGGTGAAGTAAAAAGCGGATTTTATTGAAGTTTGTTTTTTTGGAAAACCTAAAACCTGGTTTTAGATTCTGCGTAAACTCGCAATTTGTTTACTTATTTAATTAGCTCCATTCCTCTAGTTGGGGCAAATACCATTGAATGCCTCCCACCTGTACACCTAAGCTTGGGCTTTCCAGCTTCCAAGTGGATCGTACTCAGTGTCTGTAAGAGGGGGAGAGGGAGGGGTGCTCTCTTCTGATTCTCTTAGGGATTCCAAGTCAGGGACTGGAGAGTGATGGTGGTTGGTTCTTTCCGCAGGCAGGGTGTGACCAATTCAGCTCCATTTTTCCTCAGAATCTGCCTGCCTATTGTTTTTTTTTTTCTCATCTCCGCCAAACCTTAACCTCCTCATACCGACATTTTTCAAGCCACCACCACTTTTCGTTATGACAAATTGGAATTGTTTATATTTCAATTTACAGTTGAGTCCCAATTTTTCAAACCTCCAAGGAAACGAAAATTGGTTCAAAAAATCGGGAGTTAAACTAATCGGGGGTAAAATTGCAGTCACCCGAGGGGGGGTACTCCCATAAATTTTGGATAGGGGTGTGCCGCCAAGGTTCTTAAACCCTGACCCTATTTAAGGATAAAGAAAGCGAAAAAACTAGGCAAAACCGAAAAATGACACCCTATTCGAGGGGAGGAGAAGCGTTCCGTGACGACCCAAATAACGGCTAACCGCGCACGGCAAGACACAACTCTTTATAAAATCGCTTTACTAATGCCTGAACAGAAAATTCAGTTTTAAGATACCATTTTTTTCGTTTAGCTGGGCGTTTATTTTAGCTAATAAAATTTAGGTACCCTATCTAAGGATCACACCGGGAACACATTGCCAAAAGGAGCAAAAATGATACCCTATTTAAGGACCGAGAACCTCAAAAACCATACCCTATCGGGCGGCACATACCTATATAGGCCACATATGGGAGTACCCCCCCCCCCCCCCCCCCCCCGTGCAGTCACCTTTGTCTGTGTGAAGCTAATCCAAGGAAAACGACTTTGGTTCTAGTTTATCGAGAGGTTTGAGAAATCGATCCATTTTTTCTGGTAAAAAATCACTCGACGACAGCATAGTAAGATAAATTGCGAACCAAATATATAAGTAATGAGAGATTTTTATAAATAACACCAAAAAGGTATTCATAATCTAACTTTTGTAAAGGAAAGTATTCTTCTCGTCTCTTCTCTTTCACACAGTGTGGATAGTGGACTTCATAACACATGGAGGCGGTTGTCCGGTTAGTTTATGTCAGTGACTCGGTGATGGTTGATTAAAAAATTGAAGAAAACGAACACTGCATGGATTAAAAATATGAAATATTAAGGCGGTGTTACACAGGACAACTTGCAACAACTATTTTTGGGCAACATTATGGGGTTGCTCGCCAAAAAATCCGAATTTAACCTATAAAGAAGATCAATCTGGGCGTGGCTCAATTTTTTTCTGACACCTAAAAGATGCCATTTTTCATGCCTGACTGATCTAGACTGCCACCAAAATCTCTATTTTTCACCCCTAAGTGAAGCGACGAGCATCCCCGTCCCCTTCATATGGAGTCCCCCCCCCCCCCCTTCGGGAAAGTTTCTTGAGAAACCTGGCGAATCACTTACCCTGATAATTTTACAAACCGAATATGCTGCACTCTCCATTCTCCTTTAAGTGAGACCAAAATCTGTATTTTACACCCCTAAGCGAGACAACGAGCATCCCCTTTCCTTTAATAGCGACCTTCAGATTGGACTACGAGTACGAGATTGAGTACGAGTACGAGTTTTCAAACCAAATTCGTGTGCCTCCTTTAATCACTTATCACACCAATCTTATCCCTAACGTTTATTTATGTGTTAGTCAGCAACAGGAAAGAGTTATAGTTTGGGGGATACAATTGTGTCGAAATTCCAAAGTCGTACTCGTACTCGATCTCGTACTCGTAGTCAAATCTGAAGGTCGCTATTATGGGAGTCCCCACCCCCTCTGGAAAAGTGACTTGAGAAAACCAGCGAATCACTTATCCTGACAATTTTACAACCAGATATATTGCATTTTCCTTTAAAATTGAAAATATCAGGACGATAACGAAGACTTGGGAGAAAATAGCGGGGTAACGATTATTTGTAAGGTATTTTGTGTTCACAACAGTAATCGGTACCAAACAATTTCATTTAGATACCTTGGTTATTTCATGTTCATTCACCAATAGGATTTAAGATCGTTTAAGTCCGACACGCACGTTCGTAATAAATAATTCACAGATTTCAGTTTCTACTTATTAGTTACGTTTACTCTCTAGAAATTTTCAGGTAAAAACCACAAATGACGAAATCTTGAAAAGGTGGGAGAAATAGTTCCAAATGTTCAAAAGAGGTGGTATTTTTACTTTCTATTTTACGGCTAACGATTAATGACTAAATAGATTGAACAGCTCCTTCGCATACATTTAGTTAGTTGTCAATGACTGAAGTAATTGTGGGAAAATCAAACATTTTTTTCATTTTAACTGACAATACTGGTTTTCTTTCATACAGTGTTTATGTTGAGGACAAACCATGAGAGCAACACTGCTGTTACTCGCCTGCATTTTGGCATTTGTTGCCTCAATGAAACAAGATCAAAACACGAAAGATCACGATCCCATCACGCACGAACACGAATCTCACGATGAAGACGAAGAAGGTTCGTTCGATTCTGGGAGTGGCACATCGGGTTCTGGAGAAGGTAAAACTATAAACGTATTACCGTAAACCAGTTACCAGATCTTAAGAATTAGATTTGTCGGAACTTTTTTAGAGCGTTGGTAGCAAAATAGGTCAGAGTGAAGTTTTGAAATGGTAGGAGAAATTTTAAAATTGATTTTTAAATAACTTAAGGAACTGAATGAAATTTGGCATGTCTCTAAATGTACCACGGGTTAGTGATCATTCAGCGTAACACACAACGATCACATTGGATCGATCACACAAATCTCGATTACACAGCGATACATTTTTCTTTCCATTGATTGCAAAAAAGGATGGACGGAGATCGCCCCGGTGACAAAACTACAAAACTAACAATAGGGCGTGTTTTGACCTGCTAAGTCAATTCAAGACAGAAAGGAATATAATCTACAGTGGAACCTCCTCTATCTGATTACTTCACTGAAGCAAAACAAAAAAAAGAAATTATGAAAATAGATAAAATACAACCAAAAAAACGTGGAAAATTTCCAATAAAGTTGTCGCTGTGGTCTCGATTTTTCTAAAGACGATGAAAAGTCTAGCAGGTTATTGCTAGAGTTTTAAACTAATGTCCTCGCCAAATGGCATGTACTCACAAGACTTGTGTTTGGTGGCCAAGAATACTTTCAAGCTAACGCAGGTTATTACAAATAGAGAGACAAGAAAAGCAAGGCTGACACTACGTAGAAATGAAAAAACCTTAACGGGACAACGACATGATAGAGTCCAAACTGAAAGTCAAAAATGCAAACTCTGGACAGCTGTTTCGACCTGATTGGGTCTCTTCAGCAGAGTGTATGCCGCACAGAATAGAACAACCAGCGCAAAGACAGTTGTCTATAAAGTGCTCGTGGTAATGACAATCCGGATGGACCGTAGATCTTTTAGATCCGATATGCTGTACATTTTCACTGTTTTCACATGGTTTTGCCCATGTTTGCAGTGTTGTTTTTCACATGGTTTTGTCCATGTTTTCAGTGTAAGGATAGTTCTGTCTATTCTCACTTTCCTTATCGAGACAACGACATGATATTTCGAATTCTTGACCTATTGAGTAACAGCCACGCGGCTGTGATCAATGGGCGAGTGTTTGAATTTGAGCCCATCCGGATTGTCATTACCACGAGCACTTTATAGACAACTGTCTTTGCGCTGGTTGTTCTATTCTGTGCGGCATACACTCTGCTGAAGAGACCCAATCAGGTCGAAACAGCTGTCCAGAGTTTGCATTTTTGACTTTCAGTTTGGACTCTATCATGTCGTTGTCCCGTTAAGGTTTTTTCATTTCTACGTAGTGTCAGCCTTGCTTTTCTTGTCTCTGTATTTTTATTTTTGGCTGATTAGAGCTGTCTCCAGCTCCTACGTACACAGCAGCATTTTCGTCCGCGGTCCCTTGCTTTCTATTGTCACTATTACAAATAGAACTTATTCCACTTTGATTGAAAAATGGCTTGTACTGATAACTTACTTCTTTAGAAACGGTAGCGAGGAAAACGAAACATTTTGTTCAACTGCAGAAACAGCGGACGACTGGAATCTACGTACAGTGTCTTGCGTGTATAGAAGTTTTCACGGTGCATTTGCGACTCCGTTTTAACATTAGGAGTAACAACCTTTTCACTTTTTAATTTGTTTAACAGGAACAAAGGACGCCTTCCTAGGTTGGCCTTCACCGTATCCCTCTCCGTATCCCTCACCCTACCCCTCACCGTATCCCTCCCCGTACCCCTCTCCGTATCCATCCCCGTACCCCTCCCCGTATCCCTCCCCATATCCATCCCCGTACCCCTCCCCTTATCCTTCCCCATATCCCTCCCCGTATCCTTCACTGCATGGTTCCCGTTATCCCGCGCCTTATCCCCCGCCTTATCCCACACCGTACCCTGCCCCATGGCCATATCCTGGTCAATACCCCTCCCCGTATCCCCCAGTTGTCGTCATTAAAAAAATAATAAAGAAAAAGAAGAAGATTAAGATTAAGAGGAAAGGAAGAAGACGAAATCGAAAGTCAAGGAAACAGTAACGACAAGGAGGAAAACGAAAACTGGAAAGAGAGCAGCACAAGAAACAAGTTGCTGAAACAGACTGATGATCTTAATACAGTAGCTTAGAAATTTTTATTTCCTTTATGTCAATAAACACGCGGGAATAAAACAAATCATTAGTGCAATAAAAAATGTTTATGGAAATGGCCATGATCACTGTAAACAAGCTTAACTGTGCGAATCCAAAAAACGTGAGCAGCCTGAACAGTCTGTCTATTTTCTGCGCGGAAATTATCCGGCCCTCACGTTCAATCGTGGGGGCGCTATCTTGTTTTTTTTTTTTTTTTTAAATAGAGAAGCTGGGAAGAAGGCTCAAGTTCCGGCGCTCTATCGACTCACGTCTTCGTTCCTCTCCGAGAAGGGTTACGGGATCATTTTCCTGATCAGCGGCTAGTTAAAAAGCCTATCTGGAGACAGGACAAAACTACACTGACCTCCACTCTGGGTATGGGGGACAGGGGTAGGGTGGTGGGTAAAAGAGGGACTGTTTACGGTGTCTATTATGTCACATTTGATTTTTTTTTACCCCGACACAATATTATACCGAAAAAATTCCAATCTTCAGGTCTTTCGTATTTGCATTGTAATGAATGAATTTATTTCTTTTGATATCAGTTAAAAGAGCGTTTAGTTCTGTTTTACGTACGTTATATCTATTGGAGGATTCCAAAACAAATGAGAAGATAGTTCACAATACTTTTTTCCGCCGGCCTCTTCTATAAAGATTTTCTATAAACCATTTAAATGAAAGGCAGTAAATTTAGGCCACAATATAAAAACAAGTTAAGTGAGAATGAGAGTTAATTTAACTACTTATAAATCTACCTCTTTCCCAAGGTCTCAAAGAGTGAGAAGAAGAGAAACCCTGGGAAAGAGGGCCAAATTAGTTCCCAGGGTCTTCCCCGTCCTACTGAATCGAGTAGGGAACGGGAATCAGAAAAAGCTGAGCCTGAGGTCAAGATTCAAACTCAAAATCATTCTCGCTTTCACTCGACCTTTATTAGAAAAGCAAAATGAAAGCTGGCATTCTTCTGTCACCTTTATGTATAGGTAATCACATTATTTCGAGTGCAATTTGGGATAAATAAGCACGAGTAAATTTTTCAAAGGCTAACAAAATTGCAAGAGCCCGTAGGGTATGAAAGATAGTTTTCTTAACTAGTTTTCGGCCAGTCCAAGGGAGCAAAATCTGGGTAAATAATAAATTCTATCTTTCATTAACAAATGCAATAATTATACATCCAGCGTCCAGCGTGAAACAAAAAATCTGAGCTGCTGTGAGGGACAAGCCTTAAAAACAGCTGCATTTTAATGGAGTATCTGGTACTGGTAAAAAAAAATTTACATGCATGGATGCCACGTTGATTCTTTGGATTCACGGGTTTTCGCCACCTGAACGATAAGGTTTGTATGTTGTTGACTAAAAAAAAAATATCTCACATAGGGTGGTCACAGGCACCCCCTCCCTCGCTATCCCTAGGTGGGATAAATATAACATCGTAAAGTAGTAAAACAAAAAAGAGACCGCCTCATATTAAGGTTTTTTCTGCAAACCGGAGGTTAGAGATCTGTGCGCATGCAAGTTGCAGGCATAAGCTTTTAAATTTCTTTGCATATGTAAGAAAACTGCTTTCCCTAGAGTCAAGTTAAACTGGCTTATTCCCAGATAAGTCCTGTAGTTTCTTGATAGTGGTTTATTGTTTCATCGTATTTAGCAAGTTTAAAGTAGTGCTTGAAAGGAAAATCTTTGCACATCAGGCACGTACAAGTAGCACACTCTAGAATTTTATACTGAGTGGTACTTACAAAATTGTCAATAAATCTTGACTGAGATCTTTTCCTCAATCTTTTGTGCAACAATCTTCACGTACACTTTATTCTGCAACTCTAATTCAAACAATTTAGGACATTATTATCAGTTTTGCTGCCACTTTAGTGGGTTCTCTAGGGGTTTTCTAACAGTCTATACAGGGGTTTTCTAACAGTCTTATGTCATTCACTGGCAACGGGAAAGAAACCTGTAGATCATAGCAGAAATATTTTTAAGCAACATATCCTTTAACAATAGTGTCGTGATTATGTAAAACAATACTGAATAGATTCCAAGAGTGGTGCTTTTTAAAAGAGGGCTTTGTTCCAATGCAGCTGCCTGCTACTCGACTGCAGAAGAGAGAGTGGCACTGGCATTTCAACCTGACTTTGTTGTTGTTGTTGTTTTTAGTTTTAAAGACTGATAGGAAAAACTATTGTTAGTGCAGTTTTTAATTGAGTGTTGTAAAAAGCAAACCGAAGTAATCACTCTGGCCAACTGAACCACAAAGGACATTATTGATCCAAATATGTAGCTGACACGAAATACAGGAAAATGTGCCCAAAGGAATCATGATTGATGTTGGTTTACCTTTTGATTGGTTGAGAAAGTGCACCAAACACTAAGCGTAGTAATGCAAAAACAAAGCAAATGCAAATTACTTTTGACACTCAATTGAAAACTGCTCTTTTAAGAATTGCCCCCAAATATAGCACCACTCTTGCACAAGCTCGACATTATAGTCCTATACATGTAGTTGATGGCCTGAGTTAATGTCGCCTTTCAAAGTAGGATAGCTAGAGCTGGTTAAACCAAATAGTTACTTTTTTGCTACCAGTACTTTTGGATCACTCTTAAACTGTGAATAACATCTCTGCAAATACACTTGGGTCAACACTTCCATACTCTGTGCCATAAAAAAACCACTGATGATAAAAGTCAAATGTCACACCAGAAGAGTGAACACGTTTATTAATGGCTTCTTTTCCTAACATAGAGCCAGGGCCATCTACTGATGCCTGAATATAGTACTTAGTTTTTTTCTTAACAGCAAACGGAACATGAAATATAACATCAAACCCATAATAACAGTCATTTTACACTCTTTCCACTCCGATATAAAAATCCCAGTTTTGGATGCAAGAATGGATTCATCATTGGCATCTTCATCCACTTCATCTAATATTATTAAGGTGACTTCAAATTTACCACCATCATTTCCTAACAAGGAGACACCATGCAACATTATATCCTTGTCAACTATGAGTGGAAACCATTCTTCTTCCTCAGGATCATTTTCATAGTCACTCTCGGCTCCATGAATAAAACTCTTGAATCTACAGCATCGCAAAAGAGAACCTACTCTATGAATATCCAGGAAGCCAACTGCTGAAGTCGGGGTTGAACTGAAATATTTCATGATGTTACATGTTTCCTCGTCTGTTAATATCTTGCTTGGAAGAACAACATCCACAAATTCGCTCTTCTTCATGACTGGAAAACATATACTTTTAATAATCTGTTCTCCAAGGACCTGTCTTTTGACACAGCCGTCCATTTTAAGTAGTTGCCTCTTACATTCTTCTTTTGCCCAACAATCTACAGCCTTGAACAATTTCACTTCTCTGACTTTCAGCTTATCCCTTTCGACTAATTCTTTTAAAACAGACTTCTGGATGTCCACGAATTCACTTGATTGCAAAGCTTTCTCTGTATTTTTGTCAATCAAACTCCAACAAGGAAACAGAAGACCTTTAATATCAAACTGCTGTGCGCAAAACACATTAGAAATATCCAGATTCTGTCTTAAGTATTTAGCACACTCTTCCGTCAGGTTAGGAATCATGTATTTCTCGGCCAAATACAACACTTGCATCACGTTATTTTCGTTTAAGCAAACTTCATCAGTGTAGCATACGTTGCAGACGTAATCTAACCCCGGCTGCTGGACCCCCGACGGATTTAACGAATCACCGGAAGTGCGTTTAGAATTTCCGTTCAACTTGACATTTATACCTGATTGCCGACAGACCTAGGCAGCTCCTGCCGTGTGTCCTTTGTGAAACCTTTGTACATTTGCATAGGCGTACGGGCAATTTTTGTCAGGGGGGGCGGTGAACCGTTTGCCCAAAAATTTTTCGCAAGTTGCCCAAATTTTTACGAAACAGTTGAAAAGAAACAAGGGACATATGATGCACTAACATAGGACTACATATGAAGTGAACATATTCTTTAAAATGAATCTACCATATGAGCTCATAAAACACGTTAAAAGAAATAGCTGTCTCTGCCATTTCGACGGCCGAAGATATCACTGAATGATACGATCCATGACATTGTTGACTATAGAGTTGGCATATGCCCTTCCAATCTTAATAAGTGCCATGTTACTGACACTTTGTTGCCCCATGGTGCTGCCAAGGTAGGTTTTGAATCTGCGCAACGCACTGAATGATCGTTCTTCAGAACACGATGTAGCAAATATCACTGCAAGGATATGTACCACATTAAAAAACTCTGGAAACATATCAAATACATCATTCTCGTGCTTTATCTCCAGCATTTCTGAAACAGTCACGTAGCCTTATCCGCGCACATGACGAAAACTCGCGTAAATTTTCCGCTCGTCTTCCAGAATCTCGCCGTCAGTTTTGTAAAATTTAGCAACGCGGGAGAAGCTTTCTTTATCAGGTGTTTCACTGTAACAGATATTTCCCAAAGCACAGAGTATTTCCTGGTTATTTCCGCTAAACCTGAGCTCAAGCCCGGACAGCACCTTGTCGTAGACGCGTAGTAGCTCTTAATACGGTGGCAATAGGCCCGCTTACGATTTTGTACCGCTGGCTAATATGCATATGGCATAAGTCGAGTTCTAAACAAAAAAACGCATGTAAGATGCGGATTTGATTCCACTGTCGCGTACATTTTTACGAAACTACGGGCGTTAATTTCACTGGCTCTCGGTACGTCAAGCCCGTGGTAATGGGACAGTGGTTGCTTAGCACGTGAATGCGGCAAATCTTCGAGCGTCTCCAGTCGATAATCTACGATATCTTTCAATTCAAGAAAGTTATGCCGAAACAAAAAAATTACAAATACGTATATATCAACATATGATCCCCTTCACTGTCTCGGGTGAATATAACTGGCTTTACCACGCCGACTTTAAATAAAAAATATATATCTCTTCGAAAAAGACATGGAACTTCTTTAAGAACTGGCTTTGCCCAAATTTCTCTTGCTGCCCAAAAAATCTGAGTTGCCCAAAAATTGGGGGGGCTGCAGCCCCCCCAGCCCCCCCGGCCCGTACGCCTATCTACATTTGTTGTCCTTCGACCTTTTTGTTTTCTACTTGTTTCTGAAGGGCACTATATTGTGTGAAGAGGTCATAAGTTCTACACGTTGCCTGTGTGTAAAGTTTGACACCTCTAACTCTGTAATAATTTGCCACATGTTCCCCTAGTGCGGTTTGTTTTGAAATGTTCGCTCTGGAAGAACAAGGTCTAAAATATTCCATAAAAATGTCGATGTGATGCCTCACCCGGCTGTTTAATTAATACTGTTGCAAGATGTGTTGCTTGTTTTCGCGGATGACATATTAATCGTTTTCACCAAATGGTTTAGCTCAGGCAAGACCATGGTTTCTATCATCCGTATAACTGCTTGAAAGGCTTCTTTTCTTTTCTTTGCTGACCGCGGCCATTGTCACGGTTTTCACGTTTGCTTTCTGCTCACCTTTCTGTTTGCTTTCAGCGCAAACTCCAGGGAAATGCCTATCGGAGCCAAATACGGCTTATCGAACAATGACTTTTTTAACAGACCAATCATGGCGCGTGCTCAAATCCCGGTACACAGTGGGGGCCTCAAAAGTTTTGTCTGCGGCGCAGGCTAGATTCCCTTCCGTTCTGGGAGATTTTACTTCCGCTTAAAACTTAAGCATGCGCAATAAAAACCGGAACACCAGAAATTCTGGCATGATCATTCTCGACCCTAGAGCTCTTGTCTTTTGCAGTGATGCGCAAAAGAGAGGTGCTCTGGGTTCGAGAATGTGGCATGATCAGTTTCATTTTGCAAGAGTCCGACCCGGTGGCCCGTCTTGGTGCCGACAAAAACGATCGCAGCTTTTTGGAACGAGATTTATACGCTCTTTAATAGTATCTTCGATCTACGGCACAGGGAGCCCAGGCTTACTCTTTGACAACTCGGTCAAAATGGCGGCGTCAAAATTATAAGGATTTGTATGAAACTTCAAGGGAAAAAAATTGTCGAACGAAAATATATTAAACCACCAGTAGAGTTTACATTTCACATCCGATGTTGTCTATGCGACGTTTCTTGGCTGTTCTAAAGCATTTAAACCCTATTTAACCGATATTTTTAATTTTAGCTTACTCTTACCTAAATATATGCAAGGGTGAACACTTTCGACCCTAGATAAACACCACTGTTCGACAAAATTGAGCCAGAAATTGCTTTTTATTTGATCCACTCACTCCAAAACTTCGCATGGGCATAGTTCGAAGACCATTCTTTTACTGCAGCGAATTTTTGATTCGCCTGCCTCTCTTCGCGATTTAAGAATACGGAAAAAATAACTATGGTCTGCAAACTTTTAGCTTTCTCCAACACCTTGAACCAGAGAGAGTGGACGCATTTTTAATTAGCCTTGCCTTTCACGTGCAGCCTCACGCTATGATTGGATGATAGTTGTCAGGGCGACCATATTTTTTCCCGTAGGGGAGGGAGGCAAACGAGACCGTCCAGGGTGCTCTGCCTTACACATGTACACTGGCCTGAGCTCCCACAAGGTCATTTTGCCTCACATACAAATTTAGACTCACTGGTATACCGTGAGGGAATTCTGCAAATCCCTTGCGAATTAAATTCATCGCACTTTACAAAACAACAAGTCGCAACAGCAACATCATCAACAATGTAACAAAGCAAAGTGCAATAGCTTTGAGCGTTTGTTCAAAGTGGCTTCGCTAATATAATAAAAAGTCAAAAGATAAGCTTAAACTACACAATTAAAAACATATTATCGTAAACGTCTCAATGAAATATTTTAAAAATTAAACATAGACGACAGTATTGAATTTAAGGCAAGTGTACGTGTTTTCATTTCAATGCAAATGTAATTACTTTTTAAGTCGCTCGCATATATTATAGTAATTGTGGAGAATGAACTTAGAATGTACTAGTCGACACGTGCGTTTTGAATCTTGCTACATTCCTTGTCTGTTCTCAGCTGAACAACATCGTGCACGGTACTAGCATTAGCTATTATATCCGTAGGCTCTTCGCAAAACCTTTTGTGGCTAGGTACGGTTTTGACAGCATTTTCGCTTTGTCGCGTGCCCGTGCTTTGAATCTGTGTGCGGTCATAATATTAATATGCAAGGTTTGCAAAATTCCCTCACGGTACACCAGTGAGTCTAGATTTGTATGTGAGGCAAAATGACCTTGTGGGAGCTCAGGCCAGTGTACATGTGTAAGGCAGAGCACCCTGGACGGTCTCGTTTGCCTCCCTCCCCTACGGGAAAAAATATGGTCGCCCTGACAACTATCATCCAATCATAGCGCGAGGCTGCACGTGAAAGGCAAGGCTAATTAAAAATGCGTCCACTCTCTCTGGTTCAAGGTTTTGGAGAAAGCTAAAAGTTTGCAGACCATCGTTATTTTTACCGTATTCTTAAATCGCGGAGAGAGGCAGGCGAATCAAAAATTCGCTGCAGTAAAATAATGGTCTTCGAACTATGCCCATGCGAAGTTTTGGAGTGAGTGGATCAAATAAAAAGCAATTTTAATAAACCGGCTATATGTCAATTTTCACAGAGCCATTTTTTCTCCATCTCGTTGTTTGCATTGCCTTTACGAACGGAGCACAGCACACATTTCATTCTGTTCAACAATTTGAGAGTTTGTGGGTAAATTGAAGCATAAAAGCAATTTCTGGCTCATTTTTGTCGAACAGTAGTGTTTATCTAGCGTCGGAAGTGTTCACCCTTGCATATATTTAGGTAAGAGTAAGCTAAAATTAAACATATCGGTTAAATAGGGTTTAAATGCTTTAGAACAGCCAAGAAACGTCGCATAGACAACATATGATGTGAAATGTGAACTCTACTAGCGGTTTAATATATTTTCGTTCGACAATTTTTTTCCCTTGAAGTTTCATACAAATCCTTGTAATTTTGACGCCGCCATTTTGACCGAGTTGTCCAAGCGTCAGCCTGGGCGCCCTGTGTCTACGGTAGCTATCTTTCAGAAACCAGGGTAATTAAGAAAACTATTATTTGAGAAACTATGAATGTAACTCATAAATATAAAAACTACGTGCTTTCTTTGTGCATTTCCAATATCTGTGAACAAAATATTTTGAAAATTAATTAATTTCAAATACGGAATGACGACTGACTTCAGTTGGCTGACACTCGTAGGAAAGTATAAAACTCGGTCGAGAATATTAAATCTATGAGTGCTCATCAAGAAGAATTAAAACGAGCAACGACCCTAGACTGCGATTTCAAAGCAGACCCTTGTTATTGAAATGTATCCGAATTGATTGCCTCAGAAAATTCTTTCCTTTTATAATGACGTTGTACGAGTATACTCGTCTAAATCCATTTTGTAGAATTAGCAGAAAACAAGCTTTGGAATATGAACTTTTGAGGGCAAGATAAATATACACGTGAATATTTTATTACATGTGGAAGCAGGAAGAAGTATGAAAAATATCTTAAAATGGCCTATTGACTGATTGATGATCAGACTGAAAAATGGAAAATTAACAATATTGTTTACTAAAAATTATTCAGTTCAGAAAAATTAGCAATTTGGTAATAAGTTAGTCAAACATTGCCCTACGGTTTTCGGATTTAGTTTAAACTCAAAATTTATCGGTCCAACTATTTCAATTGCCGTTCTCGTAGCGAATCGTTGGCGAGGCACATGATGTTTTCCAGCCAAAGACCTGTTTATAAGCTACAGTTCCGTAAAGCATCCCGTGCCTCCATCTTTGCGATTTATTCGTGACCGAAACAAAAGCGAATTAATCATTTTATCAAGCATATGCCCCATTTTCCTTGCAAAATGATACGCGTAAATCGTGATAAATCTTCTCGAAAGAGTTTTAAACAAAGGATTAACTCGTTAAAATATTTCCCACTAAAGACCAGTTATGTGAGAAATGGTCATGACAATGTTATTCTTTTCTTCAAAATTAAATGGTAAATTGTTTATGCGACAAAAACGTTGCGAAAACGGACAAAGAAAGAAGTCAAACGTTTAGTTTTGAGTTCTAAGTTTACTAATGGCTTTAATTAATGAATAACGGCCCAGCCCCTAAACCCACCCACTCCATTAGTGGAAAAAGGCATAATGGATCCACCGTTAGCAAAAGATCGTGTCTTCCATTTTAAATGAGTCAACTAAACATTGCAGCAACCGAAGCTATTTCGTTCGTAATCTATATCTGTTCTTGGTGTTTAAGGAAAGAAGAATTAGTCAACTTCTATCAGTTCCTAAAGTTCGAGACAATCTTCTTTTGGCATATTCGTGAACAAGTAAGTCATCATTGATTACCATTGCCGTGATTTTGTTATGCGTTTTTTCTTTATCGCGGGATAAACCCTGTTCACTTAATTGTTGAACTATCACCAAGTAAGTTACGTCTTGGAGATATTTTTTGCTGTTTCTTAGATCATTGTTTTGTTTGCCGCCGGACGTAAAGGAGTAAACGTTTGTCGAAAAAGTTCTCTTTAGTTCTCAGCGATGAAACAACTGCTTTTAAAATTCCCTAATATCGTTTCCCTCAGTAACTAGTGACCCGAATTTACACAAAAGAAATTGATTGAACAAATGATCAATTTAGTGTCTTCAGTGAGATTTTACCCTTAGCCAGGGTAAATAAAGAAAACTGTTTTTAAAGAAGTCATTTTTAGAGTTTTTTCCAGTAAATAATTGATTTAAAGAAAACATCGTGCAAATCGGCCTGAACCGGCACCTTTATCAAATTTAACTTCAAACCAGTGTCTACAACACTAAACGAAGCAATGAAGTGAAGTACCGACTTAACTTAATTGTTTTATTATATTTATTTCTACAAAGTAAAAATTAATCAGGTAAATGAAATCTTACTTCTAAAAATACATTACTATAATACCTAAACCAGTTTTCCATGAATGGCGTGTCTCTAATATATAAAATGAGGATTCAGTGGTTTTGTCTCCCCAAGATTACAGGGTCCCTAAAAGAATAGCGCGTTCTGATTGCGCTTAAGGAATTTAGATGATAAGTATTCAGGAACAAGACCATACAAAGAATATTTTTTTACCATTTTAAAAAACTTTCTGAACTTGACGCTGAGTACAAAAATTTCCATACAAACTGTCGTATTAGGCACGTATCAGCATCATATCCCGAGGAGTTAACACTCGAGCGGTACGGCTCTGAAGCTTTTGTAGTCTGACTGACAAGGTTTTACCGCAATTACCCCAGAAAAGATTGCAGTAGTCAAAATGTGGTTGTACTAGAGCATTGTAAGCTGGTGGAACAAACGGCGCTTGGGTAACAGAAAGGAAGGCCAAAATTCTCAGGGATGTCACTTTTCAAAAATGATTATTCTTTTCAGATTAATATTCGGACACAATAACATAATTTACCAGTTTCGCAGATAATTTGTCGAGGGTCTTTTAAGCTTTTAGTCTTAAGTTCTGAGGTCTTTACTACTCCATTCGTGAAAAAAATGTAAATGGTACTACCGTAACCGAGTCATCAGGTCTTTCATGCCAACTCACTAGCTATTAGTGCTATTCAAAATTTACACGAAGTTTACCTTTATACGATCTACCGTATTTTCTCGATTGAACGCCGGACCCCGATTAGAAGCCGGCCTCGCATAAACGCCGGGTCAAAACTGCCAATTTTTAAATAAACGTCGGGATGCGTTTAATCGTGGTCCCGTTTATTTGCGGTCGAACTAAAAAGTAAATAAAATGATTCTCGTGAATAACACTGCTATGACATACTAGTACTGTCCAAAGGAAAAGTCCTGCGTAACATAAACTTGGATCGATGTTCGTGTTCGTGATGTCTTGACTGACGAACTTTCTTTCTTGTGGCATGTGCTCACTGTTGCTGCAATTGCGAGGATCCCTCTAACGTTTGATTATATGTCAGAGAAGTACGTTTATAAACGAGGAGGACGTTGGCGACGTTGCCGTTCATAAACTTTTAACTTTGTACCCATAAATTTTACTTGCTCCTAAATTGTTCATGTTTGTCACAAATCTCGATTTCGACAAACACGTGCCGTTTGCAATACTGTAACTTTTGGCAATAATCATCTTTGATGAACCAGGAACAGTTTGTCAAGGTGGGACGAAGAGAAAAATCGTTCCGCCTTGAAAAACTGCCCTTGGTTCTTGGAGCATTGGTTATAATGAATCAACCTGAATAAATGATAAAAAATATTGCACCTCGTTAATAGACGCCGGAACCCGATTAAACGCCGGTTTCAAATAAACGCCGGGTCCACAAAGTCAAGTTTGAAATAAGTTACTACATCAAACAACTAAATTCTTTTTAATTCCAAAAGAGAGTTGTCCGAATCTTGCCGCAGCATGTGCTCCCAGGAAACTGCGAAAGCACTCCCAGGAAACTGCGAAATTCGGTAGAAAAATTTATACTTTTGCATTTCCGTTTTGTAGAATTAGCAGAAAACAAGCTTTGATATATGAACTTGTCACGCCAATTGCCAAGACAGATGAATATTTTATTTCGTGTGAAAGTCCCCTTAATAATAAGTCAGTTAACTCTGAAGTAGGAAAAACAATTTTAAATCGCCTGGTCATCAAACAGTAGGTTATTTTTGAACTACTCTTTTGCCGTTCTCGAAGCGAATCGTTGGCGCGGTGCATAACGTTTTCAAGCTGAAAGGTCTGTTTTTTAAAAAGCATCCCGTGTTTCCATCTTTGCGATTCATTCGCGAGTGTCCGAATTAAAGGCGAATTACTCATTTTATCAGTATTTTGTCAAACATATGTCTCATTTTCCTTCTGGAATGGTACGTTAAAATCGTGATACATCCTCTCATTCGATTTTAAACACAGAATTAACTCGTTAAAATTTTTCCCAAGAAAGATTTTAAGAACAGTTAATTTTTATGTGAGTAACAGTCACTCTAATGTTATTCTTTCTTCCAAACTTAATGGTAAATAATTAATTTAACAAAAACGTCGCCAAAGCTGACAAAGGAATAAGTTAAGCTTCTAGTTTTGAATTATTAGGTTACTAATGGCTTTAATTGACGAATAACATAACAGCCCAGCCCCTTAACCCACCCACTCCATTAGAGGAAAAGGACAATGGATCTACCATTACTAAGTCATTGTGTCTTCCATTTTAAATGAGTCAACTTAATCATAACATTGCAGCAATCAAAGCTATTCAGTTCATAATCTTTCCTTGGCGTTGAGGGAAAGAAGACTTAGTCAACTTCTATCAGTCCTGAAAGCTCGAGACAGCCTTCTGCTGTGGCATATTCCAGAACAAGTAAGTCATCACTGATTTAGTGACGGTGTTCATTGGAATAATTTTGTTATGAGTCTTTTTTCTTTATCGCGGGAAAAACCCTGTTATGATTTCAATTTATTGTTGTACTATGAACAAGTAAGTCACGTCTTGAGTTATTAGCGATTTTTCTTTTGCTCAATTCGAACAAGCTGTCTCTTAGAACATTGTTTTGTTTGCCGCCGGACGTAAATGGAATAAGCGTTTGTCGAAAGAGCCTTTTAGTTTTCCGCGATGGAACTACTGTTTTTAAAATTCCCTAATATCGTTTCTCTCAGTAACAAGTGATTCGAATTTACACGAAGGAAATTGATTCAACAAATGATCGATTTAGTGTCTTTTTAATTCATCAGCTAAGTCACTGCCGCTTTTTAGAGTTTTTTTCAGTGAATACCTTATTGTCACTTATTTTCGCGCGAACTTCATTTCGCGAAAATGGAACGGGCATATTTTGCGGGACTTAATTTTCGCAATTTGGCCAAAAAATACGTTAAACAATTAAAAATACGTCAAAAACGTTAAGAATAAATTTTTGTGGGTCTTTAATTTCAAACACTTAACGAAGCAATAAATTGAAACAACGACTTCATTTTATTATTTTCCAGTTAAAATTCATCAGGTAATTAAAATCTTACTAGTAAAAATACTAATCTAAACACTAATATAATAGGTAACCCTTTTTCCAGAATGGCGTGTCTCTAATTTAGTAATAAAATTAAGATTCAGTGATTTTAAGGCTGTTCCAGAGTGCTGCACCGCTATAGCTAAAGCTATTTTTCAAATAGTTCGTTTTGTGGAAGAGGAACAACTAGTTTGTTTACAGAGTCCCTTAAAGAATAGCGCGTTCCAATGCTTTTAAGAATTTAGATGGTGATTATTCAGGAACAAGACCATTTAAAGATTTATTTACCATTAAGGCTTTCTAAACTTGACGCTGAGTACACAAATTTCCATCCGAATTGTCGTACATCAGCATCACAGCCCGAGGAAGTTAACGTGCGAGCGGCACGGTTCTGAAGCTTTTGTAGTCTATCTGACAAAGTTTTACCGCAATTATCCCAGAAAAGATTGTATTAGTCAAAATGAGGTAAAATGCATGTAGTGTAGCTGGTAGAACAAAGGAGGGCGAAAATTTATTTCTTAGGGGTTTCATTTTTAAAAATAGGATATTCTTTTCAGATTTGTATTTGGACACAATAACATAATTTGTCAATTTCGCGAATATTTTGTCGGGAGTCGTTTAAGCTTTTAGTTTTAAGTTCTGAGGTCTTAACTAATGAATACCATCCCAGCCCCTAAACCCACCAGAGGAACAAGATGTAAATGATGAAGATGAAGTGTTCAACATGACTCGAGCATGGGACAAAGATGGTACTACCGTAACCGAGTCATCTTGTCTTCCATGTTTGATTAAGTGTCGGAGGAGTACGTTTATAAACGAGGAGGACGTTGGCGACGTTGCCGTTCATGAACTTAGTACTTTGTACCCATAAATTTTACTTGCTCCTAAATTGTTCATGTTTGTCACAAATCTCGATTTCAACAAACACGTGCCGAGAAAAATCGTCCCGCCTTGAAAAACTGCCCCTGGGTCTTGGAGAATTGGTAATGATAAATCAATTTGAAAAAATGATAAAAAAATGCACCTCGTTAATAAACGCCGGACCCCGATTAAACGCCGGTTTCAAATAAACGCCGGGTCCACCAAGTCGAGTTTGAAATAAACGCCAAAGGCGTTTAATTGAGAGTTACGACTCAAACAACTAAATTCTTTTTAATTCCAAAAAGAGATTTGTCCGAATCTTGCCACAGCATGTCCTTGACCTATTTCTTAGGGTTTGGGGGCGGATGTAGATGTGAATAGAGGAATTTTTCTTTTTATAGGTCGACCGTATTTGCGCAGATACCGTCGTTTCAGCATTGTTGGCTTTAGCACTCCCAGGAAACTACGAAATTCGGTAGAAAAAAATAAAATCTGAGTACTTGTTTATACATTTGTATTTCCGTTTTGTAGAACCAGCAGAAAACAAGCTATTGATATATGAACTTGTCACTCCAAGACAGATGAATATCAGTTTTATTTCGTGTGAAAGCCCCCTTAATAAGTCACTTAACTCTGTAGTAGGAAAATTATCTTAAATCGCCTGGTCATCAAACAGTAGGTTATTTTTATCGGTCAACTATCTTTTTTGCCGTTCTCGTAGCGAATCTTTGGCGGAGGGCACATAATGTTATCGAGCCAATTAAAGGTCTGTTTTCCTAAAACATTTCCTTCTTAAGACCAGATATGTGTTTTTTGAACAACAGTCATGATACAAGTGTTATTCTTTTTTCCACACTAAATGGAAAAAATGACACTCAGGACACTTCTAGCTTTGAATTCTAAGGTTACTAATGGCTTTAATGAAATAACAGCCCAGCCCCCAAAACCCACCCACTCCATTAGGGGAACTAGACATAATGGATCCACCATTACTAAGTCATCGTGTCTTCCATTTTAAATGAGTTAACTTGGTCACAACATTACAGCAATCAAAGCTATTCAGTTCATAATCTGTTCTCGGCGTTAAAGAAAAGACTTGATAAACTTCTGTCTGTTCCAAAAGTTCAAGACTGTCTTCAACTGGCATCTTCTAGAACAAGTAAGTCATCACTGATTTAGTGGTGTGCATTGGAGTGATTTTTATGAATAATTTTTTCTTGATCACGCGACAAACCCTGTTATGTTTTCCGATCAACAATCAAGTTACGTCTTGAGTTTTTTCTTAATTCGAGCAAGTTGTCTCTGGAACATAAACGTTTCGTCGAAGAGCCTTTCATTCTCCACGATGAAAGTACTGTCTTAAAATTCCCTAGTTAGTATTGTTTTCCTAACGCATGAACCGAAATAATTAAACGAAAAGAATTGGTTCAACTCAATTTAGTGTCTTCGATGTATTTGTACTTCATTATGTCGTGGAATTCGGCCGGAACGATACCTTTATCAAGTTTAATTTTATACACTTAAAAAGCACCAACTTAGGAGGGCGACAGAAAGAATGACCCAAATTTATTTCCAAGGTTTGTGACCTTTGCAAAATAGATTGTAGCTTTCAGAGTAGTATTCGGATACAATAATATAATTTTGTCGTTTCGCGGATATTTTGTAGTCTTTTTAGCGTCAGTTTGGTTTTGAGTTGTAAGTTTACTAATGGTCTTAATTAATGAATAGCAGCCCAGCCCCGTAGACCTACCCTCTTCATTAGTGGAACAAGACCTAAATGTATCCACCCTTAGCAAGTAATAGTGTCTTTCATTTCAAATAAGTCAACATAATAGCTATCATTGCGGTTCATAATAATTTTATTTACCTCCAAAGTTTAAGTAAACTTAACTTCTGTTAGTTCTGGCATTACAAAGTGGTGTTTAAAGTGATTTTGTTTTTATGTTTCACTGTTTTCCTTCAGTATTATAACCTTATTTACTACTTTGGCTAATTAAGATTCGAGGAGCAACTTTATATACATTGCAACAAGAAGTTCACCTTTATATGTAGGTTACGACATCAAACAAATGATCAATTCTTTTTAATTCCAAAAACAGAAGAAAACCTTGATACTTGTTAAAAATGGACCAAATTTATATTGAAGATAATTGATTACAGAAAAGAATACTGATAGTTAGAATCTATGCTGTTTTACGAAATAACCCATCAATAGAAAAAAAAAATGAATTTTCAATTATAGGTTAGAATTTATGTGCCACTAGTAAGATGATATTTAACAATTACCCCATAAGCGCGCGTTGGATATGAGATGGTAGATAGCCAACGAGGCGTTACGCGCCTCGTTGGCTATATAACTATCTCATATCCAACAAGCGCGAGTGGAATAATTGTTTTATTAAAGACACCCAAAGAATTGCAATATTTGAGCTCCCCGGCTGTTCTTGTTAACGCGTATCGGCTACCATATTCGTGGTCAATGGTATACATGTATGAGCTCATAAACCAGAATTTAGGAATTGTAATATACCATTGCTGGATTTTAACCGTTAACCCTTAACATGCTAAGCGCGGATTATTCCGGGATTTGGAGGAATGGCCATTCTGCCACTTATGACGTCACCAATTTACAAGTCAGCAGATTTTTGTGATTTGCATCTCCATAGAGCTTGGATAGATCTTTCCACAGGACTGTCCATCTTCAATATTGACTGCATTCCGACAGAGCTAATCGAAAAAAACGTGATCAGTTTTTGGTGTAAAATTGGTGCTAAAACAGGCCAAAATACCCGTACTTGATCATGGTCTCCTTTCCAGGGTTTTCCATTGATTAAGATCAAAACTTTTCAGGCATGTAGGACATGTAGAAGGGGTGCACAGAGTAAAAGATAGAGAGAATAAGAAAGCAGAGAAAAACGAAAAGGAAAGGAGCAAGGAAAAAAAATCGGAACATTTCAGCAAAAAAAAAAAAGAAAAAAAATTGGCTTATGCGCATGCACCAAAGTAAAATGTTATACATTTTTAAATGGAAATTGCATCAAAATCCTACTGCAATGTCAGAAAGTGCATTTCTAGCAAAGTTTAGAGAAATTTAGGACCGTAGAGCCAAACTATCGATTAACGGTTAAAAAACGTGTTTTTTGGAGTAATTTCAGCATATTAAGGGTTAATAATTTGGGATAGAGGCCCGGCGGTACGAAAAATATGCGTTCTGCACACGCAAAGAGCCAAAAAGCCAAGAGCAAGCTGTTGCTTTTACAAACGGTTTCTTTGTCAAGTTCTATTTTAATTACGGAGCAATGAAACTATACTGTAACATAGACTTGCGATGGAAGAAGCAGAGGAGACGGAGGTGGGGTACGATTATCAGTAGAGAACGGATTTGCAACTTGTAACTCCAATGCGTGCAGTTCTGTTAACCTTTGCTTTTCTTGTTCACATAAGTAGGTCAGCTCGTATCAGCCTTTCTCTGTGTAAACGAAGAACGCAAGGCTGATTTCAAAGGCAGCGGAGCAGGGGGTGGGGCAGGAGGGCTCAGTCCTCGACGTTTTGGTGGCGAAAATATCGCGAACGCGGCGTAAAATTGGTTTGTCAAGATACTCCGTCTCGTGAGTAAGTTCAAACATCTTCGAAACCTCTTTGGAAGTCTTCGGGAAAACCGTTTACCTTCGGAAAAGTTCGAAAAATGATCGAAACGTTCGTAAGGCCTCCGAACAACAATCAAAGAAACTTCGGAAGTCTTCGGTCTGGAAACTGCTCAAAAAGCAAAAAGTGTCTAGAACGGAAAAAAGTTGCTCCAAATATGAAAACCTGCCGAGTATTTTTTAGGACACAGCCTTAGAACTAGCTTTAGCTCCCACGTTCCAAAACGCTCCGCCGCCTCTGGATTTAACGGTAAAGGAATATATTTTACTGTTTACTGTTTAATCAGCCTTGCTTTTTTTGTTCATTTAGAATTTCATAGCTGATTAGATCCTCTATTAGGATCCGGTGCTCCTGTTTTGTTTATACGCTGGACCTTGCCTATACAATTGAATTTGTTTATGTGAATTTCTCTTTTCAGGACTGATTGTTGCATCATGATTTCGACAGCTGTGGTTTCCATTTTGTTGCTGGCTTTCTTCAGCGAAAATTGTGCAGGTATATTGTATGTTATAGATATCGTTATTTATGTAGATGCCAGCGTGTACTTTTTGAAATTGAAGTGTACTCCTTGAAGGTCACGGAGCAATGAGAACGGACAAACTTTCTCAGCTCCTTTGGTACAACAGGTATAAAACCACGGAATTCAAGTTGTTTTGCAATTAAGTTCGGATATGATAGCAATATAGCAATTAAAATAACACTAAAGGTTTTATTATATACGCCAGCCGTTACATAAAAGACATTATTCCCTTTCTGCTTTTGTGTAACTTGCTTTTTTTTACTGGGCAAGGAATCTTTTGCTTGGTCCGCTGGAGATGAAAAGCTATGGAATTTCCATGTGTTCTCGTGTGGCCAGGCGGGAAACTCGTGTGGACGAAAAAATGTGTATGCATTTCCAGACGCAAATCTACATGTATAGGTTAACAGACGTTGTATGCAACTACATCATGATTTCAGTTGTCAGAAGCATGAAAACACTGTATGAAACAAGTGATAGTGATACCCGTGATACCTAAGAAATGAAGGCGTTTAGTTTAAAACCAAGTGATACCTACGAAACCGCCTCTTCCTCAGCTAGCTAGGCTCTTCCTCATATCTTTTATTATGGAAATTCTCTTGCAGGGCTGAATGCTGTTCAGGTCCACATCAACGACACGAAGCGATCACCAATGATTGGCCAACAACAACAACAGCAAAAAAAACCATTTGGTCGTGATTATATAGATTTCCCTCTTTCTCTGTATCTGTACGGTACAGTGAGTACAGTTCCAGTGAACTTTGACCAGTTTTTTCAAGACCAACCAGTAAAAGACGAAATCGGCAGAATTTCGCAGGAAATAGCTAATCATATGCATGAAAAACAAGTCCAAGTTCAACCTCCAATGACTGACGTCTTCAAAGCTTTTCGAACGGTAAACTTGGACAATATGAGAGTGGTTATTTTAGGCCAAGATCCAACCCCAATACCAGGCGAAGCTACCGGCTTGGCGTTCAGTTTAAATCCCGATCTTAAACTAGAATACCCTACATCCACGGGTAACATACTCAAGCTTTTGCAAAAACACGGCTATAAGGTTAACTTGAAAAATGGTGACTTAACAAAGTGGGCAAACGAAGGTGTACTTCTCCTGAACAGCGCGCTTACCATCACTGTCACCTTCAAGAAAGGAGATCAATCGGAAGCGGACTGGCATCAGGAACTGTGGAGACAGTTTACACAAAAACTGATTAAACATATCAGTGATAAAGCAACACACCGGCTGGTATGGATGCTTTGGGGTTCAAAAGCAAAAAATTTCGAAAATTGTATCCACAATAGACAGTGGCACTTAGTTTTGAAAGGAAACCATCCCTCCCCTAGAAATGAATATTTTAAGTTAGAAACAGAACCTAACTATTTCGGAAGAGCAAATGATTTCTTTGACTCAATTAAACAACCGCGAATTAATTGGAATTTAGTGGAATGAACGTCATGCAGGATAAGTTTGTCCTCTGATCGATCTGAAATGCACGAGTATTACCCAAATATATATTCAGTTATCCTAAGCAGCTAAGTTTGCATTATTAAAATATATTGTATATCTTTATATTTAATCAACTTGATGGTGTGGAAGCTATTTATACTTTGCAGGACTGTGATTTTATTGACATGTAAGGTAAAGATACTGAAATCCTGTTGTCTGATTTGGATTGTCTCCAATTTAATCTTACATTTTTTCACTCGATGTGACAATAAATTGTATATCCTTTCTTTTAAAAGCGAGCTATTTATAAGCTAGCTCTACTTAGCAGTATAATTATATATAAATGCATATGTAATCGAAAACAAATAAAGTTAAGGAAGGAAAAAATGTCTATTTTATTTGAAAGATTGCTCATCACCGACCAACATTATTACAAAATTAATCCCTAGAAACTAATATTTCCACGTTTGACTTTTTGGTATGCTTTGTTTTGACCAAGACGGCATACACAAACCTGTTCGCAGGCCGGCCTGGTTCGACTTGTCTTTAACCATCTGTGAGCGTTAGATGTGTTTAAAACTCTAAGAAAGGTAAAAACAGGCGACAAACTGATGAGGAGTGCTTGATCTTCAAAAACCTTAGTCATGCACATTGAAAATTTAATGAAAACAAAAAATGGGCTCTTGGGTTTTTTCAGGTAAATGACGCTACATCCGCATACCCCCCCCCCCCCGGCCCCCGTCAATATTAAATGAACTTTCCCTTAATCGAAGAAACGGTCCTGTTAGTAACAAATCAATACGATGGCTACTTTTGATCTTAGATGTGGATTTTACTTTTCTTAGCCTGCATTGAGGAGGAAACTAATGTTCCCTGGACTCCGTATCGAGCGGTCCGGCTTTGAGCCTTGGCCGGGGTCACTGTGTTGAATTGTTACTCTCACAGTGTCTCTCTCCATTCTGGCGTATAATTGGTACCGGCGTATTAAATGCTGGGGGTGGGGGACCCTGCGATGGACTAACATTCAATCCAGGGGGGATACTCCTAGTCACGCTCAGAGAAAGGAGAAACAAATTCCTATCCGTGAAATTTCAGTCAATTACTAAAAAAAACACTATTCCAAAGCCTTTCTCGCTATTCGAAAAAGGTATTCCTATTAAAACCTTGCATGCGTTAACAGCCTTTGGGTTTAACATAGGCTCTATTTCCAGCCACTTTTTCGGGAAAATGAGCCCGCGGTCAACACCCCGAAAAGAAGAAAGGAACAAAGACCGGACCTGAGAAGGCGGCGGAAATCGAGCCTAGGTTTAACACAGTAGTGTCGACAATTCAAACCAACTGCCAACATAAAACCTTACTATTTCTCAAATTTCCTCGTTTGGCCTTAGTAAGACGTAAATTAAAACCTTTGGGGAACAAAATTCGTAAAACTATGTACAGCTCCAAATGTTAACTTTTGCGCAGCCTTGGGTCAGAGCAAACACGCACATGCGCGCTACTTAAGATAAAAAACATTTCTTTTTATCGCGAGTAGCTTTTTCGGAGTTTAAGAAATCGAGAGCTCCGCATGGGGTCGCACTGGTTTGCTAAAGAGCCGGAATGGTAGAACAAAGAATGATGGCAACAAATGTGGACGTTTTTGTTTGAAACCGATGCTAAAAGTCAAGAATTAACATCTCCCCCAGGAACTCACTCCCTCACACATCCTCACCGCTCATGTAGGTGAAGCATAAGGCTACCAAGCAACGTTTTTCGTCCATCACAGAATCCGGCGCCAAATCCAGACCCTCTGACTGTTGTGTCAGACCGTGTGGATGCTCGGCTTGACTGAGAAAACAGATGAATCACTTACCCTGATTTTCTCATAAACCTTTAACTGGACCTAATGTTTTGCATTTTTATATTTCTTTGTATAGTTTTGCATATTTTTTTTACCCTGAATTTCTCACAAACCTTACACTGGACTTAATGATTTGCATTTTTCTCGGGAAAAAAAATGATATCTTTAATTAAACAAGGGCCATAACAAAGACGGACAAAAATAACCTGGTAAGGTTCTGCTGTATTCTGTGTTCGCAAAATTGATGGGTGTCAAGAGGGTGAGGGTGACGATATCTGTCAGATATCCTGGTTATTTCACGCTGATCCACCAATAGGGTTTGAGATCGTAACCATTCGTACATTAGGACATCTTAAAATAATTGAGTGATTTCCACTTACTAGTTATTTGCGTTGCACATAGAATTTTTTTAAAGTCAGATCCACAACAGAAGAGCCACGAGTGACGAAACTTTAAAAGGTGAGAGGATTTATTCAAAATGCAAAAAATTGGTATACGGTCTTTATTTTATACTTACTTTTAATTAATTGAAAAAGGAATTGATTTTTCGCAGAAAGTGATTTAATTGCTATCAAGTAACTGTGGGAAAAAAGTGAAACAAATTTTCCGTTACGTTTTTTGACTGACATTGTCTTGTTTTCTTTTAATACAATTACAGTAAGGACAAATCATGAGAGCAACACTGACACTTCTGCTGTTAATCGCTTGCCTTTTGGCATATGTTGCCTCGAAGAAGCAGAGTAAAGATCACGCTCCTAACCAGCACCAACACGGATCTCACGGAACGGAACACAAAGAAGGTTCGATAGATTCTAAGAGTGACGCGTTAGGATCTGGGCGAGGTTAATTGTAAGCGTGTAACACCACTTAGAATTAGATTTGTTGCATGAACTCAAAGTGTTGATGGCGAAATAGTATAGGTAAAAGACCGTAAAAGCTTATTGTTTAAGAACGACTGATTGAAATTGATCGTTTCGTTCTAAATCGCGTCTGTCGCAATGGAAGCCAGTAGAATCTTTTCGCTACTCCTGTTGGCAGTGAATGCCAAGAACGGCGACGAAGCTCAAGTTAACGGAAAAAAAACAAACAAACAAAACGAAAGCTAGCTACAGGGTGTGGTTGACTTCTTCTGCCACCTCAGACAGAAGAGCACTAGAAGTACCTGCTGTGCCACCCCGCCTTTTGTCCAACTCGTTAGATTTGGGAACCTTTAATTCTTGGACTAGTTATACGCGCATGTGATTGGTGCTTGCCCTCACTTTACAATTCAAAAGCAATACAAAAAGCTAAAACAAATCTTTCTCTACAGTTTTAGTGTGATTTTAAAATAAGAATTTGAAGTTAAAAATTAGTAGACGAACACCAAACAGTCCCCCTGACAACCTGTAACCTGGGGTGCTCTTGTGTTGGGGTCAACTGTCTGGTGGTGTTCCAAATTTTTTTATCCCTTTTAAAAGGTCTTAAAATTTCACTTAATTCACATTTAGCCCCGCCTTAATGTCCAGGATTTTAATAGTATGAGCAACAATCTTTTCAATTTTTCTTTTTTTAACAGGCAAAAAAGACGCTTCCGTTGGTTATCCTTCCCCGTATCCTTCCCCTTATCCCTACCCGTATCCCTCCCCTTATCCCTACCCGTATCCCTACCCGTATCCTTCCCCGTATCACGACTAAAAACAACAATGAAGAAGAGGCGAAAAACGAGAATAAACACAAGAAGAACACGAGAAGGAGAATAAGGAATGAAAAAGGAGGGACCTCGAGAAGCAAGCCAAATAGCTAGTCTAATAATTGCTGGCATGATGTAAAGTTCACAAGTATAAACATACCCGTCGCCTTTATGTCAATAAACACGAAGGAATAAGACATATTATGTAATAAATATGTTTTATGGTAGTGCAAATGAGTTGTGTTATAATACAAGCTTTAAGTAGATGGTACCGTATTTTTGGATTGAACGCCCCTGACGTTTATTTCAAAAAATTGGCCTGGTGGACTCGGCCGTTATTGCTGGTTTTCACTGTCACGCAAGTAATCAGTACTGTCACGCGCTACAAAAAAAAGATCCAAAGCCATTGAGTCAAAAAATCAAGTATATTACAGGTTGTAGAACATTACTAGATAGTCTACGTGTCCAAGTTCCAGACCTCAGATCTGAAACTTGTACGGTATTCCGTACTCGAGTTAAAATGTTCCACACAAATTTAGAGAGCACAGTACGGAAACGCCATGTTGGAGTCCGTGTGAAGGGGCCCCAAGGTGGCTGCCGGAAATCAATGACTGGAAATCACTTCTGCTATAAAAAGCGGTCAGTTCACCTTCGTGAATACGTAAACATTCACATAAACACTTCTTGTAAAACCTTCTTGTAAAATCACAGGATGATGATTTTTTTAAGCATACGTGACAGCCTTCAGGCGGCCATTCTGATGTCGTGTGGCGCGAAACTCCAAAATTCAAAAAGGTATATCTTGAAGACGGCGGATGCTATTGAGCTGAAAACCTTGAATAAGATATATATTAAAGAAAGTCAAATAGCCAGTGAAAAATAAAAAGTCAGGGGTCTCGCGATTCTGGATTTTAGAATTTTGATGACGTCACGTGAATACCAAGAATATGATTCCTTGAATAAAAGTCAAATGCCGCAAAAAGCTCCATCAAACTTCACCCCCTCCCCCCCCCCCCAACACACACACATACACACCCTCAGTTATTTTTAAGCCCCTTTGTCTGAAAGATCAAATTTTACAAAAGTCCCCGTCCCTGTCAAGACAATTTGTGGCAAGGAATTAAGGCAACTTGAATAGATCACCGTTAGATCTATCATCGTCACTCTGCCGACTGAGCCACGAAATGGATCTGAGACAAGTATTTAATTCTTGTATTGTGCATCGAAAAATCAAAAGTAAAATGTGTAAGGATTAAGCATTTGTCGAGAAAGCTTGTCCTCTCGATAGAGCTTATTTTTTTAAAATTCTCGCCCTCTTCGCATTGCCATGTAGCTTAGCTAAGTAAAATTGATTTTACCAGAAGCCTTCAATTTTTTTACCATAAAGTTCCAAAGGATCTAGGAAACCAAAAGTCCACAATGGAATAAACATTAAAACCCAGAAAGTCCCGAGACTTATTGGTTTGGAAATAAAAATGGCATACCAACAAAAAACTTGGACTTCTGAGGAAACGTATTTATTTGCAGTATAAGCGTACAGCAAAAAAAGAAATGACGTATTCAGGGCTCTAAATAGGAGGGGGTGGGGATGGCCATAGCTCGGATGCCCTCCTTTCACGCGGGAGGCTGGAGCTCCGCTGTTTTACTGCCCGGAGCCCTATTCTTACTAATCTTATTTTGCCGCAGAGCGGGAGCCCTGAAAACGTTTGCCTAAGGGCCGGGACACTGTTTTCTTTTATTAAGCTGTACTTTTTAATGTTTTGAAACTTGTTCGATTTGAAAGTCTGCAATTTACAGACTTCTTCGACATTCTACACCATATGCCCAAAATCAGACCCGTGTACGACTAGTCCACGCCCCCCCCCCCCCCCCCAAAAAAAAAAAAAAAAAAAAAAACCGCTCCATTGGCCATCCAAACTCCCGGGTCCTCAACCACGCGCCGCAGCCTGGGTACCAGCTTTGAATCCAAGATGGCGGTTTCCAAGAGAGGTTTTCCTCTTTTCTGTTTAGCCTTTGCTTCCCGCTTGTTTCTCATCTACAGTCCAGTAAAAGATTGGTTTATCAACCGAATTGAACTGTCTACACCACTAACTGCTTGGAACAGAGGTATGCTCCCTAAACTATTACTATATTCGTAATTTAACTAGTTTCTGAGACGCGCGATTACTCGTTCGTAATAAACTCCGATCGATATCAGAAAAATTGTTGTTAATCAGCGTAGCTGTTGTGCCTTGTCACAAATATTTCAAGTTTTGTTAAAATAATTCATCACAATCATTTAAGCTTCAAAAGAATGCTGAGTGTTATTTCCACTTACGAAAGGCAAGTTAAAAAATTATCAAAAAGTTAACTTTAATAGTTCTTCACCAGTATTTAATTGATGCATAAATTTTGAGGGAAATTTTGTTCCTTCATCAAATACCAGTGTCAGAGTCATCTCGTGGCCAATAATAACACACACTCTTTACTCATTTAATCTGTGCTAGCCTACGAATACAGGCGTCAATGAGAGGCGGCTGTATTGGCAGGCTAGGTCTGTGCCTGTTTAATCTTTTCTCTACCAAAAGATTTTTAAGCATGGCCAATCCAACCTCATATACATGAGGGAAAACCTCTTGTTACCTGGGGTATTTCACCCCTTTCCTTTTACAGGCATTTCAGTCTATAAGCTGTTCCAACAAATCTATTGTTCTTGAATAAATTTTTTTTGTAAGTTTTTTTTTGTTCTGTTGACTTTCCAAATACGGTACATGTTTTTCCTTTTCCAGTGCAAGAAGGCCTCTCTCTAGTCACACATGGAGTTTCACCATACTCTGGAGATGTTGTACATGAGGTAGGATTTTGCAATCTTTTTTTAACCAACTCAAGGGTGTCGGATGGTAAATGCGGGACTTTGCGAGACGGCAAGACTGATGTCTTTTCTGTGAGCGCGAGACCTTTATAGCCTTGCAAAAGAAATCGAGACTCTGAGAAGGTGTCAAAGAAAAATTCGAGACGACGAGACCCCTGAGATTTGGCTAAAATTTTGCGAGGCACGCATTTTTTTAAGGACCATTCATCACCCCTTACTCAGACATCCAAAAATTCCCAAGAAATCTCAAGATGTCTCAAAGATTTTCAAAGATTTGAAGTTATTCCCAGTCTCATGGAGTGTTTAAATTCACCAAAGACAGCATTGTCCAGTGAGTTTTTCCTGAAAAATAAATTCAAATACCGGTAGCTATAAATGTAATCGTTATTATACTTACCCAAAATACAGGTTTGTGAACCCTGGGCTATCATTTTTGTCCACATTTATCAATCAAAAAGAGGCACAGTGCTCTGATAGTTTGTGTTGTAAGCCCAAACGAGGATGAGAGTTGACTCTCACGAGAGTTTTCGTCAACACTCATTGACTATCATCAACTTGGGTCAAACGAGAGAAGACTCTCATTGACTCTCATGAAAAATTTGAACACGTTCAAAGTCGATGAGAGCACATGAGAGTGCACGAGAGTCGATTAGAGAGCATAAGAGTTCCATGCCAAACGAGAGCAAGAGTATGAACTCAAATGAACTCTCATCCTCGTTTGGCTCGGGCTTTAGATCCTGGATATAGAGGTCCAGGTTGAAGTGTAACTGAGGTTTTAGTGATAAGTGTGGTTTATCGCTAGCAACAGAGAGTTGGAGTCATGAATTATCAGAAGTTCAGAGTTTAACTATCTAGTGAAAATCCAGCTGATGGAGTTATGACTTTGTCGCTTATAATCTAGTGAAAACTGGGTTGTCGTGATCACAAGAAGAAATGAAGTACTCAGAGGGCCTAAAAATATTGTTTTGATTGGTTTGATCTTCGGTTTCTGCCTGTGACTCATACAGTCATACAATCTAGTTTTCTCTGGATTCTTAAACTACAATACTGTCAACTCTCATTATAGCAGGCACGCTTGGGGCATCATTTAGTGTTATAGCGAGAGTCTGTAATAGTGGGAGTCATTTCCAGTCAAACCTCTTTCGTCGGGGATCTGGATTTTGTCCCTCATAGGGAGTGTCTGCAATAGCAGGGTTCCGCAAGGAGAGAGTTGACTGTAATCAAAATCTGATTATTCTCACTCTTATACTGTTATGCCTATGACTTCACTTTGGGCTACAACTTTCAATTTTCACTAGTTCGTAAGCGCTCTTACATTTCCAATTACTTGTACATTACTCCAACTCCAACTACATTGCTCATGAAAACCAGCCTAAGGCAGGACAATGTATGTTCACTGTAGCCTTCCCCACCTAGGTGTATACACATACATTATATGGGTACCTGTGAGTTGTAGAAAACCTGACAAAATTCAGGGGGTGGGTTAGGAGGGAGGTACCATGCAATGTACTTGCATCACATACTGCTGAAGTTGCAATTATCCCATAGTTGCTTGGTGCTTCAAAAACAAGAGCTAGAAACTACCAACTAGATTTTGCACCTATCAATGTTAATCGGCTGATGGGGGTGGGGGGGGGGGAGGCCAGGCATAGGCAGGGGATTTGACATCAGTTGTTTGCCAAAAGTGGGGACTTTAGACCATTTTAATTGACTTTCTTACAACATTTTATTGAAGTTTAGTGACTCTTTTAAACATCCACAAATGTTCTGGGGTTGAGCATTTAAACAGAAAGTCTCAGCTAAGTTCAAATGCCGCCTATGCCCGACCTCCCCCTCCTGCGGCTTAACATTGATAGGTGCATTACTTTACCTTATGTGAATTTACAATATTTAAACAAATTATCAGTTGAATAATAGTAAGCATGATTTCCAACTTTCTGTTTGCCAGTATTATCTGCACAGAAGCTGAGAAGGATGAAAACTGGATTTACCAAGAAATGATAATTTATGTAGCATACATAATGCAGTACTTATGAATTAGTGTAACATTATTAATCAATAAATAAATATTAATTTTGAAAAATCTCTCTCTCATAAGACTCCTTTGGTGCTCGCAGTATTCCTTGGATTACAGAAGATGTCAGAGTTACTATTTCCTCTTCTATTTGTGGTATGCTTAGTTTTTTCAATTGTATCAAATAACCTACTGTCAGTAAATGGATTGTTTGCATGGGATGTTTAGTGAGAACTTCGACACAAATATGGGAGGCATGGTGGCCTAATGGTTAGCGTGCCGGACTCCAGATGGAAGGGTCCAGGTTCGAGCCCTGGCCAGAGTCGCTGTGTTGTGTTCTTGGGCAATACACTTTACTTTCATAGTGCCTCTCTCCACTCAGGTGTATAAATGGGTACCGGCGAAATAATGCTGGGGGGTACCCTGGAATGGACTATGATCCCATCCAAGGTTAAGTAGAAATATTCCTAGCCACTTAATGCTTATAGAAACCGGGATAAGCTCTGGCAGTATGGGCCACTTGGCTCTAGGCTTCCCTTTTTTACACAAATGGAACTGAACAAATGAATTATAATGTTATCACAAACGAGAGTGAAATCATATTATTTGTACTAAAACTGATTAACAAGTGTGGAATTTTGTTTAAAAAGGTATAATTTTATAGTAAAATTTGTTAATTTTTTTCTGAAAATATGCGTCCAAAGAATGAAATACTTCTGTCTATCAGTTATTTGCTAACTGAAGCAAGTGGTTTCTTAATACAAATCGTACATGTTCAATATTGTCATTAAGGAGGCCATCCATATCAGACGTCAACGCCCAACGCTGAACAGAGACGGGGGCTATGATCTTCCCGCCATTTTTGACCATCTGTTGTCACATGATTAAACAATTTGCATTCACGAGACAACGTGAGCTAATTTTAATCGCTGATGAAGACTGTGCGATACAGTCGAAAGCTTCGCTTATAAAATTTTTCAGACCTTGCGACAAGAATATTTGTTCGTTTATTTATACACCAAGGTCAAGAATGAGCGTACATAGTCATGTCATTGAGCCTGTTTTTGTGGCTCTCTGATTATAAGTGAAACAAGCCAAAGGTAACAGGCCAAACAGAGAAAGTGGTTTTAAAACGGGAGGGTATTCCTTTTGTCTAATGGACTATCTTTCATCATCATTATCATTGTCATTATCATTATTGTTATTATTATTTATTATAAAATTATTTTTCTTTTTTTTTTGCCAGGTGGGTGATCTGTTGATTGGTTGGCTTCTCTACAAGCTTGCCAGCCTTCACAGTCAAATGCTGGTATATATTTACTTATTGTGTTTTTCAGTGATATGCAAACTCTGAAATTCAATCCTCGACCAACGGTTTATGCTATTTGCTGACGTCAATCATCTTACAAACCTCTTGGGAAACAGAAGTTCACTTCGACCGGGTCAAAAGGTCACATCTGTCAGTTGTGATTGGTAGATTTATGATCCATTTTGTTTGTTTCTGTTTTTCCTGGTTCATTGGCGGTCGCCATAATTATGATTGATGGCAGCAAAAAACAAAATTGTTAGTTGGAATTTGAATTTCAGAGTTTGCATATCACTGAAAATCACAATAATACACAAGCAAGACAAAACAGTTTAATTTTTCTGAAGATGTCTATTGAGTATATTGATTGACCTGGTATTGTTTTTTTTGTTTTTGTTTTTGTTTTTTTTTTTTTTCAGCTAAAAGAGCAGACACTGAATACAAAATCCTTTGCTAAGTCTGTAGAGCCAATCCTGCTCAAACAGGAGGCTTTGAATGACATTCCCTTGTTAGTTTCTTCCATGTAAGTTTTTTTATTTTTGAAATATAATTATGTTAATTTTGACACTATTGCTCGCATGGTTGTGGCATCATTTTGTTATCAAACTTGTGATGATTTGTCAGCAAATTTGAAATTAACAATTCCTTTGCAAACTCTCAAACTATCATAAGCAAGGTTATAATTCAGGTCAAGTTGTCATACTTAGACATACCGGACAGAAAACTTGCTGATGAAACTTACAAATTGTGTGTACATTTGCTGACGAATCATGGAAGGATTGATGATTAAGAAAACATGTCTTTTATACAAAGTGGTGATGCTTATAATGTAGGTGAAAACACTTTTATAAGCATGAAAAAAAAATTCAAATCATCAGTTGATTGCCCACCATATATTCTCAGTATTAAAATTCAAAGAAATGATGGCTTTGTAACTTTTTCCTTACAGATATTTGTTGAACCCATACACCATAGGCTCCTGTGTGGCTCATTCTACCGTAATGTTCACAAACTTAGCAATAACAACAGCACTTCTTTTTTCACTGAAAGGTACTGTTTGTTTTTACTCACCAGTATTTAAAGACAAAATTAGTTGCAAAACAAGTGTTATTTTCACTTACCATTAAACAAGTGTTATTTTCACTTGCAAGCAAATATCATTACATACATATACTTATTGGCCCACCTTCCCAGAGGAAATAACTAGTATGCTGTACATAACTATTTCATTTACCAACGTGTTGATTGACAAGTGCTTCATAGCAACTTTCTCACAAAGCACAGCTATCTGTAAGAAGATTCACTGAACTTGGCAACTAACTAAAAAAGTAAGCATTGAATGCTAAGCCTCTTTCAGGAAAGTAGTACTGGTACTTTGCCTTCAGTTTTGACGTAAGGGACTTAAATGTTGAAGTACAGTAAAAACCCGCGTATAAGAACAAGTGGATTAAGAACACCCAGGCCTGATTTTAGGAAATAAAGTACCATTTATATAAGAACACATTCAGCCTGAAAAATGAAAGTTGTTCTTATATGGAAAAATATCAAAGATCAACACTACTTTTCATTGCACACATAATAGTTTCACCCCAATTACAGTACAGTATTGCCTTGATTTATCAATTTTATTAAAATTAAAATTGTGTGCATATATATTGATTTCATCTATTGTGTGCATATATATTGATTTCATCTATTGGTAGCCTAGTATGTTCCTTATTTTAAGAAACTTTTTTTAAGAACACTTAAGAACACTTACAGGCTGATTTTGCAGATTATAACCCTTTATATAAAAACCAAATCAGCCTGAACCGCCAAAATAGGTGTTCTTATACGCGGGTTTTTACTGTATTTAGTTGATTGTGCCATATTTCACTAAAGAATCTGAAGGTATCGTAGCAGCATAGCCAGCCAAAAACACAAAGTAGGTGGTGATTTTCATTGGTTGCTGGCTATTTTTGACAATCCTGGCTTTTAACTTTCAGTCAATTAATCAAATTTTATTTATCGGGGGGGGGGGGGGCATGTAGTAGTTTTTCAATTATAGTTAAACCTCTCTTATATGGACACCGAAGAGACAGAGTCTGTATTAAAGAGGTGACCGTATTATAGAAGTCACCACTATGACATCACTTTTGACTTCTCTGACAGCTAGTATTTAGTAACTTGAAATGTTCTGCAAGGCAAATTATGCTGCAGGTGAAAAATTAATACCAAGCACAAATCTGAAAACGTCTAAGATGAATAAAGCGTTATGTTTGTTGTTTTTGTAACCACAAAAAGGAAATTGCATTATGAACACAAAATATGATCGCCTGATCACTGGAGTGTCCATAAATTAAAGAGGTTAAATTTATATGAATTTGTTCCCTGGGGCCGAAATTTACTGTCCGCTGTCCGTATTAGAGAGGGTCCGTATTATAGAGGTTTTTTCTAATGAAAATATATGAGAATTTTGTTGGGACATCAGAGATTGTCCTTAATAGAGAGGTGTCCGTACAAAGAGGTTTGACTGTAATAAATTTGTGGCCCTCTTAAGCATACTAATAGTTAAAAATCTACTCCAGGTACAGGTTAGCTATCCTTGTTTCTTTGTTGTTGTCATTGTTGTTTTACCCATGAATTGTATAACAAAGTATAATATTCTCTTTTCAGGAAGTATTCTTCTAAGTACCCTTGGAGTAGCTGTCGGAAGTTATCACTCTTTGTATCCTGTCACGCTATTGGCTCCTGTAATTCTTATACTGATGAAGGTAAACCAGTGCATTGATAACACCAAAATGCTGCTTAGTCAAATACGTCCCCCGTTGCACTTTTTTGAGCACCAGCACACTTCCAAATGTCACTATTCCTCCCACATAGACTTTTCACAGCCTCTCTATTTTTTTCAATGAAAGATAAAACAAATCAATTAATGGAAAAAGTAATAAAAATAAAAATAAATATATGCTTATAGTGGTCATGCACTTAGCTTCATATCTCAACGAGATAGCTAGTTTACAGGCATGCCACTGAAACAGAGGAAACAAACAATTTTAAATGAACATAACAAGGTTAAAAATCCCAACTGGCAGGAGGCAGACCAGTTGGCTATAATATACAAAGCGTGGTCGAGGATTTGAACTCGGGACAACCGAGAAACAAATCCAGCTAGTGGCAGAGGCAGGTCTTGAACCGGGGACCTTCGGATTACAATACCAGCGCCCTAAACCACTCGGCCACGCTTGCCTCCTTGAAATGGTGTACTAAACAAGGCAAGTTAAGTAATGCTAGTGCAGAGCATGAGAGAGTTGGGATAGGCCAAGTGAAGCCCTGCCTTTACCCGCTCACCCTTCCACTTTTGCCATTGCGTCCACTTTCCTCATAATTTTTTTTTTTGCATTTAATGATAAAAGAACATTACAGAAAATAGAGGACTGTGAACATTATGCCTCCCACAGGGAAACTAGTACTCCCATTAATATTCTGCAATGGTAAAGCCTCTAATTAAGTGTTAGCAGTTGTCATAGAGGTCTCAAAATTAATTTACCTTTTGTTGAAAGGCAATAGTACAAATGCACATTGTAAAAAATGGATAAAGTAAAGCAGTCAGTACGGTGAAATGGTGTACTAAACAAGGCAAGTTAAGTATCATAGAAGACATTTGACTTCTTTGTTCGTGCCAAAAGCTAAAAAGATAAACGTTTTTTCATTTTTCTCATGATGGAATCGCTTGAGGTATTGATTGTGACGTTTTGACTGCTATACTGCTACTCTTCATCAGGCGGTAAGGTATTTGTAGCATGTTATAGCAAACAATCAACCTCATCGCCTGATCAAGACTAGCCGTAAAAACTTGCAGTCAAAACATTGTGATCTACACTTCAAAGCGATTCCATCGTGAGACAAACGAATAAACATTCATCTTTCTTATCTTACACCACGATGAACAATAACCACATCTTTAATGCCATTATTGTTTTTGTAGGTCCGCTCAGTTGATGTTGAATTCAACAAGAAGACTGTTGTATTTGTTAGTCAGGTTGTTGTTTCCTTTATTGTATGGACAGCTCTTTTGCTTGGCATGTCCTACCATGTGTTTAAATCCTGGGACTTTCTTACAGCAACGCATGGGTTTATGTAAGTAAATTTTGTGTGCTCTAAAAATACATCACGAAAATTAAATACGTAAATAAATACCCGGTAAATATCTTAATTGATCACTTCCTCAACAGGCCTTTTCAGGGCCAATGTTAAACAAATATTGTAAATGAATTTAAGATAGTTAAAAATCCAAACTGGCAGGAGGCAGACCAGTTGACTATTTACAAGCGTAGCCGAGGAGTTGAACCAGGGACTACTGAGAACAACACCAGCTACGGGCCAGAACAGGTCTTGAACCCACGACCACCAAATTATAAGTCCAGCGCTCTAACCACTCAGCCACGCTGCCTCCTTAATGTCTTAGTAGCAGGGCTTGAACTTAACTCAGAGGAAAGTCTCCTGGACCCAATATAAACAGAGAGATAAAGTTTCATGTTCTAGCCACAAATGGCAAACGTCAATATGCTGCTGATTCTGTTTACTTTTTCCGTAATTATTATTGAATAAATCCATCAGAAAAATAGAAAATAATTTACTTACTCACACCAAACACGGAACTACTCACTTTGATGTATTAGCTGCAAACGTCAAAATTTGTTTTTTTTTGGCCGTTCACGGGAAAAACAAACGTGAAGTTTAATCGCTCTAATATTATTAATGCAGTTTTGCATGCAGTTTTGGTTAATAGTTCTCAATTGGCTAGTATCATAAGCATGCAATATGTGCAGATTGCTTTGTAGGTTTAATCATTTTTAACACATTTCAGGCCTATGTTGTACTTACTATTATTATCGGCAAAAGAACCTGTTTTGAATCCAAAATAATGTTTTACTTTTAATCAGAGTTAAATCAGTTTTCAACCAGCAAGGCCTACATGTATTATAATGGACATGTTTGCCAACCAATTGGCTGCAAGATTTTGCCATCTTAAGAAATAGGATTGAAATGAAATACATTAAGTAATTTGTGTTATTGTTGTTCAGTCTACAGGTGTCTGATCTCACACCTAACATGGGCCTGTTCTGGTATTTCTTCACGGAGATGTTTGAACATTTTAGAATTTTCTTTCTGTGGGTGTTCCAGCTAAACGCCTTTTTCTATTGCATTCCATTAACCATTAAATTAAGGTAACGATTCTTAAATTCATGTTTCATATCATTTCCTTGTGTTTTTGAGTTAATTTTACTAACTAGTATATGTTAAAACTGTAACATTCTAAAAGTGCCACTAGATGTTATCTATTTCTTCCCTTGCTATGATTTACCGTCCTTCCTTTATCGAGTACTGCACCGTATTGTCCCAAATATTAAAAAAAAAATAACAGTCTTGGATCACTTGGACAAAATCATTAATGTCATGTAACCTTCTGTTTTCAGGAATAACCCAACTTTTCTCGCCTGTATGCTTTGTTCTGTGATGGCTATTATGAAGTCCTATCCTGCTCTGGGTGATACCGCACTTCCATTAGCTCTCCTGGCCCTGTGGATGCACATATTTCCCTGTAAGACAATTCAACTGATTTAAACTCACTCTTTATTGTGTCGAAACCCCTTCAAATTATCAAAAGTATCGAAGAGGAGATAAACTTATGATTATGTTCGCTTTAACTAGGGGAGCAGGGATGGCGCAGTGGTGAGAGCGCTCGCCTCCCACTAATGTAGGTTTGATTCCCAGAGCCGACGGCATATGTGGTTTGAGTTTTTTGTTGGTTCTTGTCCTCACTTGAAAAACCAACATTTCCAAATTCCAATATGACCTGCATAGAGGACCCACATGAAAACCAGCTAGAGCTGATGTGGCTTCCTTTCTAAATATAGTAAATTATTCTACTTGCATAAAACGTCTAGTACCATTGCTTCCCTCCCCCTGGATGGGATGCTAGTCCTAGTCGCAGGTTACTCTCTGGCAGCAGTTCTGTTAGGGTGCCCAACAATTCACAAATTTAGACTTCCTTATATACTAACCCTGACCAGGGCTTAAACTTAGAGTCCAGGGCCCGGTTGCATAAAACGTCCACTTAAGTGCTCACTTAAGTAGGGCACTTACGAATCTGCTAAAGGTACACTTACGGGTGTTGCATGGAACATACTTAGCGCACTCGTAAGTGTCTGCCTTACGGGGTACCTTACGGGTTCACTTAACTTTGTATTAAGGTGGCTTTATTAATGACTCCGACTGCGACTCTGTTACAATCGATAACGGTGAAGAAAGTTTCTAGTATAGCTTATTTTAAATAAATAAGGTAAAGGACGATTCAGGAAAATACTAAATATTAACAGAAGAATGTTTTGTCTATTCATTTCATTGTAAAAAAAAAAACTCAACATGATCAATTAATTTCCTTTTTCTAATAATTTCTACTTAGTATTGAACGTATTCTCAATCGTCATGGTTAAGTTTTTTGGTCAATAACTGCAGTTTTAGATCAAGTAGTTGCTCCTTCTTTTTGAGTATTCTCATTTTAGCAGCATGTTCTTCAATTAAATGTTCTTCAGACATCTTCTCAATGTCGCGTGGTCTTTTTTGTTCTTCTTTCTTATTGGTTTTTCTTTGCTCTTCTTTGCCTTTTTTTCGTCTCGGTCATTTGCAATCATATCACCATGTTCGGCTGGAGTTCTCCTGCTGCTTTCACCTAATGACATCTTTTGCTGATTTGAGTTTTGTATTATAAAAGGTTCGACTGCATCAGTTCACATTTACTGAGAAAATAAATGAGTGGAAATGATACGCAATTGTGATTTTACTTCGAAATCTCTCGAAAATCTATGTTTTGTTGTTTATATTTTTCGATGACGAGTTCAAAACGTAAGTAGTGGATTACAAAGCGCGTTTTAAGTACTAAAAAAAGAAAAAACCCTTCCCTTTCACCTCTCAGAAAAAGGACTTGTTAACTTCATTGAAGATACGGGACCTATATAGGTCCCGTAAACTTACGTGCTTTTTTCACGCAAAAAAAGTTTTATGCAACACCCGCAATTTTTGTTGCATAAATGACACTTAAGTGCGCACTTACGAAAATCGTAAGTGCAGTCACTTGCGTGTACCTCGTAAGTGGACCACTTAAGTGATTTAATGCAACTCACTTAAGTTACGAGTACACCTACGTATACCCGTAAGTGTTACGGGCGTTTATGCAACCGAGCCCAGTGCACTAGCCGTTAGACTACGGTAGACGAGAGAAGAGAGGGCGGTAAGCGGGAGAAATTAAAGGGTCTAGTCACGCAATTTTAGGCAATTCGGCACTGACCATCTGGTTATAGAATTAACTGAAATATCACAACGGCTTAAAACTGTAGAATAACTCAAAAGATACACAAAAAGGCCAAAAAGGGGCATAAATTGGCAAAATTCGAAAGGATTAAAACGGATTGCGTTCGGGTAAACTTGAAAAACGTCGGACCGTCCTATTTCAAGTTCATTCCAATTTGTCATTTGTCAAAGTGTCATTTACAATGCTCGAAAATCGTCCTTGTTTGTTATATGGCCGTGATTTTGCCAATAAATGACTTTTGCTCTGCCAATTTGAAGTTTACAGCTCTTAATAAGTAAACGAAAAGAAATATAATTACCTAAAATTCCATGACATAGCCCCTTTAAAAAAAAATCCTGCATTGTTGCGTAAAAATTTTCAATAGATCCACTAAAGAAGGGGTGGGAGAGTAGAATGAACGGGAGGTGGGAATGTTACCCCCCCGCCCCCCTCCCTCCAACTCCCACTAAACAGCGTCGTTAATTCTTCTTGCAGATCTCCGAAACACTCTCTTGGTCACGTGCATGTTGCTCTGTAGTTCGTTCTTAGCCCCAGTCTTCTGGCAGTTGTGGATTTACGCGGGAAGTGCAAACGCTAACTTTTTCTTCGCAATAACGCTGGCGTACTCTACTGCTCAGGTATAGTCGTGGTAAATGGTACTGTGCTAAGTAACAAGTGTCCGAAAATCTTTGTTTTGACAATTGAAGAGTCTTCGTTTGTTGTTATCCAATCAAATCTTAGTGGAGCACTTATGTATACTCCGATTGGAGCGTTACCTTGACGTCACAAGGATACGTCATGTTGCTAAGCAACGTATTCGGCAAAAACCGCGGGCTCAGGCAGTTAAGTTATTTACCCACTTGTAGTGAATTTATGTGTCGTAACAGTTTCTTTAGATTTATATTTTACTCAGACAATTTTTAAAGGTAATCGCATGGGGCCGAGTAAAATTAAGGATTAATATCAGGCGTGTTTTCAGAAGTTGCAGAAATTACACAAGTCGTGCAGCGACGAGGGAAATTTCTGCAACTTCTGAAAACACAGTGGAAGTAATCATTTGTTTCCTGAGATTCAGCTTTCTCCATTTCGTTTCAAGTTATCACCCGGTTTCCATTCCATTTTCATCAAATAGCTCTGGAAATTAAAGTCAAATTCCGACGCAACGTACAAGCGAGCGCTGTGTTTGAAAATTCTGCTCAAAATCCCGCCGTCAAGAAGCCATACAAGTGCAGCGCGCTCGGCCAATTAGAAACGAGGATTTTTCTGCTCATCCAATCAGGATCAAGTAATTTTGCCCCGGGCAATTACTAAAATAAAGAAAAAATGCCTTCTTCTCAGCCAATTAGAATTCAGTAATTTTGCCCTCTATGTTATAAAACTTGTTAACAACTCGAGTGATTTTGACGGCCATGCTGCTTTCGCCTCACCTGTCGTCGAAACGAAAGGGAGGGAGGGGGGGGGGTGGGGGAGAGGAGGAAAAGGGAGAGGGAAAAAAGGAAAAGGGGACTTCTCCTTTTCGCGTTTTTTCCTTCTCTCCCCTCCCCCTTTTATAACCGCACCTGGTTCATGGATTTTTATAGCAACTGGCCAAATTCTCGCGCGCGCTCATTGCTCAAGAGCTATGGGCGATAAGAGTGTAGACTATGGAAAAATGTGTCGGTTTGTTAAATTGCATAAATGCCCACCCTCTCCCAATGCGGGAGGCCGCAATTGTGATAAGGGAAAAGCGGTATTTTGAGTTTTAAAAGGCTTCCATGGAGAGGTGACCAACGGAGATAACAAGGGCTCGTGTTACTCCAACTTTACTTGTTCTACCAAGCTTAACACGTGCAGGTCGTATTTAATACTTAAACGTTTTTGTTTATTCCCAGATCCTATTGACTTCTGACGTTTTATTCGCATTTCTCCGCCGCGAGTATGACCTTTATCATGGAATATATCCACCCGTCTTGGAGGGCGAGGCTGCTTCTGTGATCTTACGGTAACTCATACATGGACACATACATTTGCATACATAAGTTCGGACATCTGGTGGCATTCAGTAAAGTGCACGATTCACAGGACCGTCATCAGCTCTACATGGAAGACTACATAAATTATACCTAACTGGAGTAATACATTTGCATAAATTTTTGAGCATCTGGAGACGAACTTGCATAAATTATCGGACAGCTAAAGACGTAATTAAACTTACTACAAACCTGTCTGGGATTATTTCCCATTTATCGACCTCCAACCCAGAAGGGCAGATGAAAAGAGTGAGGCCGCGTAAGTTTAAGATACAACTGGGTTTGCGCGCCGGGTTAAGACCCGTACGTTGTCGAGGAGTTTCCGAATCCGAACGTAGTTCCGATACATTCCGACAGATTGCACGTCAACATGCTGCTGAGCAAGAAACAATTACAGAGGTGTCATTGTACTCTAGGTTCTGTTCACCGCGAGCAGTGCAAACCGGTAGTTGTTTAATGATTCAAGTGAATATCAGTGCAGAGATGTGAATAAGATATCATTGTACTTATTTCCTTGTTGGTGTATAACAAACAACAACTTTAAACTTTTGGCATGATGTGGTGAATAAAACTTTTTATGGTTTTTGTGCATATGTTATTTTTATTTTTTTGTTTTTTTTTGTTTTCCCTTCTATTTTAAAGTTACAATAAAGAGAAAAATACAAAGAATTCCCTTTATGAATCTCTGTATATGCTTTGCATTTGTCTACTTGTTTGTTGCCCCGTTGGTGATATTCAGTGTCTGGCTGATGTTGTGGGTGTTTCTTTCTTATCTTAGGGTGCGATAAATTTCATATCAAGTGCTTCTGAATCGCGAATTCGAGAAAAATGTACAATTTAGCGTCTGTACGGACAAGTGAACGCAAAAGAAAAAATTTTCCTTTAGAAGTGAAATAATACGTTTTTCTTGTGAAAAATTGTTTGTTAAGGCACAATAAATCCATAAACTTTTGAACTACTCTTCGCACAGTTTCTAATTACGATTGTCGTCAGGATAATTTTCTCTTTGAACTTCTCCTTGTTTAAAAGAATAAAGCATTCCTTGTATGTATCCACTCACATACCCCTTCATGTAAGCTTCCTTGTTCACTGACTCTGGTACAATCTTTAGAACGTGTTCCAGTACTCCCTTTATGTAACCCAGTTCATATCCAAGCGCGTATCCTTGTGATGCTCTTATACCAAGGTCTTTCAGAGTGTTTTCCACTTCTTTTAAGGCCATCTGTACCAATGCGTTGTCGCTATCGTCCATGTTCGCTGTACCAGCGTTGAAACTAATCATCAGTGTTTCTGGATCCATTGCTTTCTCATCCAGGTTTTTGTTTACTTTTTAAGCAAAGTAACTTAAACAGATGTATTAAATACTTTATTCGTGTACATACGAAGGGAAAATGTTTTGTGCAATGTTGTTAGTGATGATCGAAATCTAAGCTTCGTTGTACGGTTGGTCGATTGTGAATGGTGGGGTATTCAACTTGTTTTTTAGATAAAACGTTTGTAAATTATTTATAGCAGGGTCATTATGATCCTGTTATTGGCACCTTGTGTGCAACAACACAGCTGGGACGGCTGCACATTGTACCTAAGTTTTTTTTTGTTCCTTTTATGCGGTTTTCATCATTAAATAATTACGAATGGGATACTGATTTTGTCTCATAGATTTCCTGTTCTGTCCTTTAAAGGAATTGTTTTCTTTGGTCTTCTTTGTGCCAGTTTTGCCGCAGGAAAGAAAAGGGAATTTATCTTTTCTGATATTTTTGGGTTTAAAAAAATGAAAAAAGGTGGTATACTTTACGCTTAAAAAAAACGAGAAAGATATTATTCAGTCAGTGACACAAGCTACTCGGAAAAAATTCCAAATTCTCCAACAGGCGTCAACCTATGACCTTCCGAACACCGGTTGGACGCTCTACCACGGAGTTACAGCAGACTCTTGGTAGCTAGGCCATATCACTAGGTTCAAATGTGATAAACTTCCTGCGTATTGCTAGGAATAGTATTGTCGAAGAGTGAGATATGTATGGAAATGAAGGTTGATAAAGATCAGTATGTTGTCAACCCTTTTTTCCACTAATGTTACGAGACTAAGAATTTTCCGCATTATTTTGTTTTTATATTGAGACAGAAGCTGACAAAGAATGCTTACAGGGAGGTTGTGCGATTTCGTGTCTGTATTTTAACGACTTGTAGAAAAGATAAGGTAGTCCATGGACTCTTTAGCTGCAACTAAATTGAATTACTGGAGTTTTGAAAAGAATTAAAATTTGGGCCAATAACTGGCCACGTTTCTTTGGCCGGATACAGTTTATTGAGGCGCAAAATGGTTGAAAAATATGGAAAAAAAAACAAACTTGTAAATCGCGATCAGAACCTTACTCGTTATGCGCGAGAAAGCAGTTTTTACGAGCACTGCATGTCGGCAGACAGTAAGTTTTAGGCGGGAAAATTCTCGAGTTAATTTGCTTTCGATTGGTCTAGAGGACAGTGTCTCTCCAGTCATTGGTTAACGCATTTCGCGCATTTTCTCAAATCAGCCCGAATCCAGCGTACACTGAACGTAACTTTTCGCACGACGCCCCACAATAAAAACATTTTTAAAAAATTTACATAAACGCAGTTGTGCGTGACTTGACGACGCGAGTCACGCGACCGACACACGTCACGCACTCGTGTGAAACATAGAACATGATGCAAAAGTAATGCAGTATATTTATTGATTTCCATTTTAGAGTTCTATAATGACATTTTATACGTAAATATTCTCTTACTTTCATGCAGTTGGTCTTAAAAATTACAACTTTATAATAGTTATTGCTTATATAAATATTGCGACCCTTATTTACTTTACTTATCATGAGGTATGTAAGATATACTGTTCTTTTTAAAATAGATATACATTTATTTTACTGTCAATACCTGATTCATGTCTTCCAATTTGATAACAAAAAATCTACGTTATGAATTATATTGTCAATTTTTGCAGTAAACTTTAAAATTTTAAACTTTAATTTATGCGCATTTAATTTCAAAGGTAAATATCGTTTCGAAACGGTTTTTCTAATAACTTTTATCTACATTGTACGATTTAAGTCATCGCTTTCGTCTTCGACCTCTTCCAACACGTTATCCATAGAATTAGCATTATTGTAGCGTCCAACATTGGACAGGGCGGGTGCCGAGCCCCATTGAGGAGGTTTAAAAGTCATGGATTTATTAAACTCTCCTATATCTTCATCTTCGCTAATATTCATCAAGCCTTGATAAGCTCGGGTATACAGCTCCATAGAGCGGGCTAAAAACTCCATTTCACCAACCACGAACTCGGATAAAATCTGCTTGACATCCCGCATTTTTTGGCTTTCAAATTCGTTCATCTGCTCGCGTAAAACGCGCAGGGAGCGATTTGCTTCGCCAGAGGCCTTCTGAAATTCCGCCTGTGCTCTCGCAATTCTTGTTCGGTCAGTGGATTTCATCTGGGCTTTTTCGAGGCTCTCAAATGACTTGACCTCTCTTGTGCACAGCGAGGAACTGACCCTTACGTCGTTTCTCGCCTGTTTGCATTTTGTGTCGTACACGCTAAAACCTTGAACGAGTTTCTCCTCCATTCGACTAACCTCAGTGTCTCGTTGATCCTGAATGGCCGACAAACATTCAGACAAGGTCATAAGTCCTTGTTTCATCGATGGCGATTCTTCCTCAGCATAAGCCGTTATTGTTTTTGAAAGCTCATCACCTTTGTCGCGTAATTTCGCAGTTCCCACTGCGTAGCGTTGAAGCATGGCTGCCAGCTTGGGAAAATGAGTTTCAACAACGAATATTTTTCTGTCGACAACTTTGGTTTGGTGCTCGGTAGCCTTGACTGAAGCTTTTAAATCGGGCAGTGAACCCGTTAAATTTCTATCCTCTCGGTTTAGACGAGCCATCGATAAAGGCAAATTATTAAGCCAATCGTTCCGTGTTTGTTGTTCGAAAGATTCGTTTCAAAGTCGCGTGCGTCTTGTTATATTCAAATTAGGACAATACAGAGTCGAACAAAGCCACAGCGACGACTTGGGCAGAAATTTGCATGTCAAAGGAATTTCTGTTGCGTTACGCAAGAGAAACTGTGACATGTATCATTCGTGTTGCTAGTGGTGCCACATTGTTCGCTGAAAGTTCGAGAAAGAATGTTCGTAGCCGAGGATAAGCGACCATCTGTTAATTCGCCGAAAAAAAAAATACCGTCTCCGAAGCTCAGGTCAGAAGCTCTTCAATCTGCAGGCTGTTGTACTGCTATCCTACGATAGTAAGTTGCTGACCACCTTGTTACTGACCTGATATCCATACTCGATAAGCCTACGATTATATGAACAGTTTTGGGAAAAAGGACAAAACGCAGTGCTGGACTGGATTTTTCCCGAGCAAAGTGTAAAGTTACAGGAGCACCCAACTTTGGGCGTAAAAAAGTCCAGCTACGATTTTCGAGAACGCAACAGGGGCTCATAAATTCGGGTAATAATATTTCGTTCCCTAAAATTTTCTGAAGTTTGAAAGTTCAGCAGCGTATCCGAAAAAATACACTTTTCTTAGCGTTTGAAAAAAAAACTTTTAAAATGCACAAATAGGACACTTATAACGTAAAAACGGTGTTCCCACACCCATAATAAAATTATCTCGTTGAGAGCCCTGAAATTACGGCTAAACAAGGCTAACATCATCTACTACACTCTCTTTTTTCTGTAAGAATTTATTCTATGAGAATATCGAGGCTGAAATTTGCGAAATTTTAAGAATATTTAAAGAATAAACCCGAGGCTGAGATTTTGAAAAGAATATAATTTTGTGTGTTGAAAATTCGTAAATACAAAACAATTATATCTTTTTAACTAAACCGTTTAAAATTCTCCCTTTCTCTAAACGGCAAAATAAAATCATAAAACGATAAAAACCTGTATTAGCCAAATTGTTCGATGCTAGTGATAGTTTGATGAAAGGTTCACGTAATACATATTTATGGTATACAGCATAAAAGACATGAACTAAACCTATAATCTAAGAATATTCACAAGAATATTTTCAGCCTAACATCGGCAGAAAGAAAGGAATGTTTAGCCTGGGCCGGAAAAACAATATTCTTATAAAAAAAAAAAGAAGAGTGTGACTATACTAACATCAAAGAGTAAAATACAGTCGAAGCTCTCTTAACGGACACTCTCGTAAGCGGATAGCTCTACTTACGGCCGCCTTATTTGAAACCCCGTTTTTACTCCCATACAAACTCTGTATTTTTACATTCTCGTAAGCGGACATTCCCGTAAGCGGCCGCGGACACTTTCACAGATTACGTATTAGACTTTTTCTTTCTTTTTACGCTCCCGTAAGCGGACACCCCAAAGAAAATCCTATAAAAAAACTTCTGTATCTTGTTTTTATCAATCAACTTCACATTGCCGTTCGTAACAATGATTTTACAGTAATTACAGTACCATATTTTAGTGTTTGTTTTGGCGTCATTCACGTCTGCCCGGGTCCGCCCGGTCATTGTTAGCTGGGAAAGCTCCCGTAAACGGCCATCTATCCTCTACACCTCAAGTGGCCTCTTACGAGAACCATTCTCGTAAGCGGTCAGCTCCAGTTACGGACACTTTTTTCACGTCCCGAGGGTGTCCGCTTACGAGAGCTTCGACTGTATGACCAGCGAAGAAGTGAATCGTTTGTGTGGCGTTTTGTACGAAAGAGAAAGTAATGGGTAAAATTACGCTGGCGTCCAGTTCTCTCGCAATTCTTTTCCCGCGTTCGGGTGTGGACAGCCTACCTTGGTTATAGCAAGTTTGACACTTAGCCGGTCATGTTCTATTGGGATCAATGGTTTCAACCGCAACCGATTTTGAGGTGTCTCAACAGAACACTTTCAACAATTTTTCAACGGATTTCGGTTGAGACGGTATGTCCGCGTTCTGTTGGGATAAACCGTTTTCGATTTGGGAGGAGTGAAACACAATCGCCCCTAAAAACGACTGCGTGTGAGGCTACAGATCAGTCATGGATGCAACTGAGTTTTCTAAGTGGTTGCTAAAAGAACGCGTGAAAAAAAAAAAATCCGGCTTGAACGTGATTTAAACCCATGACCGTAGCGATACCGGTGCAGTGCTTAGGTAGTTTCGGTTGGTAGGATTGTTTAGATATCGAACTGTCAACGTAGTACCGTTGAACCGAAAATAGTTGAAAAGGTGTTCTCTTGGGAAACTTCAACCATTTCAACCTACAACCCCAGACAATACTGTTGGGGAGGTCGCCAAGTTTGCGCTCCCCCTCCCCCTCATTCAATGTTGAGGTATACCTCAGTAGAGACTTCAATCACAGCATATTGTCTATCATAATGTTCAGTAATACTTCAACATTGATATGGGGGAGAAGGGGGGGGGGGGGCCATACACCTTGTGTACGTACCTATAGTTCAGATTTATTTAAAAGTTGTGGAAATCAAAGCGATCATGTGCAACCTTCCCAAGGACTAATGTCTTGGGTTGTAGTTAATAATGCCCGCAACCTGGTTGTAATGCCCGTTCCCCATAAGTTTTCAGATTTGATAGAAGAACTTGATGCCGGTTGAAAAAGTTGATCAACCACGGGACCAAACCAACCAGTAGGTTTTTTTTTTCAAATGAACACAAACTGAAACAAAAGTGATTTATTGCCGAGTGCTCGCTTGCTTGCTTGACGGACTGACTGCTTACTAACTGAATGATTGATTGATTGCTTGTAAAAATACTTATTTTTAAGTATAATAATATCTAGTTTTCTTATCGTTATGTATTTTTATAGATATAGATATGTACTTTTTATCTTGAGAACAATAAATATTATTAGATTATTATTATTGATGGCTTGTTTGTTTGTTTGTTTGTTTGATTAGAAGCGTTTTGGCTTCCGTCATTGCAGGAGTTGTCTGGTAGGGATTTAGAGGGAAAAATTAGTGGGGAAGATAAAAGGCAAGCTTACTGCTATATTCTCACAGGACCGGTTCGAAATAGATGTGGTCCAAAAATCCGACCGTTTAGGCTTTTCGTTCATACGGGACCTGCTATCTACCGCCTGTCCGGTCCCTCTCTGGTCCAATTTTTGAATCTGCAAAAGGCAGATTAGTTTTAGAACCGTTCCGGTCCCAAACTCGACGGCTCCGTTAGTAAACCGGGATTTTTGTCTCTTGATTTGCTTCGGTATCCATATTTAGGTTTGTTTACACCGAAACTGTTATATTATTATTTTGTTATTCAGTTGACTTCACTGCTGATAGCTTTAAGGTGGCTCGACCCAGTTTTTTTCTAGCGATACCTATCAACTTTGAAACCCTTATACTTAAAAGGATTAATGTCAATGACATATCCACTATATCACATGGATTTCACATAGACTGAACTGCAATATGATATAAATTTTTGGGAGATCGGAACGAATATCACGTGACAATGACGTCACACAGGTTTTTGCTCTTAATCGAATTTTAGCCCGTAACTGCATTTTCTCTCGAGATCCTCCACGCTACGTATACCTTGGGTTTTTGCCTTCAGCTCTGCGGAGTTTCATCCAAATCTACAAGAGGAAGTTTGAAATATCTTGGAATTTCTTTTTAGATGGTATAATTTATGCGTACAATAAAGACAAGACTTCATATAAAGAAATTTGCTTCTAGATATGTCATTGACATTAATTTCTTTAAGTATGAGGGTTTCAATGTTGATAGGTATCGCTAGAAAAAAACTGGGTCGAGCCACCTTAACAAAGCATTCAAATTTTATTCTCCAATGGAATGTTAAAAATATAGAATACCGTATTTACTCGAATAAGCGCCGCCCCCGAATAAGCGCCGCCCTCGAATAAGCGCCGCATTCGGGACAAAAAAGTTAATAAGCGCCGCCCCCGAATAAGCGCCGCAGTCCTGATGCGGCGCTAATTCGAGGAATTCCGTATAACCAAAAAGCACTACAAAGAAACTCTAAAACAGCCTTGGAAATTCCTTTTCATCAAAAGCGTGTTCGCAGTACAAAGTTATTATTCAAAATTCTTACAATACGTAGTACTGTTAACGTTGTGAAGGCCGTGAACTTTGTTGGGACAGCAAGCGCAACTACTCTCTTCCGTAAGAGACGAATACTGACAATCAAAAGACCCTTCTTTTAGTTACTGCATAAGTTTCGTTTCGATTAGATTCTTTGCAGCGTCAAAAATTTAAATAAACGCAGCCCTCAAATAAGCGCCGCCCTCGAATAAGCGCCGCACTTAAGACGCGAAAAATTTAATAAGCGCCGCGGCGCTTATTCGAGTAAATACGGTAGAAGAAAACTTTACTACAACAACAGCATCAATACATATTTTATGTTGTTTTGAAGCACACACATGCAGAGCTTACTATAATTATTATTGTCTCACATATACAATACAGATTAGCTTTAAAGGTGTTTAAATGAAATGGAGTTTGAAACGGTTTACATAACATTAAGCCATTTTACCAATGTAGTTATACAAAACATTTTTGAGGCGTAGGAAAAACAAGAGGTGACACTTGAATTAATCACATACAAAGATGTATGGGGTGATTCAGATTATAGCGATTGTTTCAGAGATGATTCGTTTGTTTGACTGGTTATATTTTTGGCTTGTAGTACCTGCTACTCATGTATACGCCTCGTGAATTATTAAATGCCAAGCGCTATTGAATTGCCTTCGAAGCAAGATGTGTATGGAGCCACGCCTGAGATACTTCATATATCATAATTTTGATATTTTTCCAAGGTAGCTTCCAAATTTAGGCAGTTTATTTGTTTGAGGCATACGTTTTTATGAAAAAAAATTGGAACGGAGTTTTTTTTCAGCTGCAAATATTTGGCGACCGCAATTTCAAAACTCAACTGGTGAACGCTGGGAATGAGTTGCACAAATCCACAGGCAAACCAGAGATGAAACCGACGAAATCTTCATCGTAACCAATAGCGACCTGTTTCGAACTTTTAGCACTGACATGGCTTCCAAACGCGGTCCGAGAAAATCCGTAGCATTCAGAGAAGACAGTCCGCAGGATATATGGTGTAAATATTGCAGCAAAGTTTACGATGAGCCAAAAGTTCTGCCGTGTTTACATACGTTTTGCAAGCGCTGTATCGGTTCAATCACCGGAGAAAACGAAACCTCACTGTTTTGTCCTATATGCCGTTCCGAGGTTGCCTTGCCATCGAAAAATCTCGACGATTTGCAGCCAAACATTATTGTTGTGAGAAAACTCGAGGAGTTTGAAAGACAAAAGTTACGACAGCGTGAGGAAGATTGTAGCGGTTGCGAAAATGGCCAAAACATGGCTTCACACAGATGTATAGAGTGCCAAGAATTCCTCTGTGATGACTGCACGCAAGCTCATCGAAGGGTAAAATTTACTAGAGAACACGAAATTTTGTCTCTTGAAGAATTTGTGGATAGAACAAATCCAAAGGAAAATTCGTCATTTGTAACTTGTGTTAAACACAGCACCGAAAACGTAGACATGTACTGCAAAACCTGTGATTTATTAACATGCAAGGAATGTAGAAGAACTATCGATCATGAAAACGGACACGAAATTGTTTCGATACAAATGGCAGTCGATTCGACCAAGCCAACGCTTCAGTCCTTGTTGGAGTCAACGCAGAAGAATATTCCCGCGTTACAGAAGTCGGTTTACGAGATTATCAAGGTGTACGGTCGGTGGCAAAATAAAATCGATGACGTCTCGTGGCAAATTCGGAGGTGTTCGCGTCGTCTTGTCCAAGCCGTTAAAGAAAAGGAGCATCAATTGTTAAAAGAACTTAACACCATCAGAGATAACCGCTCGACTGTCCTGGTAAACCAAAAAGAAGAAATTGAAAGGAAGTTAGTCTGCACAATCGATGGATGTGATTTTTCCGATGAGATTCTCAAACAAGGAAAAGATGCCGACATATTGGCGGTGAACAGTTTAATTTGTCAGAGGCTTTGCGAGCTTCAGGAAAGTGAAACCGAAGAAGGGTTGAATAACGTGAAAATAGGATTTGATCCAGACGAGAGACCAATTTTAGAAGCTATCAAAGACACCTTTGGCTCGATCAGTGTCGGGCATGAACCTGCCGAACAAGTTAGCGGCGAGAAAGCTAATGAATCAACAGACAAATCACAATTATCGAGTTCGTTGCCGAATGGGGGCAGTTCTGTTTCCTTTGCTTCGGCCGATGATGATGAGGAGGCCAGTGCCAGTTCTCTCTCTTCAGACTCGCAAAAGCCTGGAGCTGCTATAAGCTTATGCGCGAGTGCGTCTGCGCTTAATCAAGATCCAAAATCTACCAAAAAGGCAAAAGGTCGTCGATTTAGCTTTCCAGCTTTGACTGTTGGTAAGAAGACTAGTGAGCCTGTTGGCAAACTAACGCCGACGGAATTCGTTATTCCAACGACTGACAGCCGAGGACGCCCGAGGGAAGTCGGAGTAAAGCTCGAGTCACCCGACGGTAGCGTCATTTCCGCTAAAGTCCTTGATAACAAAAACGGAACCTATTCAATTTTCTACTGTCCGCGGTCCCCAGGGGAGCACAATTTGTTCGTGAGCTTATCCGGCAAACATATCAAGCACGGTAAACGCGTTTTGAATTTTTACGGTTCTTTTTCCGGTTTGAAAGGCGAGGAGTTGACGCTAGTTTGTAAAACGTTGTGTCTTATTAAGTGGCACGTTACTCCTGGCTTGGTACAAGTTAAGGACGGCAAGAAAGTCCCCAATACTGAAATGAATTTTCAGGAAGTAGGTCAGTCAGAGGCGTGACATCGTAACATTTTGCGCAAGTCAGAGGCGTGACATCGTAAAATGTTGCACTAGTCAGAGGCGTGGCATCGTGAAATGTCACGCCCGTCAATAGCGTGAGACCGTAAAATCTCTCGCCCAACCCCTCCCAGCCCCGCCAAAACGCAGTAATGTCAGAAACGTGAAAGTACCCTTTTGCGTTTTAATTGTAGGGGAAAGCGAATAACGCGGGCGAGCGAGGAAAAAACGAGGGGGAAGTTGGCGAGCGAAGTTTCCCCTCATTTTTTCCTCGCTCGCCCGCGTTTTTCGCTTTACCCCAACTACCGAGATCCTGGAACAGGCTACGCTAAACCTTGAAAAGCAAAAAACGAATTAAGGTATTTCCTGAAAGTAATAGATTCTAGGCGGTGTTTCTAATCTGATTTACTTTTTTTGCTTTCAACAATAAATAGTTTTTGTTTGCATGCATTACCTAACATTATGGCTGACTCCATTTTGGATTTGCGAATTAAGCGCGAAGTTTAGACCAAAAAACACTTTATTAAGCCCATCACATCCCTCTTTTTTAGCCCCCCCCCCCTCTAATAGGCACCCCATTCTCTGCAAGTCTCATTTTTAATAAGTCCCCCCCCCCCCGCCAATCCGTTAAGCCCCCCTTCTTTAGATGGTAAATCGTGGCGTATTAGGAATGAAAGAGCAAACAATAAAGGCAACTTTACGCTTTTGAAGGTATTCATGCACCATATCGCCGTTGTTGCTCTTATGGCAAAATGTGTTACCAAATCGACACTAAAGCATACCGAAGTCCAGTTGATTTCTTTTTCTTTGTCCTCTAACTGATATCTGCTCTGCCGGAAATAAGCACCCGTCTAAAAATATTAAGTATAGTCCCTTTAAAGAAAGAGTCAAAACACCGAATTTTATAAACCTGTAAAGGATTATTCGTGGTTGCATATTGTGGCTTGAAGACGTATAATTGATTTAATATAAAGTGAATCTATAACGTCTTTTTACAATTATGTAATTTTAAAAAACCGTAAGAAAATTGTATTTATATTTTTCAAATTCCTAAAAGTTTATCAATTTTAACTTAGTACTTTTATAAGTTAATTCAGTTCGAGTAAATTTTATAGACCATGTGCTCCTGTAAAAATATTCAATTTCTATTGCTCTTCAAACAATGTTCATTAAAATTTCCCTTAAATGTTTAAGCAAGCAACCGTCTACAATATCCTACCGGTATACGTTGGATCAATAGTGATCTAATCGGTTTGACATATAGAAAACTGAATATAAAAGCAAAGACCGATACAACGTAGAATGATTCGGCTGGCCAAACCAGCCTTCTTCAGGTACATTGGAGTTTACATTGGCTGTGTTTAAGTTCATATATGGTGATTATACCGGAAATACGTAAAACTATTAATCATTCGTAAACCGTCTTTTGACATCATGGAAAAGTTACCGGCACTGTTGCAGAACACACAATATGTCTGCCCTATACAAGAACCGTTTTTAGCGACAGCCTTAAACTAAAGTCAAAGTAGGTATCAATCTGGCCAATCACAGCAAACGCACGAAGCCAACAACAGTAACACGCAACCCGTGCCAAGCGCGGGAAAACACGCCAAACGTCTTCTCTTGTTTCTGATTGGTTGAAAAAGCATGTTAACTCCGATTGGTCAAAGCACGTTACACTCAACTTGTGAACAAAAAAAAAAAAAAAATTAGCACGAACACAGTATATTGCTCAGCGTTCACAATTCTAAAGAATGCACTGACATAATATAATTGCTTTCGAAAGTCAATGGTTAATTAATCGCTATTTCGTGTGATTTTAACTACATGACAACAGCTTTATACACTTCTAGAAAAAAGAAGCGCCAAATGAAGCTAACTGAGCTGAGCTGACCACACCGGACAAGAATTATCCCTCAGAAAGTTTTAATGAGCTTTTAAGCTCAACTAAAAACTTAAAAATTGTTTTCCACTTGGAGAATGTTTGAAAGTAACATATTTCTTAAATATGTACTTTGGTTAAATAGAAATTCAAATGAAAAACTTTAGGGCAAACTACCAGTTAGGCAGTACTTATAATCTAGTCCGAAAACCCCTTTAGGGAATGATTGCTAATAAATGTATACTTTATTCGACAATTTTCTGTTTTAATAATGACTCGGAAGCTGATGACCGCTACTCCGAGATTTTTACTAGGGTTCAGATGCTCTTGTAAAAAGTAATTCTCTCTCCCAATGCTTGATACTGAACTTTTAAAAGTGGATATATTAAACGTCTTTAGAATGCGAATCTTAGTCAGCGTTTAACTCGCCTGATTTCACTACAAGACTAAGTAAATGTTCGTAACAAGTTTTCCTTCAGTTTTTCCTTCTCTTTGTTTATTCGTTAGGAAAATAGAAAACCTTAATAGAGTTATTTCCCGCATCGGCCACAGCAACCCGGCCTTCTGGAGTGTAGTCAATTCCAAGCGGCCCGCTCAACTGACCGTCGCCACTCAATTTCCCGCCAAACTTGGTGACGAAACGCAAGTGCGAGTTAAACACTTGCACGCGATTGGTGCGATCAGAAACGAAAATATACCCGGATGAATCAACTGTTATTCCCGAGGGATAATGGAATTCGCCATCCCCGGTGCCGGGTCTGCCAAATTTTCGGAGAAATTTACCCGTCGGGTCGAAAATTTGAACCCGATGGTTTGAAGTATCTGTAACATAAATCTCGCCATCCTGGCAAACAGTGATGTATGAAGGGTTGTTAAATTCTCCGTCTTTTGTTCCCAAAGATCCAAACTGATTGCAGTAGACTCCATGGCTATTGAATACCACAACTCTGTGGTTCTGTTGATCTGTGACTAGTAGCTGGCCTTCTTCGTCGACAGCGACACCCGTGGGATTTTTAAAATCCCCTGCATTACGTCCTTTGCATGAAATCACTTTAGACAGTACTCCCTCCAAACTGAACACTTGGATGCGGTTATTCTGTTGATCAGCAACGATTATTTGTCCATTTTGAGAGAAACAAAGACCAGTCGGCGAGCTCAACTTGCCAACGTCTTCCCCTGGACTTCCAAACTGCCGCAAGAAACCTCCCTTGCTAGTGAACAGTTGAATTCTATCGTTGAGCGTGTCAGCTACAGCTATAACACCATTGCAAGCTACTGCAACATCTGAAGGACTGTTAATTTCTCCTTTTCCCTTCCCTTTGTAGCCAAAACGTAAGCAAACCGGAAGAGATTTCGTAGCGAAGCACATGTGCCCCTTTTTCACGTTCACGGTGTAAGGGCTTTCTTCCACGTGCTCTCCGTTTGCCAGAACTGTGATCACGTGTTCTCCGTGAATTCTCGGCGTGTAACTGAGCGTGTAAAGGCGCGAACTGTGCTCCGTTACGTTACAAGTGAGAATCACCAGATCTGGAGTTTCGATTCGAACATCCATGTCGTGTTTGTTTATCTCTGCGTCTTCGCGCACAGCAAGCGTGAAGCTTGAGGTTTTGCCAACCGCTGCGTTGTACAGGCCCTCCCCAATAAGTCGCACCACGGGAGGCCTGGTGCTGCTCTCTATCTTGCCGCCTCGGTTGATGACGTCAAACAAGAGCTCTTCCTCAGTGACGTAATCAAATTCTGGCCCTTCGGTTGGCGACATGTCCTGAATCATATTTGTTAAGCTGCGTAATCGCCCGCTCATAAAATCTTTTACCCTGGCAACTTCGGCGGCGTTTCCTTCTTGCAGCATCTTTTCAATAAGTCCACAATTGCTGTCGATATCTCTGATTCCTTTGTACAAGCGTTCCTTTTGTTGTTCTAGCAATGTTGCCTTGTATTCTCTCATGGCGCCCAGGTCATCTAATAGCTGCGTTTCGCGCTCTTTCAATGCTTTGATGTAACGCGCTGTTGAGCTCCTAATTTGTTCCTCAATCGCAAGAGCATGTTGTGGAATGTCCCCACAGGCCTCCTCTATTTCCAGCAAGGCTCTTCTGACGAAAGGACTCCTCATTTTAATCGTGTCTAGCAGTGCTGTTATCTCTTGCCTGTGCTTACCGGACGCGTCTTTTAGCGGCTCGAACGCGTGCGTTGTCTTTGGATGATTCAACACGGTACACTCTCGACAAATAAGATTATTGCACGTATGGCAGAAATACGTAAGCTCTTCGCGGCTGTGATCCGAGCAGTTATCGGCACTGCACAAATTATTGTTCTCCTCTTCATTGGTCGTTAGCTCATTAAGTGAGATAATTTGATGTTCTCTCGTAACACGGACTCTCCTATGAGCCGAGGTGCATTTGTCGCACAGAAACTCCGCGCATTCGCTGCACTGCCCGGTAGCTTCGGCGTTGTCTTCGCAGTTTCCGCACTTAATCGGGTCTTTCTTTTCTTCAACCGCGTAATTCTGACTCTTGAGTGCTACGGCGATGAGAAAGTTTGCTGGTAACTCATCAATTCCTTTACTGCCAAGTTCACTGGGTGAAGAGCACACGGGGCAAACAATAATGCCTTCCTTACCAGCAACATTTCCCGCGAGACTCTCGATGCAACTTTTGCAGAAGCTATGGAGACATCGGAGAAGTTTTGGCCGGTGGAAAAATTGTTTGCACACGCTACACAACAGAGACGGGTCGTTTACAATACTCTCGTTTTTCTTGGGTTTTTGTGGAACTTTAAACCCGCCAGCGACTTGTCCATCGCTTGACATTCTATCCAGCTTCTCCAGTGAATTCCAACGAATTGGCTGCGTAATATCATCGAAATAATCTTCTACGGCTAAGCTTTCCCAAGTCTTCCAGCGTCTCATGTTTCTGGCGAAATTGAAGCGCAATTAATTTTGCGCTGCACTTTAAAATATTAGCTTATGCTTTGTAGCCATGGAAATAAAAATTAAGGTAAAATATGCCTTGGACCGTGGGTGAGAAATTCAAAGCGACTCCCCTTACCAAGACCGGAGCAATTGCGATAAAATTCGTCCAACTGAAAAATTTACCTCGAATTGACGGTTCTTTCGTTTCGTACCGTTCCGTGGTATGGCCACCTTGTTGATTAATTTAATATGAAATACGTTTACTACTTTAGCAACAGTTGGGGGTGTGTGTTGTAAATAATTTATGCATTAGTCAGTGAAGTCGTAAGTTCTATTGTTGAATTCTGCATCGTCTTTTTTGCGGGGGAAACAAAGTAGAACAAACTGTCACGTTTTAAATGTCAAGAGCTCACACGGACTCCAGAAGACATTCTAAAATTAAGACTTCCTTTGGTTGGATGACGAAATCATGTGGTGTGTTTTGCCCGCACTGAGCCATAATTACCTTGGCTAATTTTAGACTATAGCAGAAATAAAATTTGTGTTGCTAAGATTTTAAACTAACAGCGATAGTTTTGGGAAACAAGACGTATCCATGTTCCTTGGGAATAGCAAGTTATACAAAAATAAAAAGTTATGATAAAAAAACACAATGCGCGCAGTTGTTTTTGAATAGTGTAGGTTTTATAAACATGTCAAGGCACAAAGATTGCGGTTAACAGGTGGCATTTTTTAAACAGTTCTATCAGCCAATCACGATGTTCAATGAAAACAACCTTCTGTTCATTTATTTAAAGCGGTTTCATATTTCAGTTGAGGGATAAGTATGATGGTGACATCCAGTTTCCAAACACCGAATGAGCCTACGGTTTTCGCTGGCAAAGTTGCTAAGCGACGTGGCAGGTTCCGTGACAAATTGGAACTGGTTCAAAATAAAAACGAGCGTTATGATTGGTTCCCTGAGTGAACCGAATTTTGCGTTACTGAAGATGATAACGTATTTTTCTGTCTCGAACGGGTGTCCGTCTTAGAGAGAGATGACTGTATTAATTTTTCATTATTCAAAGAAAAAAAGCAACAAATGTGCTGAGGGCCCCGCTTTACAAACAGTACGTAAATTACAAGTACTCGTAAAGTTTTATGTACTATAAGCCTGGTGGTTTCTTGGAGGTCTCCTTGGCTTGCCATAATTATTACTACTGTTATATTACTAAAGTATAGTTATATGGCTAAGTAATAAATGATGATGATGATGATGATGATGAGGATGATGATGAAGCTCTCAACTTTTGCTTGAACAAACGAGTACGTTTTTTGCTATATTAGCCTTGTTCCAGTTTGCAAAGTGTACATTTCAGAATTACTGGTGTCACTTTACCTCAACTTTCTAATTGACGGACACCTATCAAAGACGTACAGTTGGAGCCGGTCCCGACGGTTTCCGTCTTAGAGAGAGATGGCTATTATGACTATTCAAAGAAAAAAGGACAAATGAGCAGAGGGCCCCGTTTTACAAACAGTACGTAAATTACAAGTGCTCGTAAAGTTTTCAAGGACAGAAAGTCACAATTCGAATAATTACCAGAAAGCCAGTGACTCGCAGTATTTAGAAGATGTGCTTTTTTCTCATATGATGTGACATTAATTTTCGCGTATTCGCGTACAGTGTATTTAATTTTCGCCCACTATTTTTTTGCGAGTATTAATTTCGAGATTTTTTCCAAAACGCAATAACATACGGTAAGTAGAGATACATTGTTGATGTTATATAACGTATCTACCGTTTCGCAGCGGTTTCACAGTAATGGCGACAAACATGGCGGGCAGATTTGTGGCGAAAATTCTTCAGCGTAGCGCAGGACCAGTCAACGAGACTGTTACTGACTTAAAGCGATGCGTTATACAAGGATTAAGGTTCTGTTCTTCTACTCCAGGATCACGAAACAAGATTCTAGAGGCTGAAAGTGACGGCGATAACATCAACGAGCCTAAACACGTGGCCCGTGCAGTTCGCCAAGAACGTGCATCCATTCGCAAATTTTGTGAGACTGTTAGCAAACCAAACGACGTACCACAACTATTTAATCAATTCCTTCGCCTTCCTAAACAATATCAGATAGAATCTGTAGACTGTGCGTTATACTGGTTGTCTTATTATGACAAGATCGACGGAGCTTTCGAGCTGAAAACATTGATGGAAAAACATGACATTTCCAAGAGTTACTCAACGTATTCTGTTCTGGCGAGTTTGTATTCGAAGTCGAATCACACGAGAAATTATCAAGCCATGTTCGACGAGATGAAAAGGGACGGTTTAACTCCACAAGCTCGCCACTTTGCACCTTTTGTGGAGACAGCTACCCAGAATGGCGATCTTATGGGCGCGTTTAGGTGTCTGGACGATATGCGGCAGGCTGGAGTGGTTCGTGAGCGAAATACTGATATCTACACAGCACTTGTTCGAGCTTGCATAGGCCAGAACAGTAGGCAGTTACGAAACAAAGTGTTGGAAATATTTTACGAATTTCGAAATTATCGGGACTTGCTGAGCAATGACACTCTTGAAGTAATAAAGATGTGGTTTGACAGGTAAGCTGAACATTGGTTCAGGGGCTGGGGGGTTGGGGGGAATCCGGGGAGGGGGTGGACTCTCATTTAGACTTGTTGATTACATGACTGAGTGATTGAGAGAGTAAATGCACCTGTTTAATGTTAAGCCCAATGGGGAGGGGGAGGAGGCCCAACCAACCAACCAATCTGCCAACTAACTGACCAGCCAACCAACTGACCACTCAACTGATTGGCATACCAGTCATGGTCTGACTGATAAACTGAATGACCGACTGGCTGGCTGATGGACCAACCAACCCATAAGCCAGGCTGCATTCCGTCCAAGTTACGCCGAAGATCTTCAGCGTGGATCTTTGCCTTTTTCAATACAATCCTTTAAAATCTTGGCCTTACACTTGGCAAATCTTCGGCGTAAGGTTCGCTTGGAATGCACCTTGGCCCACAAGGGTGATAATATCACAGGCAGCCCAAGCATGAAGTTTACATAAAAATGGTGGCCTTTAATGATATGAGAGTTTGTATGGGTTTTAAATGGGGAGCTTTTGAGCAGTAAATAAAAGCGAAAATACTAAATAAAGTATTTGTTTATTGAACCAATTCCAATTAACTGAAGCAAGCAAGAGTGCCTCTGAGGGCCCTGAAGGGGAAAAATGGGAACTGGGATTTGCTTATTTTTTCACTGGTAAAATGGGATTTGGGTCACTGGGACTGGGAATTTTGCAAACAACATAAATGGGAATTGGGCTGGGATTTGGGCAAAAAATTGGCCAGGAAATGGGATTTGGGTAAAGTTTGGGCCAGAAAATGGGATCTATACCTCTTCCCCTTTCAGGACCCACCTCTTTATACATACAGGATGTAGATGTGCTTTTAAAAGCTAAACAAATTGTTTTGATTTGCAGTCAAATATGGCCCAAATGGACGACATCATGGTCCACTCCTTCAGTAACGTAAGTATGCTTCATGGCTCTTTTAATAACATCAAAACTCTGTAATCTTAATACATCTATTGACACCTGATTTCACTTTTTGTTGCCATATATCACAGCCACTTCCAACCTGGATAAAAATCACAAAATAGAGCATACATGTAGTCGACTAAATTGTTGTAAATTATACACAAAAGGTCAAGAACATTTGTCGTTATTGGAGAGTGATTGGTAGTCTTTAATTCATTTTGTTTAATGGTTTTTGTCATCATGACTGATGGCAGCAAAAAAAAAAATAGTGAAAACCACTGTGGAAATTGAGCTACAAAGTTCTCAGGGCTTCTCAGATCATCCTAAGTTTATTTCATGGGCTTGAATAATTATCTAGTCATGAATTTATTTGGACTTTCTGTCATATTATTCTGTAGATCTCAAATTGTCAGCTGGATCTGGATTAATTTTTAACTTACCTGGGCATTGTGTTTTAACCATTTTTGATACTAGATTTCACTGCCAAGCATGTAAGCAGAAGCTAGAGACTGGTGAATACTCTGAAGAAGAACTGCACGAATTAAAATACCCCCTTGTCACGCATCTGTGGAAAGATCGTAAAGAAATGTCACAAGTGCGATGTTTTACTTCCAGTGGAAATTATGTGGATCACATCAGAGCAGGACATCATAAATTTCCAGACAGTGTAGTACACTTTATCGAGACAACTGGACGATATGATGTTGTTTTAGATTCACTGAACATTGCATATTTCTCAGGCTCTTTTGATCCTGAAAAGGTGAGTAATTATATACCTTAAATGATTTAATAAATGCCCGGGGCATCTATTAAATTTTTGGGGTCCTAGAGGAGGTGTTAAATACATGTAGATATGAGACGTTTATTAGAGAGAGCTTATTTCAATTTAAGAGAAACAATGTCAACAAAACAAATAGGATGGGAAGTTTTCTAATGGAATTAGATACATAACAGAGTTGGTGAGTAGGAGACTAATCTAATCTGCGCTAATGCAAAACCTAGAGATGTTGTTCATAGTTCGATATCGACGTTTTTATTGTCATCAGGGTCAACCATGTTGGCCTCTTCCTAACCTGCGATCAGGCGTTCTTTTTTCTTTTTACGAAAGCGAGAGGGAAAAAAGAACGCCTGATACATTTATTTAACCGGCCGCCAGCCGCCCTCTAATTTAAATAAACTAATGTGTCGTCGAACTGTCAAACCACTCTTTGTAGTTGGCGGCAAATTCGAGACTCGGATTTCCACAAGGCGTGAAAAACGTCTGGAAAAAAATTGTACATATGTACAGCCTGTATTTAAACTTTGCCGTGTTGACATAAAAATGCTTTTAGTAGGAAGGTGAGATGGCGCTTGCGAACATATATTTATCAGTTGTACTGGATGCCGTCCCTTTATTTCAGCTTACACACGTAAAAAAAGGAATTCACCGACAAGAACTGTTTAATGGCAGATAGGATCGGTCGCTTTTGTAAACATTCCAACATCTCTGGAATATTGTTTTCGAAGAACAACAAAAACATCTTCACGAAACCAAAATTATTACGTATTGTCTCTCACTCTAGTTGTTTTGCCTTCAGAGAGTTACACTTGAAATCTGTTAGGGCTTCAGCTAACGTAGAAAAGAACTCGTCCTCGTAGGTAAACGTGACTCGTCTTTGCCATTACCAGCTTCTGACCGGAAGTCTCGTTGAAATACGACAACCAATCAGTCCACACTGCTCCATTGAGTATTGTTTCTCGACCAATCAGACAAAAAACCAGAATCTGGTTTTTTTACATGACTTTCGACAAGCAAATGTATCATGCCCTCCTTCCCCCGCAGCAGTAGTAGGGAGGGAGGGTATGATTTCAGGTTAGCCTCTTCCATGTCCCAGTCAAGCAAAAAACTAACTTTATTGCGTGATTTTACTCTATGGAGCATTTCATTGGTTTTTGAGACGATTCTTGGAGGGGGCATCTATTAGAGACAGGGCATTTATTAGAGAGGGGCATCTAATACAAATCTTGCACTTCAGGGGAGGCATTCATTAGATACGAAGCGTTTATTTGAGAGTGGGCGTTTATTAGATCATTTACGGTACACCTTAATGAAGAATCGTTGACCCATGAAAAGCATAAACCATGAATGATGCGACCCAAATGTTTACTGGGAAATTGGAAAAATAACTGTTGTCTTTGACTGAATAAACATGATAATAAAACAGGTTGCATAAATCAGACCTCTCAACCTCAAAGCACTTAAAATCTCGAGATTGAGGTAAAAAAATCTGGAGATTTCAGTAAAAACCGGGAGATTGATCAAGTGACGGACAAAAATACCTCAAAACCAGATGCTAATCAATTGACTTGTGACTCTGTTTACCGTGAGATTTCCGTGCCTCATCATGAGATTGAAGTGAAAACCGTGAGTCTCATGGCAAAGTCGTGAGACTTGAGAGGTCTGCTGCGTGGCCAACTGGCATCCTGTAGTAGTTGGGATGATGAAATGTTTTTAAAAGTTTTACATAACATGTTTTAATCCTATAAGGAATCTTTGATTTGGTCTGTTTTTCTCCCTTTTTTGTTTAGGTGAAAATTGTGGCTTCACATTTTCTGAAACAAAACAAGAAAGTCTTGGTTGTGGGTTCCAAACCCATTTCACTGAGTAAAAGAAAGAAGCAGGGTGCACACACAAAGTTAGCTTCAGTTATGGATCTTCTGAGTGAACATTGTGGTGTATTTTGTTTGGCAGAAAGGTAATCTTTCTTATTTTAGTGATAAATGCTTCAAAATGTAACCTAAGAAATTTGTCTCTTATTGTGCTTGCATTTCGTACCTTATGACAGAGATTTGACAGCCTATAGTCTCCATTTGTCACGTTGTTACAATTATTTATCTGTAACCAATCAAGGACTTCCTGAAATATTTGTTCAGAACTTCATTGAAATGTTCTTAACTGACTTCTACAGGTATCATCACTGATGCTTTTTAACAAGTTTCTCAACCAAAAATTCATTGATTTAATTATTTCAACTACATTTTAACTTAGTGCACTTAATCTTTCAGTTCATTGGATGATGTGTACTTCCTTAGTGCTGCCATGCACTGTGGACCAGGGACCATGCTGGTGTCCAATGACATGTTCTTTGATCACATTCATGATATGGATGTACTGATGAAAGCTCAGTTCAAGAGATGGCAGCAGCTCTATCAATTGAAGCTGGAGAGATTTGTTTATGACAACCCAGTGTTTGCAGTATGTACTTTAATTTTAATTTTGGATGTATCATTTACTGAGTCTTTCAGTTACATGTAACTAATGATAAAGCCTGGTTTTCATTAGCAACACAGGCACAGGCGCAAGGATAACAACTCTTATTTTACAGTGGAAATGGCTTCGACACAAACGTAAGCACAAGTGCATTGCATTTTGATACTTGTGCTTACCAAATTTTTTTTCTTTTCTCATGCTTGTGCTAGTGCTTGTGTTGCTAGTGGAAACCAGGCTTAAGTGCTTTCCACTGCCGTCAATCTTATTTATGAGGGCAATCAACAAACTTGAAAAAAAAAAGGACACAAAACAGATCAAAATCTACCAATCACAACCCAAAGATGTGACTTTTGAATCTGTTAAAGCGAAGTTCGGTTCCTGAGAGGTCTGCCAAGTTGATCAATAGCAGGATGGTGTAGCAATACGGTAGAACCCCTTGAAACCGGACACTATTCAATTGGAACCAGAAACAGTGTCCACTTAGGAGGGGTGTCTGTTTATAGGAGGTTGAAAATGTAGTGTTTGTATGTGGCTGGTACCATGACTGAGAGGAATTGTACCCCTATGGAGGGGTGTGTTAGCAGAAGTCCAGCCGTTACATATACACCATGTGTTGCAGTTCCAATTTCGTGGAACTGCACTTACGAGAGCTCATTCTCAAAAGCGTTGGCTTTATTAATAAGAAGTAGTTCACATTATCTTTTATCACTTTTTTTTTTCAGAGTGTGAAAAATTTTGACACTGCTGTTCATGTTCAAACTACTGGGGATACATGGCACTTCCCATCCAGTGATGGTAGCCGGTGGCTCTGCATCAAAAAGAAGGGAATATTTTAATCACTTAGCATCTCAACAAAACTTGTACATTAATTTTTAGTTTGGTCGAGGTGATAAGCTATTTGTACACATTTATATTATACCCTGGGATTTATACAAGATGGCTAATGAAAATGTCATCAACAAGTACACCTTTGCAATAAAACTAATGATGTCTTGTTGTTGAGTGTTCAATGTGTTGTATTATTACATAACTTAACCAGCTAAAGTGGCCAATTCAACAAAATCAAGAAGCTACTGAGTACCTTGAAACCGGGTGGTTAATGTTTAACCACTCTTCTGGCTAACAAGAAAGTCTAAGGCTTTTAGACATACCTAGTAGTGTTTATATTTATTTTTGTTGCTGTTCAACAAGCAGGCCCGTAGGGTGGGGGGCTTCGAGGGGTTCGAACGTACCCCCTAAAAATTCTGAAGTAAGCATTTTTGGAGGGTTAAAAAGATATTTTTTTTTACACGAAACAATAAATAGACTGCGACCGGTCGATTATACTGACGACTACCTTCCTTGCCAGGATTATCGGAGGAAGCCGCAACATTTTGGCACTATAATGAGGAGTTCTAATCTTTTGGATTGATGTTCGTCTTGCTTTCCATCCTTGTTGTGGCTCCCGCGGCAATCAGAACTAGCGTTAGTAGTCAGGATAAGCAAGCATGCGCATTTGTCAGAAACCAAACTTAAAAGATGTCTAAATGCACACACTCATTTCTGAATGTTTCAGATTTTTTTTAGAAAAATTACCTTCCAAAGAGCTAATTATATAGAAGGAAAATGCATCCCACGTCAGAAATGTCAAAATGCAGGTAATGGCACTTGAGAGAACCTAAATTTGCAAAATTTCTGGGAGGGGGCTTGCCCCCAGACCCACCTAGAGGCTCGCGCCTTTATAATAATAATAATAACAACTTTATTTAATGAGGGTTACACATTACAGTTGAAAACTGAAAAACCTGTGGCCCTCCCCTAGAATAAAAGTTAATACTACTACAAATATATTATCAATAAAAAAATGAGAACAGATAAAATAGATAAAAACTAGATAAAAATACAAACAGTAATTTGGGTGTGACAGTATAAAAATTTAAAAATTATGACATGGGAAAGCTATCTAAGTCGGCATAACCTTCCTTAATAAAATAACTATAACTATGTTTAAAAGCCTTAATGCTAGTGCTAGTTCTAATATATATAGGCAAAGAGTTCCAACATTTAGTGGCTGAAACAAGAAAAGTTCTTCCACCTTCCGTTTCACGGTTATACCGAGGACAGCGTAAAGTAATATCACCATAGCGCGAGGTTCTGGTGGACATGTCATTGACACTTACAAGTCTGTTCCTTAAATACTCTGGGCATTGTCCATTAAGGCATTTGTAAATTAAGCATAGCTTATTAACAGTGATTTCATCATAAAAGGGCAACCAGTCTAGTCTCTTAAATAAACTTACAGTACGTTCATCTCTTGTTTTAACGCCTAGGATAACACGGGCAGCCCTTTTCTGGAGACGAAAAATTCTTCTTATGTTACTTTTAGATGTTGAACTCCAGACTGCTCCGCCGTACAGAAATATAGGCTTAATAGTTGCATTGTAGAAGAGTATGCGCTCGTTTAGAGGAAGATAATGTCTGATTGACCTAAGAACACCTAAACGCTTTGCTAGTTTCTTACATAAGTGATCGACATGTTCATTGAAACTTAGGTCTTGATCAACATGGACTCCAAGAAGCTTGTGGCTTGTGGTATTGTCTAAGGCTTCCCCGCTGCTGGTACAGACTTTCATCTCGTCGACACCGGTACTACCGATCTTAGTGCGTAGCCTACTCCCAGTTACAAACATACACTTCGTCTTCTCGATATTTAGTTTGAAACGGTTATTTCTAGTCCAGTCCTCAAGCTCACGGGTGCTCTCACAGAGCCTGGAGCATAGACCAGAAGTATCAGTGTATGGCGAGGATGAGCTCAAAGTTGTATCATCCGCAAAGATGTCGACTGTGGTTGGTCGACTTTGGCGCTCGTATTCGCGCATCCGGCACTAAAAAATTCCTCCCAAAAAAGAACCCCCCTCAACAAAATCCACCCTACGGACCTGACAAGAAGTGCGTTATGTTGAAGCGTGATATGCGATATACGATACTCAGCCGTCAGTATTAAAGGTCAAAGGCACTTTGTTCGCTTTTGAAGACTTTGAAGGTAGAGATATCAGAGTTGTTTTTTAAAACTCATAAAAATAAAATGACTCTTTTATTTATATCTCGAAATGGTCATTTCTAATTTAGCAGCAATTCTATTTTGCACTGTGGTCTAAGCGATGATTTATTGTTGAGTTTACCACATGAAAAACGCGTATAACGCACGTAATTTTAATCCCTCAAGTGGCAAGTAATTTAAAACATTTCCTCCGTCCCCTTCCCCCATTGCGGTAATTTCAAGTACACTGTAGGTTATGACCAGTTTTAAGCCAATCAACATACATGACCTTCAATGCCCCACTGACAAAAAAAAAACAAATTAAAAAAACCGAAGGTAGATTATGAACCTGGGGACACCAGACTCCCACCCGGTTAATGACCCCATCTAGGGCTTAAACCTGGAAAATTTGATACAGAACTAGCCTGTTTAAGAGGGGGTTCCTATTCGAAGGAGTGACGGAAGTCACTAGTTTGCTTGTGGTTAGCTTCACCCTGGTTTGCTTTTATTATTTTGTTGGTTAGGGCAATATACAAGGCTGTGCTCTAAGAAAAATTACAAGGAGCCCAAAGATTCCAATCTAGGAGATCCAGGATGCCTAGCATAAAGCTTATATGAAAGAAATAAGATTATCTGGTTGCCCAAAGACAAAAGTTAGTCGCCTGAGGCACCCTTAGAGCACAGCTCTGAATTATACTATCATTGTTCCGCGGATAGGGTCACCCATTTAACCCATTCTAGGCGAACGAGGCAAGGGAATCGGTGAGAAACTGGGAGCCAGGGGGTCTGGGAAGGAAAGAGAGCTGATCTTGCTTAGTTCCTTGTCCCCGGGTGGGGGATAGGGCTGGAACAAAGAGAGCTGAGCAGGAGTGACCAAACTTAAAAAAAGGTGAAACCTGTGTAACCGCGTACCTTTATGTGTTAATTTTTTCAACAGAGATAAAAATTTCACAGTCCCACACATCTATGTTTATGTGTGCTAACTGACTTGAAAATAAGCCCCATCTCAAATAAGCACTTCTCTCTATAAAGCCCCTTCAAAAAGTCTTACACGTTCGTGCAACATTGTTGTGCCGGAACATGCGCACTAGTTTGATTTGTTTTATGCTGAGCTGTCTTGTGCGCAAACTGATTTGCTAACAAAAATACACTAAAATTTGACTTGTGGGCATGCCTGAGATAAAATGTTTAAAAACACAATGAAAATGCTGTTTTGAGTGGTTTGGATAACAGCGTCAAAAAAGCATACTTTTTTGAAAAAAATGTTTGCATATTTTTTCTGAACAAACTAAAGGTGTCAATAGGTTGAACATTCACAAACCAAACAGAGACGATTATTTACAAATCAAAACTTTATTAAAAATCAGTGTCTTTATTGCTACATACAAATAATCATTGTCAACTGACAGTATTTTGATTACCGGCAAGCAATCGACATATTTAAAACAACAACAGAGTAACTTTTGCAACATTTCCTGGGCTTAAAGTGGGATCAAGGGCCTGCAGGCAAGACCAATGAATGCAAGAGTTAAATATTAGTCTATTCATATTATAATAATATTCATTATTATGATTTGGGTAGTATTAACATATTTACAAATAGCAAGCATTCAGTTCTGTACAAAATTTAAAATGCTCCCATTTTTGCTATAAAGACACAAAGGTAGGGCATTGCCTGCAGACCCTCATTCCCACATAACATCATTTTAATGAAGGATTGAAATCCTTCAAGCCCTATCAACAAACAGAATCCTATCCTTTCAAAAGTCTTTCAAGGCAAATTCAATTAAATATTTATTTATTTATTCTTAAGACTGAACTAGCCTGCGTAGCAGGCGCATGTGTAGTTTTGAGTGCACGTATGGCCACACGAGAAAAATGCCTCCCCTTCTTGCGTGGCCTTCTCAAGATCTCGCGTCCTTTTAAAACGCATGCTAAAAAAACTACACAGGTGCCTGCTACGCAGGCTTAGACTGAACAAGAAACGTCTTACTTATTATGTTTGAATAAAACAAGAAACACTTTCTTTACTTAGTACACTGCTTCCAATTTAAGTACCTTAATTCATTCCCCCTCCCCCTCTCTCTCTCCAAAAAAATCTTAGAGTTAAAAATATATCCTAAAAGCACAATTTTGAAATAATAAATTTGACTGAAATTATGCAGTGCATGTTGTAGAGTACTGGAAGTCTCTTTCTTGGTTAACAGCCAGCAGAAAGTGATGGAGCTTGTCTAGCTAAGTACAGTGAAATCTTTCACAATGGACACCTCCTTCCAGTCCACACATGAAGTTGGTTCCTGCCACACTTCAGATTTTGCTAAATACTCCCCACTTTTGGTTTGCCACCCCTTTGGTAGATACTCAGAGCTGGTGAGTGTGTTTATTTAGAAGGAAATCACTGTAATACGAAAATCCAAGCATTCAAAGTGGCTTCCTTGTTAATCTTGCTTTGGGAATAAAATCGCTTAGAGATTACCAGCCAAATGCATTTCTGTACTGCGTGTTGCTAATGAGGTGCCAATCAACGATCTTTCACTTTCTTGGCATGCCCCTGCCACGTCCTGCCATCTTGAGGGAATGCTGATACACAGGATTCTTCACCCCTGTAAGCAAACATCCTAGATAAGACATTTCAGTATATACTAAAACAGTGGATAGCATTGTTGGTGCACTCTCAATGGCTAATCAAACTCTGGATATCCAATTGCTCGGAGAGCAACTCACGCACAGAAATATCCTTTTTGGGTTATTTTATCTCACTGTTTTCGTTTATACTAAAACAACTAACCACCTCCAGGGTGAGACGAAAACAAAAAAGGCAGCTTGCCCTTCGGGCAAGCTGTTATTTCATCTTACTAGCCCAAAGCTCTGAGAAGCTAGCCCAAAGGTAATTTGCATAATTAATTATATGCAAATTTAAAATTGTTCTTCCTTTGGAGACAATAAATACATAAATTTTCAAAAGAAAATAATCTTTTCACAAGAATTAAAACAAACGCATAACGAATTTGTGGCAACTAACTTTGTAGCTTAATGCAGAGGATTGCAAATATGAAGGATCCTGAAGGATACATTTCAAGAGACATAATTCATATGCATACATGACGTACCCAATGCCTGCAATGCATTTCGGGGCGTTTTTAAAAACGGTCAGCCATTTGCAAGTTTTACGAAGTGATGGAGTACTTTGCGGCAAAGCAATACCACATGGATTGGAGCACTATGACTTCTTTTCTTATTGTGAATGCTTTAGAAGCAAAGATCTTCCAATATAATTTTCTGGAAAGACACAATTCCTCAGAAAATGGCCGTTACTCATCTTAACAGAGAGAAATATAGTCGTCACGTTCAAGTTGGTGACTATAAAACCAGGAGTTTTTGTCTCAAAGGATGCAGTGAGTCACTGATTTTTGAGCCCCAAATTTTTCCCTCTAGTCTAATTTGTCTGATGCACATTTATTTCTGAAGGTTGTCATAAAAAAAACAATGTTTCTTGCCCGTGTGTTGCTTGCCCGTCGGGCAACCCGTGATCAGAATACGCTAGCCCGACGGATAATTCTACTAGCCCCGGGCTATCGGACAGCACTTTTGTCGGGCCCTGACCTCAGTGTCGGTGGCCAGTGGTGGATATTTACCTTGATGCTTTGCAGTTCAGTTAATATTCACCTCCACTTTGGTGAATACTTGTTAATTACCACCTGGTCAGCATCAATATTCTCCTTACTGCTTGACAAATATTTCATATAATTTACTTTAGGAGAATATTAGACTCAATTATATCACTTCACAGCCTGTCACTGATGATTAAATTTCTAATGAAATGACACTGCATTGTCCAAGCCGCACATTCACAGGCCTCCCTGAGGTGGCCTGTTAGTTTCCTGGATGTCTCCTTGCCCTACGTTACCACTTAATTTTTAATAATTCTTCTGATGCGGCAAACAAATGATGATGATGATCTTTTTACCTTTCTTTCCCACTGTTGTCCACTCATCATCCTCTCCTCCTGATGCTCCATTGGCCGTCTATAAATCAACAGTCAAAAAATTATGAGTCATTAATTGTAATCAAATGGAGAGATTTTTACTCGAGTGTCGAAAGTAATTTGTGCCTCCTTCGGTTTTGCATTACTACGCTTAGTGATTGGTTTAGAAAATAGAAAACTTACGGCAATTTCATAGCTGATCAGAAGTAAAGCCAAAACCAATCAAAACTTGTTTTCCAGCACTTGGTACATTATGTGTATTTCAAGTTTAAATTTGTCTACTGGATTGTCTGTGTTTTTTGTGATTCGCCAGAGTGGTTTTGGTTTTAGACACTCAAATCAAAAATCGCCTAAATTGATTATAAATTGCACAGCTTTGTAAACTGGAAACTGTACTCATGTAAACAAGATGACTTTGACTGAATGTATCAACAGGACAAAAGATTGTACTCTGGGTCACTCTGACATCAATAAAAGGAACTGCCTCCACAATCTCTTTACATCTACCAATAATAATTTATTATAACCCTGAATCTTCCAAAAATATACAGGTAACCAGATATAGCCACCTTTAAGTGGAAAGTACGCATGTTCAGGGGTGGATCTAGGGGGGAGGGTGCAGGTTGTGCACACCCTCCCACCCTGAGATGACCTGCGACTTTGTATTCACTGTTTAAATTTGTTTACGTCACCAGTCAGTTTCATTCCTTAGTGATGCACCCCCTCCTAAGAAAACTCCTGGATCTGCCCCTGATACTCGACTTGTTTGAATGTGATTGATGATGTGAAATTTAAATAAACTTAGTTGTTCAGGCTGTTCAATGTACATCTGCTGAAAAATAGAGTTATTGCTATTTTTAACTCTACCTCAGGGAGGTTGTATGCTGCGTCATTCTGGGATGGTTGTTGCGTCACGGGTGGTCCAGTGGCAGAACTGGAAAATGCACTTGGAGTCTTCAAGACAGGCTTTCCCCTTCCTCTTGGTTGTGGCTGCCCTGCCTCATTTAACAGCTGTAACTCGTGTGTTTCTCTTAATCTCTGATGATCAGTGGCAGTTCTGGCAGCCATTGGTTTGTTTGGTGTTGGATCCACTGATTAAAAAAAGCAACACAATATTATTATTAGTTGTGCCTTTGAAAAATAATGGTCTGATTTCTTACTTTCCTACTAAACAGCTATGAGGTTTGACTCACGTCTGCTTTGTTTCTTACCATGTTCTGTTATGCATCGATTATCCCTCCCCCCCCCCCCACAAGGAAGGTCATTCTGGAAATTCTGTGGGAGAGGGTGTTTCAAATGCCAAAGTATTCAGTCCTCGATGTCAGGTAGAAGCATCCTTTTTTTCCTATTTTTTTAATTCAAAAAACCTGAAGCCAAAAAAAAAATAAAATGAAAAGAAAAATGGCTGCTCAAGATCTCCAACTTCACCCCTGATTTTTTTTTCTCGTGTTTTGTCCTGCTTCACGCTCGATGGACAAAGAAAAGAGGGATGCTTCTAATCTGGTTTGCATTCGAGCAAAATGGCCCATCAGGCAGGAGCTTATCCCGGTTTCTGTGGCATGAAATTGTCTACATGTAGGCACATTTCTACTCCCCCCTGGACAGGATGCTAGTCCATTGCAAGGTTAGCCTTCAGCAGTAAATTTGCCAGTACCCAGTTATACACATCTGGGCCGGGTTGTTCGAAAGGCAATTAACACTAACCCAGGATTAAAAGATGATCAAGGTTTTAATTTCTCTTGTTTTAAAAGTTTTCCATAGCTAATGTTTTGTGACGTTTGAGTTTGGTCCACGTCAAAAATGGGGGATTAAATATATTAACAGAAAACCTTAACGAAATGTTATAAAATTGAAATCAAATATCACGCTAATCCTGGATTAGCTTAATCGTGCTTTGAACAACTGGGCCCAGGAGTCCAGCACACTTACCATCCAACCACTGTGCCTCTCACGCTTGTATTCTAATCTCAGTATTAATTTCAAATTTTTTATTCTCATTACCGTCGCTTGCATCTAAGCGTGAACACGTGCCGCCGAAACATGATCTAATTGGGTATTAAACGTGGCATGATTGGTCATCAAACGTTTGAAGTTTAGCAGACCGTAACTGCAACTTTCGCGCCGAAACTTCAACACATTCCGGTTTCAAAACAGTCGAAATGGCAGAAAGATTGGATATCAAGACGTCCTTCGACAAATTGATCCTGATCTGTGTCGATATGCATTTGTAGGTTCACTTAAATCACTTCTGGTGCAAAGTTTCGCCTGTTCTCAGTGTTTATGGTGAGCATTTTGAGTGTGAAAGCTGCCGTTACGGTCTGCTAAACTTATTGTTTCATGACGAAACATGCCATGTTTGATACCCAATTAGATCATGTTTCGGCGGCTCGTGTTCACGCTTAGATGCAAGCGATGGTACCTGCTAACTAGATAATGTATTGATATTTTACTGGAGAAAGTAAACCTTGATCACTAACCTACAGGAATGTTGAGACCCAGTAGAGCACATTTGGCAGCGTCATGTCGTGCCTCCTTCTTGGTCAAGCAATATTTCATTGTGTTGAATATTTGTCCTTTCACAAAACAGTGAGCTCCGAATCCTCCTTGTACCCCAGGTGCTTCACCAAATTTCGGTGTGTTTATTCTGTTCTTCTGGCAGTATTGATTTAAGATGCTTACAAAGTCAACAAAACTGCCTGGAGAAAGAATGAAACAATAAATTTCAATTAAAACGACATTTCAATACAGCTTGATTTTTACTTGAGAAAATTAATTTAATCCCTCCAATCCCGTTTGGGAGACAAGAAGCAAATCTTACGGGAAATAAGAGAAGAGACAGGAACTTTCTTTTGTTTGGTACTGTATATGAACCAGAATGCTGAAAAATCAGAGCATAATTTGTTGCCAAATAATGAGCCTCTCTACAGGTACCTACACTATGTGTTTTTCTTGCTTCTGTACTAAAAAATTGAAATTCCACATTCAACTAACTCAATTTTGCGAATATTCAAATTACTTTATTTGACAATCAGAATGCCTCAACTAATTGAAAAATTATTAAAAGCTCTGATCTATATTTCTAATATTACTGAAAATACTGGAACCAGTAGTGCGATCGGTAGAAGACATTTAAAGAAGATTGTTTAAAGCCGATCTGTTTTTCTTTACTAAATTTTCGGTGACATCCGTTCACCTTCATCAGAGTTAGTGAAAGTTTGTTGGAGCTCGCACTACCAATCCGTGCGTTAGTGCGACGTTTTAATTTTGAATTAACGGCACATAAGCGTGAGGAAAAGCTTTGCCACGACTCCAAGAAAAGCCTCTTGCTGTCGTGGCACTCCACTTTGGACAGTGATGCTATCAACGAACGCAAAGCTTTTCCTCGCGCTTATGTGCCGTTAATTCAAAATTAAAATGTCTCACTAACGCACGTATTGGTAGCGCGAGCTCCAACAAACTTTCACTAACTCTGATGAAGGTGAATGGATGTCACCGAAAATTTAGTAAAGAAAAACAGATCGGCTTTAAACAATCTTCTTTAAATATATTTCTAATGTTATATTACAAAATAATTCTATTTAAATGATACCTGCTGTTCTGTTATTGAGCACAGCATACTGCTTGGCAATGGCTGCTAACCTTTCCTCGTCTGTCATCACAGGTTCATCTGATTCAAGGCTGTCGACATCAAGTACAATGTATAATCAAATTAATTTCTTTTTCCGTACATTAACGTGAAAAATGACAAAATGTGGCTACCAAGAAAGCATTGCAGTAGCGTGGCTCTAGAGCAGAAACTTACAAGTTTGCATCCATGCAAACACATCCAATACAAGTTACCGGTACCATGTTTTCTTTCTCTGTTACAGTATATACTAAGGTCAAAAAACTGCAGACACAGGGAAATTTTCCTTATCTGTTAGTAAATTTTGTTTGTTTGTTGTTTTGTTTTGTTTTTTTACATTTTTATTGCAATTACAAAACAAATTATTTACAAACAATCTACTAACACTACAAACTGATAACAACATACGTATTACTACTAACTAACACTAAATTTTGTTTGTGGAGTTTCCAAAGTCAAACTTCATATGATTGCTAAAGATGGCCCAAGATAAATATCTGTCAAAAACCCTCTAAAAACTTCCAAAGAATTTTAAACATCATCTCAATCACAGTAATAAATAAATTATTTATTATTTTATGGTTTTTCCTTTACATGCTTTATTTCGTATAAACAACCATAAACAACAATTTTGAATTTTACAGAAACATGTCTGTAAAACTCAAACTCGTCATTTTATATCTGAAACTTGTTAGAAATTAGGATTAACTTACTTGTGTTTTCAGAAATTTGCACATTGCCTATAAGCTACCACTACACAACGGGCAATTTCCGCTACCTTTTGAAAACATATGTCCATATCAATCCTTAAACATTTTTCTTAGCCCCAGCGTAGCATCCATCTCAATGTTGAAGATGAAAATGTTAAAGAAATTAAGGGGCTCAGCGGTTTCTGAGAAACCGCTGAGCCCCTTTGAAAGTTGTTTATCCAACTCTCTGAATTATCGTCCCCACCGTCCACGATCCTTCTGTTTGCACCAGGGATTGAGACCTCTGGCCAGTCCCGATTTGTGAGCATGTGAAGAGTACTCATTCTGTATTTTTGGCTAATCAGAGTTGTCAGATTTGACAATGAGTCTGTGAATTGTGGACTTCCACTGATAGAGTCGACTAGCCATCTTGATCCCTGGCCCAGACTAGAAGGATCAGGGACTAGCTGAGGATGAGAATGCAACTCTCTGGAGATTGTTCCTTGTGTAAATTTTGTCATTCCAGGCAATAATCAGATGGGCCATCTAAATCTTCTTAACTCACCCTTCAGCTTCCCGCTTCTCCTGTCTTTTCTGTGCTCTTTTCAAGTTCTTCTTCTGCGTCGCTGTCAGACTGCAATAACAGGAACATTTTAAAAGATGTGTACATGTATACACATATGCACAAACTTTCCATCAATCATGTATGTTCATCTTGATCTTGGAGGTAAATAAACAAAAAATAATTCTTGTCACAAGGTCTGAAAAATTTGTAAAGCTTCGCTTACAATTTTTTTAGACCTTGTGCCAAGAATTATTTTTTTTATTAATGAACTGATTTAAAAATCCTTGCAAATGTCCTTGATATGAAATGTTGAAGAATAAAATGAATTTTTAGGTAAAAAAAATTTCAAACTAATGTGCTTTAAAATATTTCCGTAATCTTTAAACAAAGAAAAATACAAATCAAACTAGTAGTTTCAAATCCTGCTGTCCCGAAATTCATCTTAACAACAACATACTGGCTGTGATGTACAAAACTTTCTTTGCTGTAACCATTTGCTTTTGTGTTACAAGATCTTGATTTGTGTAAAAACATTCTATTCTGTTCAGTGGAGGCTGTCGTTGAATAATTGCCATTATTCAGTTCTCCCAATCAATATTTGTACAATCACATGATCACTTTTACGCAGAATGCTCCAGCCATTTGGGCTGTCAATGAGCCCAACTAAATCATTTGAAGAAACAATACGATAAATTCCCTTACCCGGTCATATCAATTGGCTTGGACTTTGGAGCATGTGCTTGTATTTGAACTTCTTGAATTGCCTGCACAATGTCATATGCATCCACTTCTTCATCATGTGGTTTTTCACCAATGATTGAGAATGGTTGACTGTAAGCCTCTGAGAAACACAAATCAAAGTTCATGTAAGGATGGCTGAGGAATACAACATTTTTTTTTGGTGATTGCACACACTTCAGAGCAATTGTTTTTGCATTACTGCTCTAAGTGATTGGTTTAGAATAACTTGTGCCACTTTCTCAACAAATCACAAAGAAAAAGAAAACCACAAACAGTGTTCTCCCTAGTTTTCAGCACAGCAGGTAAGAAAACTTTTTAAACCGGTAAAGAAATTCTGGTAAATCCCAGCCGTTTTCTAGTTTACCTACATGGAGCAGAATGTTGTCCAAATGCTGGTCGAATTTTATTTCATGACAACTTTATTCTAGCCTTACAGACCTCTTTCGCCTGCTATACAGCCTAAGAAAAATTGCATAAAATTACCCTCCGTTGTTTTAAGGGAGTACATTTGCTGCCGCATACATGACGTACTACTTGAAGAATCGACGGTCCTGTCCCGTCTTTGCTACGAATCGCTGCAGCTCTTTTTTTCTTTGCTTCGAATACTCAGCAGTCACAACGGCGTTGTTGAAAAGTTGTATTCTGAATGCTTCTTTTAACCTGTCGTCTGGATTTCGCTTTAAATACTTACGAACTTAATGAGAAGAATTTGACAACGAAAGCTGCCTTTGTCAACTATTTTCTGCATTTTGCATGTTTTTGAAAACTGAACTATATGTAAGTAATATCTCTCACTTCTGAAATTATTTTTACCTCTTTGCCTTTGTGATTGTTTTCATTTTCAACGGACAAAGTGAAAGGACAGCAAGGATTGCTCCCGCCTTATTGTGGAAACTGTGCAACAATATAGATGTGCACTTGCCGAGAAGTGAGAAAGACCAGCAAAACTTGCTCTTTCTTCGATAGGTATCAGCCCTCAGTCATCAGAGATTCAGAAAGTGAAGGGAAATAAAGATTGTTGAATACTAGCACAAGTTCATAAATGAATATTGCATTTGTCACTGTTTATTTTCAATCTGTTAGTTTATATTTTCGATCATGACTACGAAGGTGAAACAAGTGGCATTACTTTGTTATTTACCTGTTGAATTTTCAAGACTTCTAAGCGGTTCTAGGCGGTAAAGAGTCGTGTTACAAGCGGTAAATTTTACCGGTTACCGCCTGATAAGGAGAACACTGCACAAATTGAAATTGACTCTGAGAAAACAGAAATAACAAGTACACTCTACTGTATATCAAAGAATATGGACAAGCTAAAATTACCGGAAATGAACAAGAAATAACTTTTTTTAGACTTTCCAGTGCCGAAAGTGACAAGTGAAAGAAAACTGTCTGCCAGTTATTAGTTGCCAGGGAAATCAAGCATAATGAAGGCTGTAACATTGATCGGTCATCAGATAAGGTTGCATAAACAATGAGGACGAGAGGTCACGTATGTGAACAATTACAAAAAAATGTGTTTAAATGTACAAATATAAGGTGCAGTTCCCATGGATATCCATTGGGCAATTCCAGAAAATATCCATACACCATGACAGACGGCTTCAATATTTTAACCCCCCCCCCCCCTTGCCTTCGAAAATTCCAAAATGCGTTACCCCCCCCCATGCCCTCGGAATTCCATAATCCTTAACCCCCCCTCCCGTTCGGATTTTTTCTTTTTTCTTTAAGTCCTTTACAATTCCCGGCAGGGTTCGCAAATATGCCCAATTTGGCGTATTTTACATCAAATTACTTCAAATGACTCGATCTGTAACAGAGGTATAGATCTGAGTAACAGATAAGAATTTTTTTCCTTACTCTTGTTCAACAGATACAACCTACATTAACTTTACATTGCCCCAAACTGGTACAGAACATTAAAATAACAATATCGTGTTATGTATGTGTGTACTTTCGGAAGATAATACGATCGAGTGCACTGACATATCCGCCATCTTGAATTTGAGCCTTCGGGGTCAGCAGTCGCTCCCAATCCCACGTTCTTCAAAATGGCGTCTCGAAGCGTGGCAAAATAGTTTCGCGCTCCACTGAATAGGTGCTGAATAGGTTGTGGATCCGCTTTGACAAGAAAAAAGAGTGAATGAAGACATTCATCAATGTTAAGGCCTCTGGAGCTTGATGTACAACCCACATTTTATTGGTTTTCTTTTGTAAATGAACCCAAACACACGCCTGATCGATCGATACTTGTCTTGTATTTTCTTTTATACCATGCCATAGAAAATACAGCCAATCAGAATACAGGAAAGCCGTTGTATATTCGACGGTATTCAACCCAACCTTCCCATAGTGCGCTGCGACTGTATTCTTGACGAAATTTAGTAAGCGTATTTTCTATGGCATGGTATAAAATAGTTACACAACACTTTCTTGTGGTATACTATGGAATATCCCACTTGTCACTTGTATTTTCTTGGCATACACACTCGCCTAAAGGCTCGTGTGTATACCGAGAAAATACAAGTGACTCGTGGGATATTCCATAGTATACCACTCGAAAGCGTTGCATAACTAGTATGTATCCTGCTTCTGCGACGCGGTCGTCAGTTCGTGCTTTATTTACAAATGAGTAATCCACAAAATTAGCATTTCAAGGAACACACTTTTGTCTGTCTCCTCTGGAAATCCAAGATCTGGAACTCCCCCATGCCTTCGGAATTCCAATCGTAAGTATCCCCCCATGCCCTCGGAATTCCAGTTCAAAGAACCCCCCCCCCCCCTTGCCCTCGGAATTCCAAAAAGCCGTCCGTCGTGGTGTATGGATATTGTCTGGAACTGCCCAATATTATTTTGAAGTGGGTGGGATGTCTGTGAAGAAAAATTTTGTCCAATTTGTCATCAGCTTTTGTCTTGAGTGGCTTGGTAAAAAAAGAAATAAAACCATGCTTGAAAGTTCTGGCTAGTAAAAATTAGTTTTGGCTAGTGAAATCAAAGTTGTCCCTAGCCACTAGGCTAGTAAGCAAAAAAAATAGCCTTGAGCCCTGTTACTATAAAATAACAAGGACAAATACCTGATTCCCAATCTTCTGTCTCATCAGGCAAAACCGTTGGGGTTGGTTGCGGCTGACGTAATTTCTTTTCCTCTATTATGGGCTGGCTGGCGACTGAAAGTTTGAACATGCATCAACACAGGATAAGTTGTGGAACAAACATGAAGTTTTAACTGATACTACAACATGTACAGTGGACTCCCAATTTCTCAACCCTTGATTTCTTATAGACCCTTGCAATAACTCAAGTCAAAAATTAATGTTGTTTCCCTTGGATTTGCTCATTAAGTCAAACATTGAATGTGATTTTTGCCTTGAAAAATTAATCATGGCCTATCTAAATGAAATACAATTTTCTGTGAGGACATTTATAGGGTAATTTTAAGGTATTAAATTTGTGAAAGGGGAAGAGATTGAAAAAGGGGGGAGCTTATAACTGGGATTTCTTGGTATAAGAGTGGGGTATTTTTTTGTTCGATTTACTAAACTTTGCAAGACCATTTAAAGGAGCAATGTCACGGTATTCTAAGTCATTTTTATGATTACTTTCAAATGGAAGGAAATGTCAAAATAATATTTTATTTTTATTGTGTAATGTAGAAAAGGATGAGGATAAGTAGTAGTAATGTAGAAAAGGAACGAAGGAGTGGTAAAAACGCGAAACTAACCAAGGATGGTTTCAACTGACGAAGATTACGATGGATTACGAATGACAAATGACGTAGCTCCTTCAAAGCCAATTACTTTATTAATGTGATTAATTAATTAATTAATCAATTAATACCCGATTCCCTCTATAGCGCGCGCCTGCAGGGAATCACGGTAGGGAATCATGTATTTTATACTTAATGCTGATCGCCAGTTTATACCAGTGATCTAATGATCACTGATTGGCCCTTCAGGGTAAATAAAGTTTTTATTTGTTATTTATTAAACTATGCCCGAGACACAGCAATGTACATCGTTGCTGAGTCTCGCGCATGGTTTGATGAATACAACTACCGTGATTCCCTGCAGGCGCGCGCTATAGAGGGAATCGGCTATTGATTAAATTAATTGATTAAATTAATTAATGGCACAAAGTTTAATACCAAATAGTTTGATTAAACTTACACTCTTCAAGGTCTTGTCTGATGATGTCCTTAAAATAAATAAACATTTATTAACCAGAAGACCAAAGTACATGAAAACCTAAACATAATACATATGTGCTACAGTGTGGGAGGCGCAGTGGCCTAATGGTTAGCGCGCTCGAATCCGAGTTGAACGGCCCAGGTTCGAGGCCTGGCCGGGGCGCTGCGTTGTGTTCTTGGGCAAGACACTTTACTCTCACAGTGCCTCTCTCCACCCAGGTGTATAAATGGGTACCGGCGAATTTACTGCTGGGGGGTAACCCTGCGATGGACTAGCATCCCATCCAGGGGGGAGTAGCAATACTCCTAGTCGCTTAATGCTACGGAAACCGGGATAAGCTCCGGCTGTATGAGCCTCATGGCTCGGAGACAGACTTTACTTTACTTACAGTGTGTATACAAGGAACAGCATCAAGAAAATGAAGGAAAGGACCTTGATACAATGCCCAAAAATTGGATAACTTCTTCTTATAACCATTAGAGAAACAATGAACAGTGTACACTAAGTAAAAAAAAATAAAAATAAAGAACAAAATGTTGTTAAAACCCATACCTTATATTCACATATGGACGTGTGATAATCCAACTCCTCAATTGGAATCTCATGCCGCGCAAAAAAAGGACAAACCGTCCATCCTGCACTGGCATATTGCTGTCAAAACAGTGTTATAATAATTTAATATTTCATGTATTATCACACTAACTATGATTATCATTGACAGTGGTTTTCACATTACGTTACTATACTGTTCACAAGTTAACAGTCTACTGTGAATTAACCCATCAAAAATTAATGTGCCACATCAATCTGGCTAGCCTGCGAAAGCAGCCTTTTTTTTACGGCGATCGTGCAACAGCTGGAAATACATCTGTGTTCACAGGCTACAATCTGGCTTCAGAGTGATGTGAGTGGGTAATAAATAGTACCTGTAAAAAGGGTGGCACTCAGGGGCACATTTGGGGCAGGGATGGATTGGATGGCTAGCCACCACTCCAAAGCCAATTTAGTTTTCTCAAATTTTTAACATTTTGGGGCATGCCAAAATTTAAAAAACCCCAGCAGTTCCCAGGGGTGGATCCAGGATTTCTTTTTAAAGGGGGAGAGGGGGCAGGCACCCTGCAAGCAGAGCCCTTTCTTTGATATACTTGAGAAGAAAGGGCTCTGCAAGAATCGCGTCAAATGTTTGTTGAGCATGCGCGAGTTTTACGCAATGCTTGCGCATGCGCGCACAGAATGGCATGAAGGATCGCACACGACAGCGTGAACAAAGGGTTTGTTTTAAAAGTTCTTTTCTTCAAAGAGCGTCTGAATTCCTTCGGTAAAAACACGTCAAGTACCGCTTGAGGTCTTGTTAGTGACTTTATGATAGAGATGTGCGATTTTAACCGTAAAATTTCTTCTTGGTTTGCGAAAAAAAACGAGATCTTAAATGATCCACAAGTTGCATGCGCGCACAAACGGCAGCAGTTGGCGAGAGCAATCGTCAGCTCAAGTGCTTTCGAGAGCGTACTGTGGGCTCCGTCTTGGCCATCAGTTTGCCCAAAAAATAAATTCCCGCGCAGCAAAAACCGGTTGAATCCGGGCTGACTTCAAAGAAATGACACGATTTATGCAGAGCCTCTTTCTACTTCCCAAATCTCAACGCAGGGAAGTTAAAAGAGGCTCTGCACGCAGGGTGGGGAGCAGGTTGCTGATACAATAACATTACCTCAAGTTTCAACTTTCCTAGGGCATACCCCAAGGAAGCAATATTATTGAAACAAGCTGAATTTCCAAGAATCATCTTCTTTATGTGTTGGCTAATTTGCATTATAACATAAAAACCATCATGGTAGGTATTGTGAATAGAAAACCTGTTAAACTTACAGAAAAACGATCTTTGTTTTTCATAGATAATCAACTGATCTAGATGGTGTCTGGATAGCCAATCATACAGATTCATACACATACACATTCAGGTTTGTTTGATAACACTAACCGCGCCCTTGGTTATTTTGGATATCACAAAAACCTCATCCAGTAATATCGACATTGCTTGTTTTCTGTCAGCTCTCAGAATGCAATGCATAATATATTCTTTCATGAGTTTAAACTTAATTTGACTAGAGTTGTAGTTGAACACGACACAAAAGAAAGCATTTTTTGTGCCAAAAACATCAGCTTATGATACTTTTCTGCTTCTTTATTTTAGCAAGTCTAACACGTGAAAGATCTCACATCTGTTGATAGACAAACAAAAAAATTAAAAAAAGACGCTTTGAGCTCATAAGCCAGGCTGTTTATATTTCATTTAAATGGAATATAAGACTTCAGTTTAAAATAATTTCTGACACGCACTTAAGCTACAAATTCGGTTTTCCTCTCTTACCTTTCGACACTTCTGCAAATGGTATGGAAATCTTTTTGCTGCCACTCGATGAACAGGGTCGTACGGGCAAATCAACAGCCGATTAGGATCATTTTCTACATTTGAAGTCATATTTTATAGCACAAGCTTTCGTAGAACACCTTTTAGACTGTCAGAGTTTTACACAGACACGTTTTTAGCCAGTTATCAGAGAGAAAGTTCGTCTTTGACCGGCTCGACTGTCTTGTCTTTTCAGCATGCCCAAGGTAGGGACGCGAGGGATTGGGAACCTGCGCATGACTAAAAAAATACCGCTGGGTAACGCAATTTTTCCAAGTCTGGCCTGTATTGCGTGACTTGCCAGAACAACGTCACGTACAACGTCTGCGTAACTCTAAATCATGATCTGACCACGTAATCCTTTAAGCTCCTTTACGCAAACTAGAGTTTTAATTTGAAATTACGTTTCCTTCATACCGGTTATAAAGCCCTTTCAACCCATTCCTACCTTGGACGTAACACGTAAAAAGCAGTAAACTGACCCCTAGGGAGAAGAGAATGGGACCAAAATAAAATATAAATAAATAAAAAATGTAGAATATATGTGCCAGATATTTCTCCTTGACGCTGGGGTCAGTTTACTGCCTTTTTTTTACGTATTATCGGTAATCCTAAGATTTTTACTGATCCAGGTCTACAAGAGATCCGGCACTCATTGGTTTGTCGTTGTGGACATGCCTTTAATACTAGAGTTGTTGGATGTAAGTCCCTATGGTCAGGGCCTGCTTAGAAACCAGACAGACAGGTATGGAACCAGGTATAGAGAAACCCGGGGGGTACTCCCTATAATGGCCTATACGGGGAGGCTCCGCCCGAAAGGGGTACCTTTTTCAGGCTTCAGGTATATGAAAGGGTAGGGATTTTACAAGTTTAGGTATACGAAAGGGTATGGAAATCAGTCATTAAGGTTTTTGAAAGGGCCTTTTAATAAAAAATATTTCGAGCAGATGCAATTTATGGCTGTATAATTTCAGTTTATGAAGCGCTACTTGAAAATGAAAAGAAAACGTTGTGTTTTAAGTCTATGCCATGACTTTCAGGTATATGAAAGGGGTACCTTTTTTCATGAAAAGGTATACGACAGGGGTACAATTTCTGGCAAAATGGTATATAAAAGGGTAAGGGGTAGGAGCTCGGGGCGGAGCCTCCGCGTACAAAACTTTGTTGAGTACCCCCCCCCCTCCCGGGGTAGAGAAAGCAGAGTTCGGTCCGCTTTTTTTGAAGGGAGGGATTGAAGGGGATAGCTGGTAGCATACATATTTTAAAAGGCACTTACTACTTATTTAGTGAGATCTCTTTTAAACTTTGCACATATTTTCACACACCGAGTAAGTTCGGAGAGGGAAAAACTGATAACCTGAAAATAGAATTCGTACTACAGTCAACTCTCTCTAAGACGGACACTGTCGGGACCGGCCCCAACTGTCCGTCTTAGAGAGGTGTTTGCCTTATAGAGAGTCGAGGTAACGTGACACCAGAAGTTTTGAGATGATGAAGCTAAACGGCTATGCACAAGGAATACACGTCTGTTTTAAGTCGCTTACTTTAGCAAAACCTATAAAGTAAAACAAAAATAATATCAGAAATTCAACTCGTTTGTTCATTACAAACGGTAATACTGTAAGTAGAAAACTACCTCTTTGGTGCCCATACACTTACACAGAGAAGTAACACGTTATAGCGGATTTTTTTTTTTGATAAGTTTGGTATTCTAAAGGCGCTGACTTAATATGCTATATGTCGATACCAAGTTTTGAAGTATTATTCACTAAGAAAATAACTTTTTGTGCGTGTCCGTTGGCGGTTTCAAAGTGTCCGTTGTCCGTCTTAGAGAGGTGTCCGTCTTACAGAGAGTTTTGTTACAGTGAAATGACTGAAAAACGGCAGGGACCAACACCAGTTGTCCGTCTTATAGAGGTGTCCGTTAACAGAGAGTTGACTGTATAATCTATCGACATCTTTCCATCAAGCAGATGCAAGCAGCGTCTTTCAAAAGAAAATCGGAATAAATCGGCTTGTATTGGAATCGAAGACGACATAGTTGATCAAAGATGGGCATTCCAATCACTGAAGCAGTTCTAGTTAAGCGTTTTAAACTTTGGACAATGTAAAAACAAACTCTGAACATGGTAGATTTTCCAAAATAAAAAGTTGCGCACTAAACACTCACTTGAATATGACAAACAGGCCGGGAGTAAAACGCCTGGAATTTTTGTCTTGTGTTTGATCAAAATGTGACATCACATCCGGTTGAGCGGGAAAATCTGATGAGGCGAGTTCCTGCAGTGGGAGCCGCGGTGAATGAAATGACAATTCTTCGCCCACTCTAATGCATCAGTCAATTGAAATCCCGGCCCCCCGACCCCCGGGACTTAGCGGGGCTTTAACGCGTCCAAAGCCGGGATTTAACGCACTTTTAACGGCGCGTTGGCCCCGGTGGGCGGTGGTTTTAACAAAATGTCAGTAGACCGGGGCCGTGGAGCGGTGATTTAACAGCACGCGATCACCTGAAGCTGGGACGACAGCCGGGATTTAACATAAAGGACTAAATGCTTTTCTCAAAATGTTCGTTGTGAGGAATCCGTTCTAAAAAGTCTCCAAGCTTTTTCCTTGATAAAGCCTTTCGCGACGACTGGGTTTATATTTAATGTGTTGGCACAATAAAAATAGACTCATGTACTTGGAATCTGCCACCTTTGAACACTATCGTCTCCAAGAAAGCAGTTTCTGTTTCTGAGATTTCAGCCGTGAATTATATCGTAGGGTGAAAGCTGTTTACCTCTAGAAGAAATTCTTCTATTTTGTCTCTTCTTGTGTCCCACATCAGTTTAAGACGTTTAAAAGACGTCGTCAATAAATCGTTTCCAAAGGATAGGCTTATTGCTACTTGTCTGAGTATTTCGTTTTCCATTTTGGCCGTGAAGATGACAGCAGAAACTGCGGCGATTGTCGTGCCCATGGCTGTTTGATATGCTTAAAGATATTCTTTTCCATTGAATTGGAAGGAGCTTTCTTGAAAGATCACACTAAGCTTTCTCTTAAAAACCTGTTAGGTACGGGAGGGTTTCCTTGATGAAATTCTTCGTATGCTTCGCAAACAGTGTTAATGAGACAAGGAAGGCTTTTTAGGCTGTTTAGGCAGTGTAATCTTCTCAATGAAGTTATTAAAGTCTGCCACACGAAACTTGTTTCTGCGCTATCGGCTGAAGTAGATGGTCAACAAAAGCTGAAATACGTTCTGTAGGGCAATCACACCCCGATATTCTGGGTCTTTCGGCAGGCGTGTTCATAATGGCTAATTTCGGGTTTTAAATTTGCCAAATTTGTGTCTGTGACCACGAAAAACAATTTTTAATAGGTTTTTGGCGGAAACAAACTACATCAGGTTTCTTTCCGACCTCAAAACTATATATGGACAATAAATGAAAGAAATAGATTTTTCAACTTCTGCAACGAAATCAAGATTTTTGTCCGGTTTTTCCTGAAAGTCGATTCGGATGCCCCCGCTATGCGGGGCTTTTAACAGACGTCTAGGCCCCTAGGGCGGGGAAATAAGCCGGGTTTTAACACTTGGTAAATGTTAATTTCCCCGTTAAGTCTCGGGGGTCGGGGGGCCGGGGTTTCAATTGACTGATGCATAAAGAGTCTAAAGAAAATTTAGTCTTCTTTCTTTAATACATCATTTCATTAGTTAAATAGAATAGTGCTTGACGTGTTATATGAAGGCATCTTTTTCATAAAATGTCTGCATTTCTCACTAATTTCCTCAGGAGTCATCATTTGTGTTAAATCAGTGTAAAGATGATAAATTCCTGGCAAGGTGAGTTTAGACACTCAATTTAAATAGCCTATTATGTTAGGCAAATGTTATACCATGGCCATAAGAAATTCGCGAAGAAACTGTTCTAAATGTGAGAGAACCTAATTAACAATCGCGTTTTTGCATAGTAGTCCAGGGCTGAAGACGGAGATGATTGTTAAATGCACCAAAATCATGACCCAATCATGAGTCAGTTCTTGTTTTCAAAATCTAAATGGTGACTTTGAAGTTTAATATTTATATGTACCCTATTAAACCAGTTTTAATTATTATTCTAATAATCTTCTAACTTCAGTGCGCTGGGAAGACCTGGATGAAATTCCTAGAAAGTTATTTGAAGACAAGGAGGCCATCAGTTTATATTTGGGCGATTCGACAACAAAAACCCTAAAAAAAAAACATGCAGAGGTTTGCTCTTACCTGAAGTAATGAATTTTCCTGTGAGTGGCACAATTAACGTACTTTCTAACTTTCCTGCCGAAATTTTACCAGCACTCCGCAAGAAATGCCTAAATGCTGCTATCCCGGTTTGTGAAGGTATGTCAGGCTTTTAATTTTCTTTGTTTTGTACAAGACTTTTCCGATGTGTCACGACGCTTCCTCTTCCCCTATTAAGGAACTTTGCTTTTTATATATTTTATGTATATTTTGTATTTATTTTTTTAAGGAGTTTTTTATATAGGGTCAACCTCGTAACTTCCTTTTCTTGATGCCTTTTTTTCTTTTCTTTTTTGTTTTTACTTGCATCTTGAATATATAATGTATGTATGTTTTTATTAGGTTTTTTTAATCGCAGTGGCTATTCGTACGGCACCCGTA
>NC_135761.1:3267201-3367201 GCF_052425735.1 Oculina patagonica | reverse complement strand
CTCGCTCCGGCGCTTTAAAAATTTGTTTTCATTTGATGTTATTTCATGTTGTAAACAAGTTAATTAAATTGGTAGAATTCATGATTTGAACAAAATGCCGTAAATGCAGTATTTTTGGTTCATAAAGAGATTCATTAGAGTAATTTACGTTGAACATGAGCTATAACTAGTCGATTCATTCAAAGCTTCTTGCAAAAATATGTCTTTAGAACTAGAGCTGTGTCAAAATCTTTAGACACCTTTTATTAAATCAAGACAGATATATTAATAAACAATCAAGTTTATAGCGAGACAGGCTGAAAAATACGAATACAGTTGTAAGCGTACGCGTAGTTTACATAGCATGATAGAAACACTCGAAAAAGTTTGGAATAATGTAAACATTCGATCGTCTGCGGTTCAAGTTTACATAAACTATCTTACTCGCCCCTGTGTTTGCATACATGTGAAGTATGTAGCTATCTTACCGCAAATTTGCATTCGAAAGAAGTGGAAAACTGAAAAAACGCAAGCTCCCTGACAAATCTACAACGTTCAATTTTAAAACACTCTAAATACAAAGTAGTGTTGTTAGTTTTGAATTTTAAATTGTTTTTTTTTTTTTGGCTAATAAATAGACGTCGCCCGTTTAGCTTCGTTTGTTATTTGTCCCATTTCAGACCACGTGATGTTGCCCTAGAGAATTATTTCTTTCAACTTCAAACAAATACACGTGGAAATGAATGAATGATTTCCAGATGAATAACGGGAACAGCTCTCTAGAGAGTATCACGTGATCACTGACCCGGGTTAATTTGAAAACGCATCTTTTTTTACCCGGATAGGCCAACCGTCCACACTGTAGTACCGTTTTGGTCACCGAAAACGGTACTTTTCAAAAACTTGGGTATCGTTTTCAAATTTACCCGGGTTAATGTGGACGGAAAGCATTCTACGCGGCGTATTCAAATTTCTTCGTTTTCAAATTTACACGGGTCAGTGTGGACGGGGCCTGAGAATACCATCTATTGTGTTATGCTTCGTTCTGCAAAGCGTTCCGACACATGTAAATGCGGTGGACCAAAATGGCCCTGAATTCTGTTGTTGTCGCCTGCGTAGCAGAGAGAGAGAGAGAGAAGCAGTCAACAGCGACGCGCGCGAGTGACGTCATGACTCAGACAAGTACCTAAAACTCTTTTTTAAACGAAAACTTCGCCTAGATTCCCACTATTTCTCTCAGAACACGCTAAACCGGGGCTTCGGGGCTCCAGCCCCCTCCTCCCCCCCCCCCCACCAATAAAAAAACAGGGCTATGGGCTCTGTGGAAAACATTCTCAGGGTTCCACAGGGGTCCACGTTCTGCTCAAAGGCCAGCTCCAGACTAGGCCTTTCTCGATTATGCTAGTAAAACTGGCATTTAATGCTACTAGAAATTCTCGCATAAAGCCTAAAAAATGCTAAAATAATGCCTGATTTCTTTAAAAAATGCCACTTGAATTCCAAAGAATGCTTTGTTTTATTTCAAACAAGACGAACAAACTCTTACATTATATGCTCATATCAACAACAGGTGATACTTAATAGTTTGTTTATAAAAAAAATATAAAAAAATAAAATAAAATAAAAAAAACATATGTAAAAAAAATTAAAATATATATATATTTTTCAAAAACCTAAAAAAACACACACACAAGTAACACAACACAAGTACACAAGTAACACAATGCACAAACAGTCGAAACAGACAGAAAACAATCCAATTAAGTAATCAAAATTGTGAAACTTTAGGATTATTTCTCCTTCTGAGTGCTGAAATCTGGATCACTGTCATGAAAAATGACAGAAAATGCTAGAAATTCTTTTTCAAGAAAAAACGAAAAAAAATGCTCGTTTTCCCCAAAAATGCCGAAAAAAAATGCTAGCATAATCGAGAAAGGCCTACTCCAGACTCCACGGCAAAAACGAGTTAGGGCTGCTTAGGTGCGGCCACCACACTTGTGACACTGACTAACACCGTGTGGCGACCAAATAACTGCTGCAAAGGAGACTAACTCGTTCGAGATGTTATTCGAAATCAGATCTGGGGTGGATTACTATACCAGCCACCTCAGCCAACAATGGGCGAGTCACTATGACAACGGATAGACTGCCAGCCTTGGCACTGATGAACATTCATTACGAAAAACCTGTTAACTATGATGCTGTGGTTCAACTTTTTTTCGGAAAAATACTCCCGAAGAAGGCTTCTCGTTGATCTCGTCTTTGGAAATAAAATGCAGTATATATTTCCACATAGTTTTGTAAATGCAAATTTGAATCCGAATACATAAGTTTTGATCGTTTTAGCGTAACTTTGCAATATTTTGATGCAAAAGTGTGACATTTTCACTTTTCACATTAAATGAGCTACGTCACGGGAATTTCGCTGTTTTTTGGTCTAAACTGTTCTGAAATTAGTTGTAGGCAACTTGACACATGGAAAAAAAATTTTCTTTTGAGGACGCGCGGAAAAAACTTGAAAAGTTAAGCCCTAATTTTTCAAGTTGGAATCAGGAGCCCATGACAGTTTCAGTGCCCTAATATAGCAATTGTTAATAAAAGTGGACTATTATTTTCAGGTCTCCTCCTGCGACACATATATTAATTTTGACAGTTCCAATTTTTTTCGGGAGAGGATGGCCTCTCCCCCCCCCCCCGCGCGCGCTGGGAGCCCCATACAAGGGACCGCCCTCGGCTTTCCTTATATCGAACCCCTGTTAAATCCTGGATCTTTTATACAATCGGATTAAGCGTTAATTCTTAAATGTTATTAATAGCCACTACAGCAAAAACTACCTAACACCTTCAAAGTCAGAATGACAATAGGGCATTCTTTAGTGAAAAGTTTTTAAATTAGCCATGTTAGCTGAAAACAATCAATCTTGCATATTTATAAAGCTGATTACGTATCGAAAGAGTGATTTTCGTGATCGACTAGTCAATTTCGTCTCCTTTAAATATGTAACGATAAAAAGTACAATGCGCTACTGTCAACACAGTTGATAACTTTTATACTGCATACGTATGCAGCTTATCTTCTCTGTTAATGTTTCGACAAAAAGATTTCCGGCATGATCAAAAAGTTGTTTAAGGGCCTAAAAGGCCACGAAGTTTGGTAAAGATTAAGGACGGATTGAGACAGGTTACGAACCACGAACTCGAGAAAGATTTTTTTTTTAAAAAAACTTGAAATTTATATTTCAAGATGTGTCCACGGGTGTAGCTCCTTCGAGCACGTACCGAACAGGTCCGAGCATTTCGTTCTAAAATGCACATTTTTTCGAGTTGGACATCAATTTTTATCAAGACATAAAAGTGTGGTGTCTTTTGATGATTTGTAAATGAAACGTTTAACTGAAGTGTAAAAGGAACAATTTTGTCTGTATATAAAGTCACGTATTCCCACAATTGGTCAAAACAGTACGCGGAAAGACATCGACCCTAAAAGCTGATCTGTGCGTGTCAGATTAAAAATGTTGCTATTAATACTTTAGATCGTACATCTGTCCTTCAAATAAAGTTGTAACTGAGTAGCGCGTACGTGATAGACCATTTGGCGGCAACAAAAGGAGATAAAGACCATTGAAAATGACACGTATTAATCCGGCTTAATTTCGCGCTCTCATATGTTGGTATCTTGGCAACGGCACTTTTACTTGGCTATCAGTGATAAATTCTCCACCTGAAAATCTTTTGACCTGCGAAACTGTGACTCGGAAGCGTTTTTGTAGCACTGTGGTTTGGAAATAATGCTATTATTTGCGTCCTGTGTGTATGATATGTGTTGTGTGAGCGCAGTCAATGAACATCAGCTGAACCAGGTGGACAGGGCGGCAAAGCATCGTGGGTAACATCAACAACAAAGCCCGGAGTGCAAGTTGTGGCTGAAAAATCGGATGTTCTTCAATTGACGGTTTCGAATCATGATGTGCTGAAACGACTGTAGGTTCTGTGAGGTCATTTTATAGTCCTACAGCAACGCATTTTGATCAGCCATGGTTAAATTGGACGGGGTAAAAGATCAAAGGCCTGCCGATTCGGCGCCAACTTCGAGTAGTGGGTTGATCTGTTATATTTGTGGTGCATCAAATGCGAATTGGCCAGTCTACTGCAGATCTCGGAGTTCAGAGAAAATGCCGTTTTTTCCTTTCTTGGAGTATCACGAGCCGGCTGAGGGAGCTCGGCCAGTGGATAAAGTGAGCGGTAGGATCGATTCTTGTACCGTGTGCTTCTCTTTCCTGACTCAACAATGGCACGCTTTCGAACGAAACGACACTCCGGTTATCAAACGAATTTACTGGCTTAAAAGGTCGGGACCTGATTCAAGCGGTGAAAGAGCTCAAAGCCCTGTTGGAAACAGCCAAGTCAGGTCCGAAGAACCAATGGCTATCGATAATACAATGGCTGAAGAGAATTATGACACCGAAAGCCCAGAACAATGCACGTTAGCTCAAAATGAACTATCGGAAGGGAATTTTAATGCGACCACTTCAGACATGGAAAACGTTAATCCGATTTCTGAACACTCGGCTGGCCCTTTTGTGGAGAATTCTTCGCTTTCTGTTGGTTCTCGACGTGCTGTAGGCCTTGAAACATGTTACATCTGCAGTAGGCGAAAGCCTAAAGAATTTATGAGAAGTGTTCATACTAGGCCTCAGCTCAAAACCGAGACACCATTTTATCCATGTCTTGCCCGACATGTTCCGCCCACAGTAGCAAAGCAGATGGACTACCTCGGCAAAGTTCTTGTTTGTGAAGCTTGTCAAAAATTCTTATTTCGCCAATGGCAGGTTTTCCAGAAGAATTCAACCCCTCTGAGTGAGAGACAGTACCAGTTGAGATCTGACCCCTCCCTCCCTAGGGAACAACAGTCCCAGCTGTCAACCATGGTGTGCTTTATTTGTGGAGTAACGCAGCCTGCGACATCAGGAAGATTTCTCTATTCACGCAAGCATGCACCTGGACACCCATATTATCCATTTCTAAACAATCTACCTACGCCTGAGGGAGCCATGCCGCTAACAAAGCAAGGGCTCACACGGGCTTGCAGTGGATGCCGTAAATCTCTCCATAGACAGTGGAAGCATTTTGAAGCTGCTGGGATCAGTGATGACAAAAGGGAGTACAGGATTCGCAATGAGGTCATGATTCATTCCGGAGGAAGTGTAACAGATTTGACGGAAACATCAGCTATGATAGCCTGCTATACCTGTGGTCAGCAGTGTTCTGAGTCTGATTTGCGACCAGTTCACACCGAGGCAAACACCAATCCTCTAAAAGAAAACCTTTACTTTCCTTTCATAGCTACACTGAAACCTCGGAAAGATTGCAGACAACTGGATGCAGAAGGTCGGACATTTGTTTGCAAGAAATGCCATAAACAACTGAGAGTAGAGTTGGAAGAGTTTGAGAAAAACCATGTTCCCCAAGAGGAGCGTTCCTACGTATTGAAACTAAGTGCAGCAATTACAGAAGATCTAGACATCTCTTCAGTTTGTTTTCTCTGTGGTATTACTGTTAATGCGTCATTTCATTTTAAACTTTATTCTTACCCTCATAGTGGAAAGGGAGTCAGTGACGGAGGTCCCTTTTTCCCTTTTCTGTCATCTCGAGAGCCTGCTCTTAATGCTCAACCAATTGATAGCGAAGGCACGGCAATTGCTTGTGAAATATGTTATTACAACTTAATGGCACAGTGGAATGCATATGAAGAATCAGACATACCTGAAGAATCTAACAGATGGCTTCGAAAGTATCTGGTATCCTTTATAAACTGCTACCTTTGTTGTAAGCAAGTGTCAAAGGCTTCTTCTGGAGCTGTAAACAAACAACTTATAACATTCCCTTCAAATCACCGGCCTCCAAAAACTGGAATTGCGGTTAACAATGGCAGAGATGTTGTTTTATGCGATGGTTGTCAGAGGGACGTGCAAAGAGACCTTGAAGCAATGGATGATTCTAATGCTGCATTAGGCATGTTGTCATGGCAACAGGACAATCAAGGCAAGGACGGCCAGGTAAGAATATATTAGAATTATACACAACTATAATATTATTTTACCGGTATTTAAAATTACTGAACTGCTAATCATTAAGGGGGAGATAGATGAATGCTTGCTTGATGGTGTTGAATGCTTGCTAAACTGCAATATTTTACCGTTTCTTTGCAATTTGGCTGGAAGATACAGTCTAAACAGCAAAATATGCACATATAGCAAAATATATGTACACAAAAACAGAAAAAATCTTGTAGTTATCAAATATCTTCATCATAACGTCTGCTTCCAAAGAAACCAAAAAGTCGTAATTTTTGAAAATTATAAATTCATAATCAAGTGTTTTTAAAGTGTAGATACTTTGTACTTAGAACTTGTTTATATAAGCTTGATTGGATGCTTTGGTGTACATTATGACTATTCTGATGAACTGATATATTTACCAAATTCTCAGAACAAACTCAGTGAGACAGTAGGGAGAAATAATACTGGAGGTATATTTCAAATAATTTAAAAAACACTTAGGAAAAAATCCACAGAGATAATGATTTTATAGTTACCGGGTACTGTTTAGACAAAATTTCAATTCTGTGACTTTACAACCAACTTTCACTATAACAGACACTTTCAGGACCACAATTTGGTGTCCTCAATAGAGAAAGTCTGTAGAAGTGGGAGTTATTTTCAGTAATTCTTATTCGCCAGGACTTGAACTCCTGTCCATAATAATGGGGCGTCCGTAATAGCGAGGTGTCTGCAAGGTGGGAGTTGACTGTAGTTGCAATTCCTTGATGATGTGTAGTGAACTTTGACATGCCATCCAAATGTATTAATAATTCATGAAACCAAACAAAGAATTAGTTTCATTAGAAAATTAGTTTCATCAGATCCATAGTCATCCTGATTTAAATCATTATGGATATTTGACTGAATACATAACAAAGAGAATTTGTGTTATTACTTCATTACACAATGAAAATTTTCATTATACAACCCCACCTCTGGCACATTAGTTTGCAAACACTGTTGGAGGACATAGCAAAATCAATCACTCTGTGAATCTTGTTAATAAAAAAAGTCTTTTTTGTCACATGACTTAGACCAACTTTAACACATAACAAGTCCTTAAAATGAGCAGTTATCAATTTCTATTTTCTCTTTCCCATAAATTACAAATTTAAGTAGACAGTTCATGTACATGTACATGAAGGTCCTTGCTGTGTTAGGAAAAACTTGATATAAAAAGAAATTCTCCCAAGGAAATTGTAGAAACTGTATGAAAAAGACTGAGGAGAATTTAGATGTCAATCTGGCAATGAAAAGATGCATTCTTCTTTTTGTTGCCTAGTTTAAATGAGATAGTCCTGAATAACACCTTTTCCAAAAACTTAAATTGGATAATTTGTATATTTTTTGTGCAGTTGTTATTGTTAAATTGTTAATTTTTGCAGCTTGAATTTTTTCTGTTTTAGTGATTTTCTATTGCTATTGAAAAATAATGTTCCAATCCTTGCCGTGTACCTTTTCCTAGCATTTCTTATCTGATTCCAGACAGAGTACATGTAACGACAAAGCAAGAAGGGTAAATTGGAACAAAGCTGAACATTTTTTGTTATTATGGTTGTAAAAAATATATATAATTGCTATAATTGCCTTTTTATGATAAATTAGAAATTTATTCAGAAAAACATGAAATTAGGTAAAATAATTATTCCAATAAAAAATAAAACAATGTTTCACTGAATGTTTCCTGTGTTTGAAAAATGGCTGCTTTTTAAATGACATTTTGTAATTAAAATTTATCTCTTAAGCATCATTAGGCAAAAGACAAAGAAATTGATACAAAGAGTCATTGTATAGAATCCAAAATAATGTTGTTGTTTTTTTAAAAAACATGATCATAATTTAATTTTAAAATCTCAATACCTCAAATTGTCTACAATTTTTGGGGTCTAAAAGTACACTGTTGCTTCACCTATTCTGTTATTAATTTCCATGATAAAATAATGATTTTGTTTACATGTATGTCTGTACATACATGAAGACTGGGGAGATTTTATGTGTACCCAAAGTGTACAAAGTTGAATCAAATATCAGAACTTTCCATTAGGAGGGCAAAATATGCATACTAATGTGTGCAAACCAAACAGTATACTATCAAAAGATATGCTTTGTGGTCCCTTTTATCTGCTAATTACACAAAAATGTTTGTATGCATTCCTTGTTTGTCAGGATAAAATTAAATCTTTAAAACCAAGGTTTCCTGCACCATATGTTGTAGCAATGAGTTAAATGTCACAGCAGTCATTGGCCCAGTGGTTTTGGCTGACGTAGTCATTGTAATGTATTCAGTAATCCAAAGACCTCTCTGGGCAAACACAAAGGTGGTTGTTAACGCGGTTGGTTAATTGTGGAGATTTGCATATGAATAGAACAATAAGGAACAGGTGGCACCTAAAATAAGAAAGCAACACTAAGGCTCTGATAATATCTAGCTTTATTTTAGTGGAGATTTAGCATCTCTACATTTGCTCAATTGTTTTGGGCCCATTCTTGTGAAGGACAAAGGTTTCTAGAGCAGTCTTTTGTGTTTGTTGATGAAAGCATGAGGGAGCATGGTTTGGCTTCTCTTGCTAAATAAAGAAGCAATACGGTAAATGAATAATTGATTAGAGGAGAGAATATTGAGTTTGTCGGTGCAAGAAGTTTTTCAATGAAGAAAATCAGGCAAGATTGAGGAAGGTATATTTTTTTGATATGTACATTTTGATGTTTAGCACAAAAAATTATCTCTCCTTTGGGTAGATTTGATTGTGATTATTTTTGGTGAGTCTCTCAGGGGAACAATTTGATATACTGAATAAGTTGTGCTGTCATGAACAATAGAGAAGCACTAGGTACCAGAAAAAACCTGCTAAAATGCTTTGCATGACATTAACTGAGATTATTGTCTCAAAACGTTTTCAATTCTTGTTAAGGCCAGTGTTTGGAGAAGACATATGGCAACTTATGCTAATCAGGCAAAAGAAAATTATTGCCATGAGTTATAGGCTTTAATTTTGCACCAAGCCGTTATTATATCAGCATATATTAAGCTGCTGAATATCATTAAGTGCAACACTAACAGAAATCTACCTCTATCATGGGAAAGGATTGATTCTTATTGCTTTTGTAATTACTGGGACACTTTTCCCAAAGGTAAGGCTCACATTTTATCAACTTTTTCAAGGCTACTATGAGGATAAAGGTAGTTTATGCAAGGTGTTGTTTTAGGCTAACATGGCACATGTTAAAAAAAAACAACTCAACTGAGAAGTCAAGTCTTTAGACTCAAATGGTTTCCAATATTTCTGCTTACAATAATTTGCCATATGTCCTTTTACTGTGGAGTATAATCTGTTTGATTTCGAGTTCTAAAATCTGTTGTTGTGAAGCACATGTCCGTAGTTGTTTCCAACATGAGGTGAATCTATTGTTTGTTAGTGCTTCATCCTAGTTGGTAATTTATATTAGGGGAAAGCTGATCATTCTATTTGTGAATATGTGAATTTTAAATTTATGGTGCAATTGCTGTATATTGTTCACAAAACCTTGAAAATGGCTGTTGATAGCTTCCTTACTTGAGTATTTAATACAACATGAATCTAAAATGGAAATAGCCATTTACGATCACTTTTGGTAGCAATCATGAAAACATATTAAATTACATTCAAACATTCTGATCAGTGTGGCAGATAAAAGGTTAGTGGAATAGCTACATATGTACCCTAAAAATTGTTTTTGCATCCCAAGGACTTTTTATCAATGCTATTACCACATTATCTTATACAGTATAAAAGGAAAAACATGTTATGATTAAAAGCTGTTGTTTCAGACGATAGACTGATGCAAATTTAATGGTCTTCAAAGGAGAGATATTGTGAACCACATATAGAACAAGCCCAGAATAACTTAATAGCCGTTTCAATATAAACTGATCTAAAATGTTTTATTTTTTCTATGATATGTTCTGGTCTGCCCATTTTCAGAAGAAACTGCAGCATAGATTGATAGAATTTGTCTTAACCTTTAACATTCAAACATGGCCGTGAGATTTCTTTTGTTCATTGGAAAATCATATATTAGCATTATTTTTTCCACATGAGTTAATTACACAATTTTAGGCTACAATACATTGCTTTTGCCGTGTTTCTGTTCCCATTGATGAATTTGGATCACGAATTGTATATCATAATCATCAAGCTATTTTGAGTATATTTTCTTTTGTTTACACAAAATGCTTTTTTCAGTATGCATATGTATTTTTTGTACAGTTCAATGCTCACAGAGTTTATATGCACTGATCTTCAAAATGCTTTTTCCTTCAGTATATATTTTACTTCTGGTAGTTTTATATCAGTTGCACAGTCAATACAACTCTTTCAATTAAATCTAAAAAATAATAATTTTGATACAAGAAACAACATAAAACTCCTTAATTAAAAAGCTGATTGCCATATTTTTCTTTTAAAGTTATTTCTTAGAAGGTTGTGCTACTCCCTTTTAAAATAGATACCCCCCTTGTTGATGATATTCTTTTAAAGTGTCATCACCTCGCTGCCTAATAACTAAATGTATCATTCTCAGGAAGAAATTGATCACTGTTGGAATTTTAAGATTCACAATTTCATGTAAATATTTTAGTCACATTAAAGCATGCTTGATTTGTTGTACATTATATTCACACAAGATTGATCATCTCTGAACAATGTGAAATTTAATACTTGAACAAAAATATACGATATGGCATGCTTTTTAACACCCAAGAGCGGTGTTTTCATGTTTGGTGGTTTTTTTTTTTTTTTTTTTAATGATTTTTAGTATTTTATATGAATTTTAGTATTTTTATATGAATTTTAGTATTTTTAATGAACTTTAGATTTTAAGAATTTATTATTACTTTTGACTGCCTCAGATCAGAACACGTATTGCATTATTCTGAAAATTAATATCAGTTAAATGCCGTTTTATATAGTTGTGTGGCATTAAAAAGATTGAAATTATCTACTGCTTGAGGTGAAAAGCACTGATGTTTCTAGTTGGTATTCTTCCTAGAATCTTCGAGAGAGTGAGATCAAAGTTCACAAATCCAAACTCACCAGCCAGGGCCGTGTTATAGTCATTGACTCCAGCGAGGAAAGTGAAGAGGGTGATGGTAGCTCGGCTCAGCTGCAAAACAAGAAAGTGAAGTTGAATACCAACAGTCAAAGTTCAAATGCGTCCCCCATGCACTATACAACATCACTTTCACCTGGACTACAACCTGTGTTGCATAATAAAGATTCAACTCCTGCGTCAACTGACTCGTCGATGTCAAGAGGTCAAGCCAGTTTTGCAGCAGCCCTTCGAAAGTTAGCCAAACAAGCTAAACCAGTTCCCTCGTCAGCTTCTTCTCCTGCTCCGTCTGACAGCAGCTCTCAGTCTGTTTCACCAAGTGTCTCGGCTGTCAGTGGAAAGAGTGCAGGTAAAGATTTTGTTAGCCTTTCTTGGGTGCTTAGCAGTTAACCAAAAAAATCCTGGAAATTTCCATTGGAAAGCAAATGAAACTTACAGTAATTTTCCTGAAAATCCATTCAGAAATTGTGGACTATGTTTTGAGGTAGTTCTTTCATTCTGGTCGGTACGAACCCTCCGAAAGTTTGGTACCATTTGTTCATTTTTCCCATCAAAAAGTCTGTGTCCGAGCCTAAGTGGCCCATAAAGCCGGAGCTTATCATGGTTTCCGTAGCATTAAGCGACTAGGAGTATTGCTACTCCCCCCAGATGGGATGCTGTCCTTCGCAGGGTTACCTCCCGCAGTAATTCGCCGGTACCCATTTATCTTGGGTGGGAGAGGCACTGTGAGGTAGTGTCTTGCCTAAGAACAACGGTGCCTGGCCAGGTCTCAAACCTGGGCTGTTCGACTGGGCCAAGCGCACTAACCATTAGGCCACCGCGCCTCCCATCAAGGAAATCAATAACTGGAAACTGAATTGTAAATGGTAAGCGCCATCTCTTTCGGTTGGTTCGCTGTTTTTGAAAAAAACACTTACCATTTGATTATTCAAAGTCATTCCAATGGGCCAATTCTACTAAAGGTGAACAACCTTGTCACAAGATCCTTGTATGATTCTTTAAAGTAGGTCATATAGTGTGAAGGTATGCTTCCCCACAAAAATTTTTAAAATGAAACTCTCAAATGCTGCTTCCAGCATCAAAGTACCAGACATGACATGGTACAACCGGCCTCAAATACAAATACAAAGCCTGCATATAATTATGTTTTAGTCATTTGACTCCATTGCTCATTTATCATTTTGATTTTTTTCCACGTCTACAAAATTTGGTGATCACAGAATGGTATTTAATATTATGTGATTTCATCAATCTTTTGAGACATTAAAAAAAAAGTTTTCACCAATTAAAAAACACATGTCAGTAAGGCACCACATAAACAAGCTGTTGAAAAGCCATAAGCATTGTAAGCACTGTAAGCATTGAACTTTCGGAAATACATGTAAGAAAGGTACATCTTAGTGTAATATTCCAGCAACTTTATTTATTTTATTTTAGGAATGTCTCCATCAAGAACGTCGCCATCAGTAGCACAAACAGAAATGAATACCAAAGATAGAGGAGATCGTCAGAGTCCAGGAGTAATTGCTATCCGCACTCCTCCTGTCCCGCCCATTTCTGCACTGGATCCAGATCACAGAAATCACCGACCAGGTATAGTGTAGCAAATAAAGCAAATTAAAACATTTTGGAAGGAAAGCTAAACTGAAATTTTCAGAGGGGCGATGGAGTTCAAACTAAAAAAAAATTCTTCTATCAGGGAGGTGTACTGTATGGATAATGGTATTTTCTAGAACAACACATTTTATTTTGTAAAATTAATTTATGTCGCAGTTAATTTTTTATTTAAACTAGTTAGTTTTTTCTTCTAACTAGTTTTTTTTATACTTGTCTAGTTAATAAGTAAAAAAAGTGAAATACCTCTCCTCCCTTGATGTTTTGTTAAAACTTATCCACTGGCTAGTGATTTATCCTGTGGATAGCACTTTCCGCCCTTTGAACAACTGGGCCCAGCCATGTTTTGCCATGTTTGCCAGTGCACTGTGTGCATTGTTTTACTGCATGGGCCAGGCATGATTAAGTATGCCGAACGGCTACCAATGCATTGCACAGGTAAACAAGCCACTACTTATGAAAGCTCTGATCAGTCCAAACAAAAATAATTTTCTATGTGGAACTTGAAATATCTTTCTAATCTTTCTGTCATCCGAAATGATTTTCCAACTTTTTTTTTGCTCTCTGACATAAATTAAAATGTAAAAACCACTGTGTAGGAACACACAAAAGTGACCTTAAAGTTACTGTTTGCCAATGTGTGGTTCCAGAAAATATCCATACCCCCCTATGGAAATGATTTGCCCTATAACTCCCCCCCCCCCCTCCCCACCCCTCTGGAAATTCCAATATAGCTTCATACATTGCTTTAAAGTTTTGGGTCTTTGTGACCCTCCTCCTTGGAATAACCAATCCCTTCTGTGGGGGGAGTATGGATATTTTCTGGAACCACACAATTGGGAAGAATGATACAAAGGATTTTTCTGCTCAATCAGGAGCCAGCATTCGAAGAGCCGTTTGAAAATGGTCTGGAGAGACTCATTTCCCAGGGGCTCTTTTCTGCTCTTCTTTAAAACGTTTGCCACTTCAAGTTTTTCCGGGTTTACTTCGTTTTTTTACCCCAACTAATTGCCCCTGGGTCTCCATCTACAAACACTCCTTTCCTTGTCTGAAATTAAATCATGCAAAATAAATGTTACAATAACCACAAACAGTACACATCTGTCAAAGTTAATTCTAAACACTGAGGTACATGTAGTCTTGTTAGCTTTAAAGTTTTATCCCTGTCTTGGTGGTCACAGGTGTAAAATGTCCAGGGTGTGTGTGTGTGTGTGGGGAGGGGGGGACTCAGGATTTCAGGTGATGGGGATGAGCATGGGATTTTTTTGGGTTAGAATTTTTCGATTCCGGGATTTTTTGGGAAGGAAAATTTGGCAAGTATTTATTTGAGTGGCTTGATTTAAATAGGGTTTTTTGGGGTGTCTAAAACAATCTGAAGATTTGTGGTCGTGCCTTGTCTCCATAGTTCTGCAAATAAAGTACAAACAAACATGTTTCTAATGTTTTCCTTTGTGTTATATCATTCCCCCTTTCTGCAAATTTAAGGGACAGAAATTCAGCATGGGATTTTTTGGTGGTTAACTTTTGGTCCAGGGATTTTTGGGGGTTTTATTGGAAGCTCTAGGGATTTTTTTGGGGTCTTGATTTTTGCCCCCATTCGATCATCCCTGTCACTTGAAATCCGAAGTACCCCCCCCCCCCCCCAGGGTAAAATGAGGTCTGTATTGTGCTAATAATACAATCTTTTTTATTTTTGAAGGTGACCCAAATAGGGGTCCCCAAAGACCAGAAGTTAGCCACCCTCGCATGGGCCATGAGGTGATGCCAGGTGTATATGCAAGCATGCCCAGAGGTAGGATATCTATATTACAAAACAAAGGCAAGGAGTTAGTTTTCACTCTAGAGTGTTCCAGGTGGCGAATTATTTTAACTAAAGAGATTATATTTAATTTGAATTGAACTGTTAAGGAAATGGAGAAAAATAGTCTTGTGTGTTGAGTCTTTAGTGCTGTGAATTTGATGAAATCATTTTCATGTGATCAACTGTTCTAGAATCCACATGGAGATTTATTGTGATTTTATTCACTTTTTGGTTGAGAACTTAGTTATTTGAATAATGAGCCTTGCACTTTTTAGCCTTGTTTATTTTAATTTGGCCAAAGCCACCTGTCTGAATTTCTGACTACGTTCTCTTCATAACATCAACTAACTGTGAGTCGATCTGAGTCTTGCAACATGCCACACAGTTAGCCACTGCAGAATCAAGTAGGGTAGGCAGAAATTAATGCTAAGCCAGTTTATTCCCATGTTGTAGATTTTACAGAAGTCTTTTTCAAAGCGTAACTTAATGAATTATTTGTACAAGAAACAAAATGGTTTGAGGCACTTCTAGGCGGATAACAGAGACAGTTTACAAGGTTTTTGAAATTGGGATGGAGCAGGGAGTTGATTCACAAAATTTTAATTTCTGTATTCATCAATTTGCATTCCTCTTGTGGAAATTTCAGTTGCCTAGCAAATTGACAAAAGGGTAGAACTGCAGAAATCTCCAAACAAATTCATCCCTTATGCCTTTCATTGTTGTTGAATAATTAATAAGATCAGTGAATTGTGGTGGATTTTCTTGAGGCCTTTTAAGCTGCTTTGAATCAGGTATGATGTTGGTTTTTCTGTAAATTATAAGACATCCGACAAAAAAGTTTTTTTTGTTTTGAAAGAAGGTTACATCTTGGTTCAGTTTGTGTAAAATTTGAACAATATTTATTCATGTTTGGTAGGGGGCTATTTATAATTGCACAAGGTTTTCAATATGAAAGGGGTTAGAACCATTAAATATTTTTGTAGTGTCTTGCATTTTGTGAGGTTTGTAAGTTATCTTTTGAGTTGAAATTTAAGTTGAGTTTATCCTCAATATTTAAAACGTTGGAGGTTTGATCTTAGAAGTTCAGGCCTTTGTCTATCATTAGCAGATAAAACCAAAACACATTTTTATTTGTCTTGAATAGCAGGTCATTGACAATAATGCTACTTATCAATATTCTTACACAAAACTCTTTTACATAGAGATATGTTGCATTTCTTATGAAAAATTATTTTTGATGTCATTTGATGTTATTTTTGATTACTATGAATGCTCAAAAGCAAGTCACATTAATCCACAAACAGATATCTGCCAGCAGTTAATTCAGATTAAGGTTTCCTGTTTATTTAATGCTTTATGTAAATGTTGCTGTCCTTGGTTTATGTAGATCTAACACGACTTGTCTCCTTCTCAATGAATTTTTCCTCACACAGATTAAATTTTTTTTTTAACCATTTTCACGTACTAGGAGAAATTACTTTGTTTGAAATTGATGTGTTCTTAACATTTGTAATATTAAACAATCATATTTTTTTTAGTCTGTTATCAACAACCTATTCATGATGGGTAATAATCTGAGCCCTTACTTAATTTATAATCATGTGTTGCTCTGTGGTTTTTTCTTCCCTGGGAATATTAGCTCTTACACTTCAGCCTTAAAGGGACTATGTCACAGATCTTAACAGATTTTTGAACAGCCAAAATTTATATTGTGTCGTAGAAAACTTCAAAATAATGGTCCATAATTATTAACAATTGCTATTTTGGAGCACTAAAACTGTTTGAAGGCGCGTTTGGCTGCGGATGGCTTGGATGGAAATGGATTGCAATTTGAAAATGTTAGCCAACGTTTTCAAGATGTTTCCATGCGCCTTCCAAAAAAGTCGATATTTATAGCCGAAGTTTGATTTCTATCCCCAAATAAAGGTTATATCTTTGATCAGGTAAATGTTCAAAGATAATGTTTTTTATGGGTTAAGTTGCCCACCACAAAGTTCAGAACAGTTTAGACCAAAAATCTGGGAATTCCCCCTGAAATAGTCCCTTTAAGCTATAAAACAAGTCAAAAGAGGAAATGTTTACAAAAGAGGACACATTGATTACAGCAAATGATATTCACTTGAGGAAGATAAACCACAAAGGGATAACCTCTTTTATTTCCTTTTCACTTTTCTCGAAAAGGTGAATAAACAATTATTATTATTGATATCTTCTCTACGCATATCACTGAATTTTGTTGTTAATCTTTGCATTATTTTATTTTTCTGTTTACCTCGAAAAGCGAAATTAAAATCATAAAATTCTAAACAAACGCCTGTAAAAAATTGGTTTGATTGTTGGGCAGCATTGTACTTAGATCATGTTTCATTGTGTCAGATACCCTAAATATTTTATGGCAAGATAAGTTTAATTTGCATCTGAAAATAATTTTGAGTTCCTTATTCTAAAAGAAGTGAATGGAATTATATCAGACACAGAACAATTACTATTCTGTTGTGTTGCTACATTGTAAACGCATGTTAAAGGCCCTTTGAGGTCTATTGTTTTTTGTAGACTGGCCTGAGTAAAAAAAAGCACCAGCCCTGTACTGTTAACAGTTCTTATCAGTTCAAGAATTAAAGCCAAACATTAATTTAAATAGGGACAACACTTTGTTTGTATATATATAATGATTGACAGATTTTAGATCCTTTTGGTTTGTTGATGTTAGATCAGGCCTTCATTTGAATACGTTGCATGTTAGTGCTTTTTAGATACATGGACTTAGATGTTACAAACAAAGTTGACTTGAGGCTCAATCCTGAGAATGAAATGAAAGTGTTGGTAAATGCTGGTAATAACTTATAATACTTGGTGCTAATTGTGTTTTCTTTTCTAGGTCATTCAGAAGTGCCCATGCTGTCGGAACATTACCCAGGCACAGAGCCACCCCATGCTCCTGTGGCCTTCTATCCAGCTTATGGTGCTAAGCCAGACTTGCCCATATATGTTCCTCGAGGAGCCCATCCCCCTGGGCCCCCTCCTCTCCTGGCCTCCAAACGGGATGGCCCAGAGGCCCACATGTTACCAGCATTCTACCCAACACCTTACCCACCACCGGTAAGATCATTATTCTTTGTAAGTAAGGATCAAAGGAGAAGTTTCTTTTTTGTCAAAGAAATGATTACTAGCTGTTTCTACTGTGACTTCTTTGTGGGCAAGTAACATGTTTTGTTAGTTGTTTTAAAATGTCGACACTTATAGCAAATTTGGAATGCTTATATTTTTTAGTGGTAGCTCTGAGTTTACTTTGCTAGTTGTCATTTAATGTAATCCAAACCAGGTTAAGGATCCAAACTCCTTATCAGTCAATATACAACTAATAACAGTTATTAGTTGTAAACAATAAGTAAATTAATTAAGATTTAAATGGAATCAAACTCGGAAAAAAAAAACTGAGTTCCAGATGGGATTTGAACCCACGACCCTCCGTGTTCTAGGACGGATGCTCTAACCACTACTGGGACTCTGTGGTGAGCAAGGGTGAAATGTGGGCTTTTGACTGGAACCGCATCACGCGGTCACACAGCCAAATGATTTCCGAGTTTGATGCCATTTAAATCTTATTTAATATCTTTGTTACTCAATTTGGAAATAAGTAAATTATTTACTTATTGTTCCCCTGTAGGTAATGGATCCCCATGATGTACGATTCAACAGCTGGAGGCAACAGCGTGCGGCAGAACATTTACGACAGCAGCATGAGAGACATTCCATTTTGCCAGATGGTACTATAATTGTGGAGCCATACGACATTCCTGTTGGCCATGTTGGTGATGCAGCTCGGCATTTGCCACCAGGAAGTGTTGAATCATTTGTCAGGAAAAACTCACCGCACTTAAGACCTGGGGATAATCCCGAATCAAGGGAAACAAGGAAGCAGGTTTGAAAAAGACATAATAAAAATGAATGAATGAAAGAATGATTATAATTGTGTTAGCACTAATTCATTCATGAATCTGTTCCCTAAAAATAATTATTTTAGATCCAGTTTTTGAACAGACACCTCAATAGACAATTTTCGCATTCTCGGTATAGGACTGGAACTAGCTTGTAATGGAGGCTAATGCGGGGGAATATCATTAAAAAGAGCGTCATGAATTTACATGAAAAGATTACCCGCAGCCTCCATTGCAAGCTAGTTCCATCCAAACAGGGAATACGAAAATGGTCTATTGTAAGCACTGTAAAGACAACTTGAATTTTTTACATGTCTCCGTAAAAGAACATTTTCAGTCTGTACTGCACAATCTCTGTTTGTAATGTTTATACAGTTGAACTATATTGAGTTGAAGGAAGTAAATCTATTAGCCGGCTAAGAGTCACTTTTCTAAAAACTTAAAAAATTGCTCCAGAACACTAGCCTGTGAAAGCAGATGTATATCTCTCCAGAGACAAGCATCAGCTGGAAATACACTTGCGTTCACAGGCTGCGAGAGCCCGGGTCTCCAGACTGCACAGTAGGGGCTGAAAATCACCTTTAAAACTTGTTAATTTTTAGGAAACAAGTGAATCTACAAAGAAAGATAAAGAAAACGATAGCGCTCAAGGGGAACCAAAAAGAAGTTCTGGAGAGGGACCACTACAGCGGGGGTTGTACCATGAACACAAACAGGGATCCTGTCCTGTTCATGGACATGGCACGCCTGGTGCGGCACCAACTTCGAGCGCATCCGAGCCACCTAGAAGTCATGGTCTTCATGTCCGAGCTGACCCAGCATTGGTGTCTAAGTTGGGGCGACCAGGAGAATACAAAAGAATGTTCCTTCCAGCTCATGACGTACCGGTGCTTCATCCTTACTTAGTCCACCCCCCTAGAGATGCCCTCTACCCTCTCCACCCTCTGGATGAGAGGCATGCAGAGTTTGTAAGGGAACGAGAAAGACAGGTTAGTGTAAATGAAGTGCTTAAAATTAATAACATGATGTGCTTTAAATAATATGTCATTCAGTCATATTGACTGCCTTGTGTTATTGTTTTTGATAAACAATTTTTCTTCCAAATTTGTTTTCAGTTTGAAATGTGTCAAACTAGTTGGATTTCTATTTTCCTCTAGCCCATATTATGGTCATTCATAATGAATATGAGACAATGCAAATCAAAAACAAATTTAAGCTCAACATAAACACTCCAGTTATTTAAATAAGTTGTTTCACTCATATGATGAAAATAATAAATGGAAACATGTTCCACTGTTGACTCCACGAGATAGTGATAAATAGACCACAGACCGTATTTGCCAGCTTTCTATCTTAATTGAGGCCCTGCCAGGGGGGTTCCCGTGTCGCTTGTCTAAATTTAAAAATGTGCCGTGTCGCTGTTTTATCGCTCTTCATGTCGCTGTCGGTAATTAAATTGAAGGAAAATTGTTGTCCTTGTCGGAATTTAAGTTTTCCCATATAGGGGTTGTCGTTTGTCGCGATTTTATCAGTATGCTGTCGCTACTTTTTGGGCCATGTCGCTTGTCGGAATTTACCCTGGCAGGGCCTCTTACCGTAAAAACCCGCAGATAAGCCGCACCTTTTTTCCAAAAATTTTCGCTCGAAAGCGGGGGTGCGGCTTATCTGCGGGAACATTCGGAAAAGGTGCAGTAGATTTTCGTTAACTGATGCTAATTTATGGAAAATTATGTAAATAAATATAACATAAAACTACAAGAGAGTACCGGTCATTGCTTTTGCAAGTTTGACAGCTCCTATACTGTTTGCAGTGTCGACAAATTATGGCCTATAACTTTAACAGTAATATTGATACTTTTACGAGCGAGAAAATACCACGAGTATTATTTGTTTCTTTCTAATTTTGCACTTTGATGGAAATTTGTCGAACTGATTACGAAACTCTCTTTATGCAACAAGTTTATCTCCAATAGATGGCTCCCAAATCTCTTTAATTTGTCGATATGATAGCCACGAAACCCGAACGCCTCCATTGCCATCTTGTTTTGCTTTACGTTCTCGCCCTAGTCCCATATTTCGCGTCCGATCAAATGCCTGGTTACTAAGCTACGAACGTTCTGCAAACGCGTGTTCTTGTTGTTGTGACACAAAATCTATGGAAAAACTGCGTTGAATGAAGAAATACCTGTCAACAAATGCCAGAAAAAGATCACCCATAATATGTCAAATTGGTTTTCATTATATTAAAGAGCTAAATTGTGGGTAAGACTGAAGTATTTTCTGTTTCAATGTTCATTGAGTTTACGTCGTGAAGAAGACTTCCTAAAACTCAATTTGGATACTCGACTTTGGATTTTCTTTGATTTACGTTCAAAAAACTTTTTTCCAACATTTGAGTTGTTAAACTCGGGGTGCGGCTTATCTGCGGGTGCGGCTTATACGCGGGTGTTTACGGTAATTCCCAAGAACGATAACACAATGTGAAGCAGACCTGTAGGTGATGTAAAAGAAACCTTCACCAATTAAGGAGTATTACTCCCAGTTTTTCTAAAGCTTGATAGTGCTACAACATACATCTTCAGAAGTGACCGTTAGCAAGATTACAATAAGATTTAAATGTGAAATAAAAGACTGGTACCTAATCTAAAAAATATGCCAGTGATGTTAATTAATAACAAACAGACTTAAAAATCTGCAAAAGATTCAGAGAAAACATAATTTTAAAGAAAATACAATCATGTATGTGGCAGTTAGTAAGGTGGATCAGTCTTTTGCACCGGTTGAGAGTAACCTTTGTGAAGACTGATGTAGTTTTCTTAACTTTTGTTTTGGAAGGAGTTCTTATTGCATGAACGGCTGATGTTTGAGCAGAAAGAAGGCCTCCGTGCACCAGGAGAAGACTGGCCGAGGCATCACATGCCTCAGGAAAAACCTGGAGGGATTGGTGTGGTGCATTATCCTCAACCACTTCATCAACAGCGACTAGATGCCAGCAAAGTACGAAACTTAATTTGTGTTTTATTATCTCCAGTGGGAGGCGCAGTGGCCTAATGTTTAATGCGCTGAAATCCAGATTCGGTCGGTTCTTGGACAAGAAACTTTACTCTCACAGTGCCTCTCTCCACCCAGGTGTATAAATGGGTACCAGCAAATTTAAAGCTGGAGGTTCACCCTGTGATGGACTAGCATCCCATCCAGGGAAGAGTAGAAATACTCCTAGTCGCTAAATGCTACTGAAACCGGGATAAGCTCCGGCCTGATGGGCCACTAGGCTCGAATGCAGACCTCCCTCATCAGTTTAAAGTTAATTCTATTTTATGGTTATTAAGAATTGTATTAAAATTAGTAATGGGTGTTTTTCTTGACGTGATCACATCAAGGCTTAGGAATTAAGTACCCAGTACTCTAACAAGGATAAACTCACTGTGTCAGCTTGGTATATTGATGTAGTAATCTTTCTATTTTCTTTATTAGAGTCCCCACTCTGTGGACCATCACAAAGGTGACCCATCCTTGGCTCGGATGGTAGCTGGCAGGGAGGCTGAACATCTTTACAGGGGCTTCCCTTTTCATCCTTTCCATCCACCTCCGCCAGATGGAAAAGGATTTGGTGATCGTTATGGAAATGAACTTGATCTTCGACATCTTCATCCTGAGAGTGTAAGAAGACCAGCTGGTGGGCCATCAGAGAGACTGGGCATGCGTGAAACACCTTACTTAGATTCTCATCCATTTAGCCGCGAGGTTCTCCATGGGAATGTACAAAGAGTGGAGAGAGCTGGCATTGGTGAGAGAGAGTGGCAAAGACGCGACAGGGTAGCGCTTGTCAATGGAGATTATCAACCTGGTGAGTGGTGGTTTACCACTGTAATCCCAAGTGGCAGCTGTCAACATAGTGAAAGCCTTGATGTTCTGTAGCTTATAATGACCGGTATACTTGTGCTTGTGCTCAACACTTCCCACCCCTAGGAGCTCAGTCATTGTTAAGCAGAATGAACTATTGTGTGCCTAAATTAATTACTACTTAAAGGGTTTGTGGCCTTAACTGTGATAATTAGAAATAACTTTCTTTAAGGTTTAATGTCAAGAAAAAATAGGGTTTTGTTTTGACTTATTTCCAATTTTAGGACAAAAAACTTAAAGCTTAGAGTGCTACTCTTATTTTCAGCTCTTATTTTCAATCTTAAATAACACACCTCAATTTGCATTGTAGATGTACCCAGACCAAAGTCATCCGATAGATCATCTCCTAGCCTGACCAAAAGAATTAAAGTTGAAAGAACTATGGAAGAACCTCCTGTTAAGGCTGCAGTTAAGATAAGACACAATCCCTATAAACTGAAGTTTCTTGAAGGACTAGGGCTTGTTACTGTGGATAAGAAAAAAGGTAATTGTTTGTGTGAAGGGTTAAGAATCTAATCTGACAAGACTTTTGGCCAACATACTGCCAAGGTGTTGATCAACGAGGGAATGCTGCATGTATACTTCTGATATGCTGGCCAACACACTACATGTTGAGTAACACAATGCCAGTGCATTGGCGGATGCACTACCAAGGCATTGGATCCCAGGGGGGGTACTCCGGGATCCAAGTGACGGGGATGTGCGAAGGATTTTTTTGGGGTCGAAATTTTCGATTCCGGGATTTTTTTTGGGTAGGAGAATTTGGCAGGTATTTTTTTGGGTGACTTGATTTAAATAGGGGATTTTTGGGGGTATTAAAATCAAACTAAAGTGCCTTGGCGCGGCCTTGGCAATTTAGGGGTTATTTGACTAGGGATTTTTTTGGGCGTTTTTTTTGGTCCAGGGATTTTTTTGGGTAATGTCGGGAGACTTAGGGATTTTTTTGGGTCCTGAGTTTTGCCTCCATTCGATCATCCCCGTCACTTTGATCCCGGAGTACCCCCCCTGGGCATTGGATCACACACCACCAATTAATGTGTTAATGCACGTTAAGTCATCTCATCTCCTCACACCAGTAGGTACATAAAGCCTTCCTGTTCTCAATCCAACATTCACTGTTGTTCCATGTTGCCGCTTTGGCAACACTTCTTGGAACACTTCTACCCTGTGCTTTAAAATACACACTGAACAAATAAAATATATTGTAAAATTCATTAACTATTCATGAGGGTGCAAACCAATCCCAGCACAGTATTCAGATCACATGTACACAACTGTAAACCCCAATACAAATCAAACAAGAGAATTAACTTTTGATACAAACTTCTGCTCAGCTAATTAGTATTCATTAACTTTTGATACAGATCTCTACTGATTCACATAACAATACTTTGCATTCAATTTATTGTTTTCATTTCACAAGTAGAATAAAATATTCGTGTCCGATCTGTATGGCCATTTACAGTGGCTTGCCTAACAGCTCGCCATTTTAAATGCCCATACAGATCTCCCACTCATATTTTATCTACTACATAAAACATGTCTGACCTGATGCTAATATGTCAGCTGCCACACACCTGTGGACCAACATGGCAACAATCAACGACATCACCTAAGCGCTGCTTAACACACTACCATAACTATGATGGCCAACATTGACAGAGTAAGCTGTCTGTTGATATATTGGGCAGATTAGATTCTTTCCTTTACCAAAATAATGTTCTTTTTACTCTTCAATTGAACAAGCTCTTTAGCAGTTTATTAGTACATAAAACAAAAGTTGTATGCAGCCATGTTTAGGTTTGGTTTATATAAGGATATAACAGAATAAGGATAATAAAACCCTTTGGTTTACATGGATAAGTTTTGGTGTAGATGATCATAGCAGAACCATTCCATTTGTTTGCAGAAATGAGCCAAGGAGGCACAACCTTGAAGAGAAAGTACGAAGGTGACCACAACAATGAAAATGGTGTGGATTCTCCCAATAACTTGACGAATGACAGCGACGTTAATGGTAACCAAGACGATAACATTGAAAACACACCACCACCACTTCCTAGTGCAGAGGTCAGTTTTTTTTTAACATTTACTCAATTAAATTGACAAATCAATAAACTAGTTAACTTAGTTTTTGTTGTTATGTTACAGTAAAAACCCACATAATTTATAAGAACCTGTTAGGCTAAGATTTTCCATTTAGACCCCCTTACATAAGACCTCTATTAGCCTAAAATATGATAAATGATAATAATACAGGCACTTATCTATTATGGACAGTTTATCGGAGTCCAACAGGTACAAAAGTCCATAATTATAAACTCTATAATACAGACATTTTTTCTGTCACTTTGGTGTCTGTATTAGGGAGGTTAAAGGAGAAGTTCACTCCGGAATGGCCATTTATTTTTTTACACCAATAAAAAGTTTATACAAAGATATGTTATTCACCAAAATTTTAGCCCCCAACGAGCGCTATAACCCTACGAAATCTTATCCAAAACTCGACAACTGGACGCCGCCATCTTGGAGCTGGTAATGTATGCGTGACGTCAAAGAGCTCAGCCTGAAGTTTGGCGGGAAAATTTAAATACTCGAAACTCCTTGTTTCTTCGAAGTGGCTTTTGTTTGACAAAATGCCTCTTTGTGCAGCTCCATTTTTCTCAAACAGAGCTCCAATAAATACAAAAAACAAGGAGTTTCGACTATTAAAATTTCCCCGTCAACTTCAGGCTGAGCTGTTTGACGTCACGCATACATTAACAGCTCCAAGATGGCGGCGTTCAGTTGTCGAGTTTTGGGAAAGATTTCGTAGGGTTATAGCGCACGTTGGGGGCTGAAATTTTGGTGAATAACATATCTTTGTATAAACTTTTTATTGGCGTAAAAAAATAAATGGCCATTCTGGAGTGAACTTCTCCTTTAAACTGTAACTAACTTGGTTTCTGTCCTTACCTTAAAGTTGAGTGGCTAAAATTTGTTTTTTTATCAACAGAAACTAGACTTCATGGCAACGCTTGGCTTGTTACCACCCAGTAAGAGACAAGGTTAGTAAATGATTTGCTAACGATGAGATGTAAGGTCAAGTTTGTGTCCCCAGTTATTAGATTTCCCTGCTAGCGGGCAGATCACCATGTGTTGTCTGCTTGTTGTTAGTCTTTATCAGACAGCTAGGTCAGCTGTTTGCACATCACCATATGTATCAAAATGGTCAGCTTGTAACTGATGGTTTGACCTTATTACGCGTATTCTGGGGAGAAACTGTTTCCTCGTAAGCTGGCTGCTAGATCAGCCATTCTACAAAGTATGGTGGAACTCGATGAGATCTCGCGTGCGCAGAGCCATTTTTTAGCAGCGTGTACTGCATGCAATACAACCAGAAGTCAGCTGCTGCGGTCAGCTGTCATGTGCATGCCCCCTGTTGCTGTGTTTGCAAGTTCTACAAACCCTGATAGCCTTATTATAGGAACCATCCAAAAGCATTTAAGAGTGACTTGTGAAATTCATGATGCAACAATGAATCTTCTGAAACTGTGGGACTAGGTATAACTGATGACTGTTGTTTGTTTATCTTTAGAGCTAGAGCAATCATATGAAATTAAGAGAACAGAGAGAAAGAACCGGAAAAGCAGAGGCCGTCCTCCTAAGAGAGCACGCAGGGATAAAGAGGTGATTATCATGATCATTCTAGTGAAAATATAACAACAAATCTCTAGTTAGCTTTTAATTACTGCAAAATGTTATAAGAAGAGAATCAAAGTAGATTTCCTTCTGGATATAATGTAAAAGACTGTAAATTGCACTACTCTGCTACACTTCTCTAGAACTGGCAAATATTTTTGCGGTTTTCAGTGATATGTGAACTCTGCAATTCAATCCTCAACCAATGACTTAATGCTTTTTGCTGCTGTCAATCAACTTAGCAGACCTCTCAGAAACAGATTCACTTCAAATGGGTCAAAAGATTACAACTGTCAGTTGTGATTGGTCAATTGGATCCATTTTGTTTGTTTCTGTTTTTCATGGTTCGTTGGCTGTCGCCATAATTATGATTGACAGCAGCAAAAAACGCACTCGCTAGTTGGATTTTGAATTTCAGAGTTCGCATATCACTGAAAACAGCAATAACAACAATAAGAAACTTTTTGTTGTTTCCTTATTTATTAGAAAATCGGCATTGATCGTATGACTTTTCCATGTTGTTGTAGAATGACAGGGACTCTGATAACAGCCAAGGTTCTCTGGACCCTGATGCAATAACAGGACCAATCACTCGACAGAAGCAACAACTACTACAAGAGCAGGAAAGAAAAGAAAACAAAAACAAAGATGCGGACAAACAACAACCTGTTAATATAAAAACAGAAGACGGAGAAAAAAGGATTGCTCAATATCCCCATGAAAGAACCTTTCGCCGAGGTAGTGACGAAAGATATCGACAAAGCCCCACTATGAGTAGTAGCACAAATCATCTGCCCCCTCGTCTAACACTTCAGTCTCTCACAAACATGGAAGATCCTTTTAGTAACATCAGCGCATCACAATTTAGACCACCATATCTTCGACACACAGGGCTCTTGTCAATTTCACACGAACACGGCAATGTTGCCTCTCATGCAAGGCCTGATCATCGGACTGTGTCGCAACCAATAAGACCTGAGCCCCTGAGAAGTATGGGGATATCGTTTAGTGAACAAGAGACAAGGGACTACCTTTCACAGCACTCAACCGGCATACAGGGGCGGCAGTTTGGACCGTTACCTTTGTCAGAACAACAACTCGGGAGTAGAAATAAGCAAGAGGAGTCCACAACAAAGGTGAATTTATTGTTTTCAGGCTGCTTTTGTGATTGTAGAGATCACATTCACCTAGAGAATGTACCAACTGTTTTGAATGAGGAAAGTAATATGGTACAACTTTCTAGCTCATAATCACCTTGTGGATCGTCCCAAAAATTTTTAGTTGGCCAATGGGTTTTTTACTAGATATAGGGTGGCCTGTCTAATGGTACTCTGGATTAGAGGTCCGGGCTCAAGCTCTGGCTATAATCTTTGTGTTGTGTTCTCCCGGGGGGGGGGGGGGGGGGACTCCCATATGAAAGTGACGGGGATGCTCGTCGTCTCGCTTAGGGGTATAAATTTCGGACTTTGGGTCTCGCTTAGGGTGTTCTGGGGAAAATGGCAATATTTTTAGCCGTCAGGGTCTCGTTTAGGGTTGCACGCGAAGAAATATACAAATATAAGTTCTTTTATTTAGGTATCTTTTAGGGGTCTAAAATAGCTTGAGCCACACCCAGATTGGTCTCTTTTGGGGGTTCTTTTCAAAATTTCCGACGAGCATCCCCGTCCCTTTAATATGGGAGTCCCCCCCCCCCCCCCCCCCGGGTGTGTTCTTGAGCACTTCATTTTCACAGTTCCATGAGTTATTAATTAAAACCTGACAATGGGGGGTGGGGTAAATTTGTGAAAGCTAAACATCTCATAACAAGTCATTTAGTGGGAGTAGCAATATATATGTAAGTCACAACTTGCTATTACCAGTAGCTCAAAAAGGCTTTGTTAAAAGCTTTGTTTAAAATGTTTGTTTCTAGCCCTTTGCAGCTAAATAGGTTTTAAAACTTATTATAACTTTTACTTGCAATGAATCAAATGTTAAGGCTCTTTTGAGTTGTGGTACCGATTCCTGATAGGCTTTTTTTTTAACTTTCACAACTTTTAGGATGAGAAGAACTCATCATCTGGAGACAAACAAGGGTACAAGTGGACTGGAATAGAGTCTGTTATGCAGTCTTATTTCACACATGCTGCAGGTAGGATTCTGTGGACACTACGAGGTATAATTATTAGGTGTGGTGATGGTGTGTTATTTATGGGTTAGAGACTGTCGTGAGTGTTTTGTTGACAAATACACGCATGCGATGGCTGCATAATGAACGAGAAATTTTCAATACTGCACGAGGCGCAATCTGATTGGCTACATAGGTCCCCTTATCAATCAATAGACGGCACCCGGAATGCGTGCTCAGATTTTGCTGGATTTTATCAATCAAAATTTTCAATAAATCAATTCTTGCCATATTCTGTGTTTAATAGGTCAGTCAGCGGGTTATGCTAAAACAATTAGACGGCTTGCTCTTGGTTTCTACCAGCTTTTGATAGTTGGCTTGGGGGTTTTGCCCCTTGCCAACTATCAGCCGATAGGAACCTCTAGCTTGCCGTCTAATTGTTAAATAGATCCAATCATGCATAAAAGGAAAATACGTTTTGGCTTAATGATACACAAAATTAGGTTTTAGACTAAAATTTTCCAAACTTCCATCTTCTGCCTGGTAATTACGTTATCTCAATTTTAAAGGAGTCCCAATGAGTATGGATACATATTAAGGTATAATATGACCGTACTAGAAACTTGTCTGACCCAAGCAAGGCATAAGTGAAGTTCAGAAGGGCATTTTTCCAGGTATGCGCTTTTATTTATTTGCTGTCTGTCTTTCTGCAGAGAGGGGTCTTGAAATAGGTGTTCTTCAAGACAATGCTGATGTATTAAAGACAAAAAACCTTTCTCTGAATGAGGAAGCACATGCTCTTAGTATACAAATGGAGGTGAGTGTGTATAAATTTACAGAGGTGTAGCAGAGGTATAGGGTACAAATTATAGGATCACATAATGGTATATCGTGGGAGGCGCGGTGGTCTAATGGTTAGTGCGCCGGACTCCGGATAGAGCGGTCCGAGTTCGAGCCCCGGCCGGGGTCACTTGTGTTGTGTTCTTGGGCAAGACACTTTACTCTCATAGTGCCTCTCTCCACCCAGGTGTATAAATGGGTACCGGGTATAATGCTGGGGGGGGAACCCTGCAATGGACTAGCATCCCATTCAGGGGGGAGTAGAAATTTTCCTAGCCGCTTAATGCTACGGAAACCGGGATAAGCTCCGGCAGTGTGGGCCGCTTGGCTCGTGGCTTCTCCTTCCTTTTATAATGGTATATCAGTGTTTATTAAAAGCCAGCCATGGTATATTGCAACTGCTAAGGCCAGAAAAGCCAGCTGGTCTTGTTGATGAGCCAGCTTAGATCGATAGAGTTTTCTTAGCAACAACCCTGTGAGTTTTGATTGGTTTACAGGCCATGGTATATGAGCTCATATATACCATGGACCATATAAAAATGGTAGGTGTAGGCATCAGCAAGAACTGCTAAGGATCTCAAACATAGCAATTCTTAATGTTTTTCATAAGACAATTTTCCACTCACGCCTGTTGGATACAAGATTATTATAGTACGTGCCTCGTTGGCTATCTACCATCCAATGTCCAACGCGTGCTTGTGGAATAATTGTTACCGGTAATTTTTTTTTTTTTAAAAGAACAGATCTTAGGGTGATTAAAGTTTTAATTTTATTAATATTGTTCCTGAAAAGCCCCTTTTGGGAGGATCAATTAAACATGTACATAAGCAGGGTGCTATGAGATAAACGTGTTTTTTTTTATAATTAGCAAACTGTGCAACACTGTTTGCAGTTTAGAATATGTCTTAACTTGTAGTATTGTTCATAATAATACTTGAAAGCAAGGGCTTTTTTAGGTGAATTTATAACTAACAATATTATTTTTTATTAATTTTTATATGCCTTTCCTTTCAGAACCTTGCTCAAGCCAAGAAAGAACTTTCAAAAGAGCGGACCACCCTACAAGAAGGCCTAGATAAACTTCATTTCTTTATTGAAAGTCTAAAAAGATAATATATTTGTAACATAGATGTAAGATTCTATATTTAAGAGCTACATTTTTCATTGCATTCTCTTATTAAAAAGAAAACAAAGTTTTGCCCTCACATTATGCACAGACACAATAGTGTCGGAAAACCTTTCAGACTTTTAAAATATTAAAGCTCAGACATTAATGTATTTTTCAGCTTGAAGAGATTTCTATGTTGTGTGCAAAGGTTAATTTCCCCCCATGCTTTTAAAGAATTATCTGTTAGCTAGGTATAAGAAAAGTTTAAGTGAAGGAGAAATAAATAAATTCTATTGAAAAAGGAAATTTTCTGGTGGTGTTTTAATAATCAGTGGCCGTTTGTCAAACCTGCAAGTATTACCAGTATATGGATTGATTACACAGGTGCCTCTGGTCAATTAATAGGTTTTTTATTTATTGCTGCTAACAAAACTATCAATAAAATCAGTTTTATTGACTTTATTTTTAATTATATTAAACAGATGAGCCACTCGGTGAGGCTATCTGTTGGCCAAGCCAAAACCAAGCCCATGTCCAAGTCATGTTATCTACAACCCCAGGGGGGGGGGGGGGTACTCCGGCTTGTAAATGACGGGGATGATCGAATGGAGGCAAAACTCAGAACCCCAAAAAATCCCTTAGTCTTCCGACATTACCCAAAAAAATCCCTGGACCAAAAATAACCCCCCCAAAAATCCCTTGTCAAATTACCCCTAAATTGCCTGGAGGGGCAATAACATAACACAAAGAACGCTCGTTTTGTTTATTCATGATACCATTAATACGCCAAGGCCCTGCCAAGGCACTTTAGTTCGTTTTTAATACCCAAAAAAATCCGCTATCTAAATCAAGTCACCAAAAAAAATACTTGCGAAATTTTCCAACCCAAAAAATTCCCGGAATCGAAAATTTCAAACCCAAAAAAATCCTTCGATCATCCCCGTCATTAACAAGCCAGAGTACCCCTCCCCCTGGGTCTACAACACATTGTGTCACCCTTGCAATATACCTCTTTAGCACCGTTTATTTTTTGGCCCATTGTAGACCACATGATGCTACCGTTATTATTTCTTTCAAATTCAAACAAATTCACAGAAAGGCAAAGGAACAATTCTCTCTGGGGAGCATCACATGATCTACAATGTGGGTGGGGACAGGGGGGTCTGAGCCTTCCGCCTCCCGTACCTTTTACTCCCGCTTCCCGCCCCTTTCCGTAGTGGTGCCCTCTTTGTCCCATATTTATTGCGACATATTGTGACATATACCGGTAGCTCCTTTATGTGTGGTTCCATTAAATATCCATACTCCCCCCACAGAAGGGATTGGAAATTCCTTGGGGTGGGTTGGGTGGGGGGGGGGGGTTAGGAACCCAGGGGGGGGGGGTACTTGAGATTTCAAGTGACAGGGATGATTGAATGGGGGCAAAAATCAAGACCCCAAAAAATCCCTAGGGCTTCCAACATAGCCCAAAAAGATCCCCAGATCAAAACTTGACCCCTCAAAAATCAACAGCAAAACATGTTTGCTTGTACTTTTTTCGCAAAACTATGCAGCGGAGACACTACCAGGACTCTTCAGATTGTTTTAATACCCAAAACATCCCTAACTTAAACCAAAAAAACACTTGCCAAATTTTCCTACCCAAAAAAATTCCGAAATCGAAAAATTTCAAACCCAAAAAAATCCTTCGATTATCCCCGTCACTTGAGATCCAGAGTACCCCCCTGGGGTTAGGAAAAATCCCTTTTAAGGGGGAGGTATGGATAATTTGTTTAAGATAGTGTTTTGCTTGTCTGCATTGCAGCAATAATTTCTTTACAAAATAATCCCCCTTAATCCACGTACTCAACAAGGCAGCAGTTACATTGTATATTTTATTTATTCTTTTGAGTTCTAGTGTCTATGTGTCTATTAGTGATGTGAGCAGTCATAAAGCTGTCAAAGTTTTTACAGTTCACCAGTTGTTCCGTCATGTATTACTTGGGTTTTCGGCGACATGACACCTCAAGTTGTGCATGTGATCAAGAGCTTGTGTGAGAAATGGACGAATCACGTTAATTTCCATCAGTGACAGATCATCCAGCTGTAAAAAAATAAGAAAAAGAAAACAATTCTCACTTTTTTTCTCACTTCTCAGCAATGTTAAATTATCAACAAGATGTAGGGCTACTTATTGTCAGTCTTTTGTTGGATCTAGCCACATCTCATTTTTGCATTTTGCATGTAAGATAATAGATGTATCCAGTGTACATCAAACTAACCCTAGCATAAACTTCCTGTTGGCTGACCATGATGTCAATAGACTTTCTAAGCTTAGCAATCCTCAAGTCCCAGATGTCTTTGATTAATGTGCGCACTTCATCTGCATGGGGTATGTCGTCAGCGGCACTGAAACCACAAGATACATGTCTCATTAATTCTGCAATCATGTTAGTCAGTGTTGGGAATGTGATCAGAATGGCCATGTGCTGATCTGAAAATCTGACTGATAATAACTGTAAAGTATTCCCACATTTTGTAGTAAGTCTTATTAAATAAGAACCTGTTAATTCTGCCACACCTTTATGCACTGTTCAGGTCAGACTTTTTATTTAATTTTAATTAGGTACCAATATTCAAAATACCTGTTGAGAAGAAGAGAAGCAATTTCCATGTAGTGTTTAGAGGGCATTTTAGTGAAGTACTCTGCATCTTTCTCCTTTTCTTTAAGTTCCTGCAACCTTTCTGTGAAACAAGAATTTTTTTAACCTTTACTAGCATAACCCAGTGGCTTACTTGTAATCTGATTGGCTGCCCAGGTACCAACTATTGATTGACAGAAGGTCATCACATGTACAAAGGTCTGGGATTTTTATCAGGGTTTTCAAAGAGGACCCAACTATATCTGAAGTATCTGAAGACGATCTGAAGATTTCCAGGACTAGTCGCAGGATGCATTAATTATTTTCATCAAATGCGACCTTTTTTCCCCCCCCTTAAATTCGGAAAATTTGAAGGAATCGCCATTATTTAGATGTACTCTTCTTTCCTTGCATTGCTTTGAGTTTACATATGTTTAGAAAGTGTCAGTTTAGGCTGTAATAGCTAAATATTTTAGCTAGGCTTGAGAGAAATTGGTCTGTTGGCATGACCAGGTGTGAAATCAGAGTTTTTGACGTGCAGGCAAGGGACTTGTGCCTAAGACGTCAGAGTTAGCAGGTATACAACAGAAAACTAAAGATCGCAGTCTCACTTTTAATTGAGAAAACAAGTTTCATTATGGCCTGACTTCACTGCATCTACAGCCATACCAGGCTGCATTCTATGTAGGTTACGCCGAAGATCTTTAAGGGGATTAAAAATTGTGTGGCGTACCATCGTTGTCTGCACCTTTATACTGGCGTACAGATGACTTATTTTAGGTATGAATAATAAAAGACCTTGGTGCAGTGTTGTGACTTTTGGGAAAACTGCCTACTGGTTAGTATGTTGGACTCTGGATGTAGTGGTCTAGGTTAGAGCACTGGCTGGGGTCACTGTACTATGTTCTTAGGACAGACACTGCCTCTATCCACCCAGGAGTATAAATGGGTACCAGCAATATAAGGTATGGTTTTTGACTCCTCTGGCCCTAAACAGGGTATATAATTTCAAGCTCCTCTGTCCTAAACAGGGCCTGAACCTATCCTAGAGAAGGTATGGCTGCAAGACTGTCATTGAGAATTTACATTGTTTTACGCTTTCCCTTCAAAGAAAAGCATTATTTTATCTGCTGGGATGAGTGTTTGCATTTCAGTGCGTCAAACCTCGCGTACGGGATGCAATCACAATAAGGTGTAAATGATTGTCGATGTTGTCCATTTTCCTAAATAGGGTCCTAAAATAGGGGGTGGTGTCCTACACAGGGTAGGTATTTTAAGTTTTTATTGTCCTAAACAGGGTCAGGGTTTCAAACCCCAGCGGCACCCCTATACCTAAACATAGGTCAAGTATTCCCCCCCCCTCCCCCCAGGCAGCAATCTTATTTAGGGAAAGGTAGAACATGGAGGGGACAGGAGGGCAGGAGCCCAGGAGAAAAGGAAATGGAAGCAGGATTTCCAAGGTGGTGGAAACTGGAAGGAATTGCAAAATTTTTGAAACATTTCATTAAATATATTTTTGCAAAAGAAATGGGGCAAAGAGGAGGGAACAGGAAGGAATCACTACAGAAAGAGGCAGGAAGTGGGAGAAAAAGGTATGGGAGGTGGGTGGTTCAGACCCCCCTGTCCCCCTCCACTAGAACCACACCAAAGATATGATAATAATGGCCATGAATAAAAACAATACTTATTTATAATTTATTATTTTCTTTTAATTTGTGCTTAAAATGTTATCTTACCAACATCCATCCAATCAGGAGGCTGGATTCTGCACTTTCGTCGCTGTTTCAAAAATATCGCAACCCACAGAGGAACCTCAGTCGGTAGTGATGCGTTGAATGGTCCAATGTCTCCCTATGAGCAAGTAAATAAGCGTTTATATCTAACGCGGAAACCGCTTAACACAACTGTAACATACATTCATCCCTTTATTATTGAACAAGCGTTTATCCCACATCGTTAAGACTTATGGTTATAAGTTCAATCAAGCTTAGTTTCATACAAAGCAAGTTTACCTACCCCAATCAAATATATCTTGTTCTCAGAGAAGTTCGTCAGGATAGAGATTTTTTCCTTTTCGGCGAGAAATTCCACTTCTGAAGGGTCCATGACAACAAGTTGGAATATACAAATACTTCAAGATAGAATGAATCACCAAACACAATATACAGCCGCTAAGATCGCCATAACATTTGTCTTTGAGTCGAAACGATTTTACCACTTTGCCGCCATGTTTTTCTTATGTTTTCCCGCGCAGAGAATACTGGTTACCAGTCCTCCTGATACAAGTGACAAAACAAGATAAGCGGCGGTGGGTAAGGGATACCGGATAAGGGTCGGGGAAAGAGCTACTTGTCTTTTAATAATATTGCATTCTTACCGGTACTTATTTCAGGTTTTGCAAATAATAATTTTTGCGATTTCAAAATAACCGCGAATTTAGTACGGTATGTGCGAAAAAAACATTGCACGAAATTTAAACGCGCGAAAATTAATACCATATTATATATCAAAACAATAAAAAATAATTAATTTAAATGATCGAAACCCTTAGTCTTTGACGACTGATCCATAAAGCACTGACAAAATCGCGAAATTTAATACACTTTTTCTCTAATATTTCTTGCAATCGCGAAAATAAATACCGCCCGTGAAATTCGGCTCTCGAATTTTCGTGAAATTAAGTTCGCGCGAAAATTAGTAAGAGTAAGGTATATAAATCGTCAGGAGCTCTTGAAATCGTAAATGATTTTCTGTTTCATCAAAGAAATAAAAATATATTCTGTATGATGTTTTTTGAACACCTCGTTCGACTAGCTAACTGTTACCGATATTTCATTGATAATCTACAGGGCAGCCAAACCCTTAGTTAAGGAGGCTCGATGTAGTTTTTTTAGCCGAAGGGTGGTTGTTTTAAAAATTAAAATTATCTAGGAGGCCAATGTTCGATTTTTGCCAAAATACACCATAATGATCAAATATGACCAAATTTTAATTTTTTACCCGTCACTTAAACACAAAGGTTACCATAGCAACGATTGACGTTTTCTTTTGTTCTAAAACAAGCTTGATTTTCTCGAAATCTAGACTGACTCTCGCTTGATATGTTTAAGTTTAGTAGATTGACTTACTGTTGACGAAATTTTAGAAAAATCTGTAAGAGCGTTTTCAAGTAAATCAAGAATGAAATTTTCAGAAAAACACCGTTTTACTGTAAAATAGGCGCTTTAAAATTGTTTCGTATTATTTGAGCACAGTTACTCTCACTGAAATATAAATTCTTACACCATCAGAGACCATTAGACATAGATTGATAGAAAACATTGATAAAACAATTTGACCAGTCATTTGTCAATGTGATTATACTTTATCCAGAGTTTTATTTACAGAGAAATTTCCCTTTGCATTACTTTACAAACTTTTTACCCCCCCCCCCCCCCGATGACGATGTAAACGTCTCCGCTAGCAAACTAAGCATCCTATTTGTTTTGTTGACGTTGTTACAGTTAAAGTGAAATAAACACCTCTCTCTAATAAACGCCTCATATTTATTTAACGCCTCCCCTAGGACCCCAGAAAATTAATAGATGCTCCGGGCGTTTATTAGATCATTTACGGTCAGCGAGTACGCAAGTCGTTCATAGCCTTCATACATTGTCCCTAAATTTTTTCACGCACGAAAACCCACATAAAAAATTACGCGTCAGTTGAAGCTACTAAAAAAATGGTACCAGAATAACACCGAAAAAATTGCCCTGACCCTTTTATTTACTAAAAGCCGTGAAAAAGGTAACCCCTTTCGGCCGGAGACTCCCGATATTAGACCGCTTCAAGGAGTGCACCCCCATACACGTTTCCTGGTCACATGATTAACCTGTGACGGTGGGAGGGACTGGATCGAATTATTATTGTGGCCGCCATATTGGACAAGAAAGATGGCCGAGACGACTCAAATGCTGTCATTTCACGAGTTGTTCTTCAATGTTGATAATGGTTATCTGGAAGGTTTAGTCAGAGGATTTAGATCAGGAGTCTTAAGTCAAAGTGACTACCTCAATTTGTCACAATGCGAAACCCTCGAAGGTAAGGAACGAGTTCATATTATAAGAATATTTTGGCTGGTCATGACAGAAAGACCATTTTCTTGTCGTATCAATTTAGGTTCACCTGACAGTATTTCTTATGTTGAATATCAAATTAGAAGTAAGACTTAAATTGAATAGCATAGCCAGAGTAAGCTAGAATAGTGATCAGGGTAATCTCGTTTGAACATGTAAAAGCTTTAACAGATCATCTGTATTTTCATAAAATATACATTAGGTTGCTGTAATTTTATCAATTTTATGAAAGTCGGTGCATGTAGTTTTACACCACGTTGGATTCAACACTTAACCAAATTTTGCTTTACTTCAATCATGGCAAATACTAAAATTCTAAGAAGCTGTTTAGCCATTTTCTGGGTTTGTTAATTATGATATTTTGGCCATCCATTGAAATGTATTTTGTTTGCAGTACCACAAAAATCAAAGAAAAATCAAAGATCAGAAGTTTTCTTTTTTCTAGGCACACTGTAGCCACATTTTTATTCAGGCGAGGTATCCAATACCATATTTTGCCTCTAAATGTACATCTAAAAATACAGAAATGTAACTTGAATCAGATTGTGTCCGGCAGTGGAACATAATAGGAGCCACAATGCATCTAAGATCATTAGATCTTAGATCCATGCAGTGGCCAAGAGAGCTTTTAATTACAGAGTTTTAGTGCCAATGCAATCATGGTTTTACAGTGGTGGTTGTAAATGGGACTGATCACTTGCAAGATTAGAAGGGTCAAAGTAAGAGCTTTAAATTCAAGTTGGATAGAAGATTTAGCAACATGGATGCATGCACAGTAAGACAGGGCTCAAAATAATTTTTGGATAGTTGCCGGTCATGTTGACCGTCCAAACCCAGTTTAGCTCGGTCACGTGTCATTTTTGACCGGTCAAAATATTGAAAATAGTAGTCACTTTTGCATTTCGTTGAATCGTCTTTGTTTGCGTGATAGAAAAGGACCCGCCATCTCCACCGTTTTGCCTGCCATTTTTTTCTATTTAGTTTCTCAGTACTCTTGTAAGATGTGATAGCGACAGGTCCACCAACTGAGGCAAAATGCAAACATCTGTCATGTTGTTTTCCCTCATTCACGCTCGAATGAAATACCTTGTTGCCAAGCTTTGGACATTATTTTTTCCGTGCACGTTCTTTTGCTGAAGTTTCGCATTATACTACATTTTAATACTGACCTGAACAGAACTGCACAGATCAAAAAGAGATGTATCATATTTTCCGAATTGGAATGACATTTATACTTCATGTATTTCAGATTGGGAATTAAAGGTAACACTTTGGAGCTAGCTGTGGTTTTAACAAAGAGGTTGCTCTGACACTGCCTATTAAATCGCTCCACGAGTAAAGGTTAAATAAGTTGTTAGAATTAACATTATACATTGGCATAACAATTTTTTTGGGTCTGGTGCATGGCCGGTCAAAATGACCGGCAAATCGAATGTTTGTCCGGACAAATTGTCATCTTGGCCGGACATTGTCCGTTGACCGGCCGTTATTTTGAGCCCTGGTAAGAATACTCACAGATGAACGGTTAGTGCAACTGTCATTAAGACTTGAATCGCTCTTTGTAATTTTGTTGCAGATTTAAAGCTTCACTTACAGAGTACAGATTATGGGAATTTTCTTCAAAATGAGGCTGGTCCTTTGAATGTGTCAGTTATCGATGACAGACTGAGAGAGAAGCTGGTCACTGAATTTAGACATCTACGCAATCAAGCCTTGGAACCAATGGCAACTTTTATGGATTTTATCACGTAAGCTTGTTGTCCTGACTTGACAGTATGATTGATAATCTGTTCATTTGGTGTGAAATTCACTTATTATTCAAATTCTTTGCTGTTCTCTTTTGCTTGGTGGTTCAAGTTTGAGTAGAGATGAAAACTTTATGTTCAATTCCCTCTTTGAACCTATAATTTGGGTTTGGATGTCCTGTCCCCAAAACACATCACATCATTTAACAATGTCAGCACTTATGCTCTCAAACTGTAATAAGCCCTGTACTCAATAAAAATGGTGGTAATAGGTAATTTTGTATTGATATGTTGTACAGTCGAAGCTCTCATAAGCGGACACCCTCGGGACGCGAAAAAAGTGTCCGTAACTGGAGCTGGCCACTTACGAGAATGGTTCTCATAAGTGGACACTAGAGGTGTAGGGGATAGATGGAAGCTTACGGGTGCCCAGATAACAATAACCAGACAGACGTGGATGACGACAAAACAAACACTATAATATGGTACTGTAATTACTGTAAAATCATTGTGACGAACGGCGGTGTGAAGTTGATTGATAAAAACAAAATACAGAAGTTGTTATTAGGATTTTCCTTGGGGTACGGGTGTCCGCTTACAGGAGCTTGAAAACAAAGAAAAAGTCTAAGTCGTAATCTCTGAAAGTACAAAAAAAAATACAGAGTTTGTATGGGAGTTAAAACGGGGCCTCAAACAAGGCGGTCGTAAGTAGAGCTGTCCGCTTACGAGACTGTCTGTTTTACAAAGAGACAAAAATGTGCTCACAGTATTCTTAAAAAGAAAACAACAGCACTCTCATTAAAGGCATCAACTCAGTGATATTTTTTTTTAAAAATCAATTTTTTTCAATGGACTCTGTGTTTGTTCTGTAGGTATAGTTACATGATTGACAATATCATCTTGTTAATAACTGGTACACTGCATCAGCGACCCATCACAGAGCTAGTCCCCAAGTGTCATCCTCTGGGAAGCTTTGAGGAGATGGCTTCTATTAATATTGCATCCACCCCAGCAGAGCTGTACAATGCCGTCATGATTGACACCCCTTTAGGTTAGTAGAGACACCTATACAAAAATCCTTGGACAGTCATAATCACGGTATTCACTTGAATGAGCGCTGCCGTCGAATAGTTAAAGTTAATAACCACCACCCCCTAATAAGCGTCGCAGTCCCAATGCGGCAACTCTAAAACAAACTTGGACATTTCTTTCCATCAAAAGTGATGTTTTGCAGTTCAAAGTGATTGTTTTACCGCTTGACCATTAGTTTTATCCAATATTCTTACACTTCACTGTCCTGTAAATGTTGTGAAGGCCGCAAAGTTTGGCAGGACAGCTAACGCCCCTTCTCTCTTCAGTAAGAGACGAATACTACCAATAAAAGACGCTACCAGTATTTTAAATTACTGTCAGTAAAAGAATAGATTCTTTGTGGCGTCCAAATTTTAAATAAGCACCTCCCTCAAATATGCGCCGCCCTCGAATAAGTGCCACACTTGATTCGTGTACCCAATGCAATGTTTTGCTAGACAGCATGTACGTGACAGTAATAAAACAGTGCTTAATCTAAGTATACATGTATTATTTTCAGCACCATTTTTTGTGGAATGCATATCAGAGCAGGACTTAGATGAGATGAACATTGAAATAATCAGAAACACATTGTACAAGGTCAGTTGTGTGTTACAGTCAAAACAGCTCATTGTTCCTATCAAGGGTGAATTAATGAATTCATTAATGGAAATTTGATTTCATTCTTTGCTTCAATATTCCATTCTTGAATTGAATATTTCAATTTTGAAACAGCGACTCAATTCAAAACTGGAATGTTGATTGGATTGTTTTCTGGCTTCACGTGACAGGCACATGGGAATTTGTCCAGAATTTGCATTATTTCGGCTGCAACTAGTCAACCCTAAAATGTCACACATGATGTTTTCTCATCATTTTGTTCTTCACTTTTTTCCTACGCTATGATAATAAAAGAGAGGCAAAACATTTTGAAAAGGTACAAAAATACTACTGGCAGAAGAAAAAAAAATTATTACCCATTTTATGCAAATTAGGGAACTTTAAATTCAATTCTCACGTGTCTGTCGCATTAATGAAATCAACATTCGAGTTTTCAACCAGAGTTGCTGTTTGAACATTGAAATATTCAATTCAAGAACGGAGTATTGAAGTAAAGAATGAAATCAAATTGCCATACCTGAATTATTTAAAACTCCCTTGATAGGAACACATGAGCTGTCCAAAATGAAAAAAGCGAGAATAAGTTTCCCTTTCAATAACAAGAGTAAGTGTGAGTGAGTGATACTTAATTTAAACTCCGAATTCCATCAATTACATTGGTTTTCATGAAAGCCGAGTAAGATTTAAACCCCCGCACAGAGCACAGTTCTGTCAAGGGACATGTGGATGAATGATACATGCATGATTCAGTTAAACATTTGAATCAAAGAATTGTTTATTAACACATCTTCTTTCATCAGGCATATCTTGAAGGCTTCTTCAAGTTTTGTGAAGATTTAGGTGGGACCACTGCAGATGTGATGTGTCCAATACTTCAAGTGAGTCTATTGTTGTATTGTATCATATGTTTGTAAATCCAAGGATCTGCACTTCAAATCTTGTTATACCATTTGAAACCTTATATTTTTATTTCTTCTTTGTTGGAAAATTTCATTTTCGTTGAGGCTAAGATTAGCCAAAGTTTAAGAACATACCAAGAGCATCCCCCAGGCTGAGATCAGATGAGTTAGGAACATCTTTATTTTGGCCATTGTGAACCTCTGTGTTCAATGCTTTTTTAATGCCAAATTTATCAAGAGTTGGTTGGTGGGACACCTTGAATTGTCTGCGGCACCAGATAATGGAGAGCAGGCCACACAAGCATGTCAAAAGCAACTTCATACACCACATTGGGGTGAACAATGCTCTTTGATAAGTTTACTGGTCACTTATGCATTGATTTATTGAAACACTATAGTATGTAACTTAAGAACATCTTTCCAGGCCTTACCAATCGATCAAAATCAATGATCGGAAATCAATCAATTAATCGATATCAATCGATGATGGTTAGTTAATTGATATCGATTGGTATCGGCCAATCGATGACCAATCGATAGTCACAAATAAAATTTCCTTAATTACATCGATTGCTATCGATTTTCATCGATTATCATCGATTGTTACCGATATCTTGCGGCGTACTTGGGCATCCCCAGGATGATTCTACAGGATATCCGGAAATAGATTTTCGCAATCCTAAAACTACTGATCGTGAGGTAAGCGCACAATGTCTGAAGAAGCGGATAAAGCCGGGGATAAAACATCGGACCTTACACATCTTCTCAAGTAACCTATACGCTAGTGTAAACCTTGCCCCTTTAAGAACATTGTTTTTGCTGCATAACAGACATAACAGTATATAAGGAAATGAATAAATGAGGTATTAAGCGCTTTTAAGAGCCACTGATTTGATGTAATAACACCCATATTGAATCAAAACAAATAAAAAACGATCGATGAGAACGATGGTAATCGATGATAATCGATGCTAATCGATGCTAATCGATAAAAATCGATGACAGTCGATGAAAATCGATGAAATTAAAAGTCACAAAATTTTCCGTCATCGATTGGTCATCGATTTCCAATATCAATCGATTAATTGGCATCGATTATTATCGATTATCATTGATTATCGGTTTCATCGATTGGTCAGGCCGGGATCTTTAAAACATTTTCAGCCTCAAATTATAAAAGATAAGAATGCTCAGCCTCAGCTCAAAAATTAGATGTTCTTAAAAAAAAGGAGTGTACACAATTAAAGACAAGAAACAGTTTAAGAGATACCGTAAAAACCCGCAGATAAGCCGCACCTTTTTTCCAAAAATTTTCGCTCGAAAGCGGGGGTGCGGCTTATCTGCGGGAACATTCGGAAAAGGTGCCGTAAATTTTCGTTAACTGATGCTAATTTATGGAAAATTATGTAAATTAAAAAACATAAAACTACAAGAGAGTATCGGTCATTGCTTTTGCAAGTTTGACAGTTCCTATACTGTTTGCAGTGTCGACAATGGCCTATAACTTTAACAGTAATATTGATACTTTTACGAGCGAGAAAATACCACGAGTATTCACGAGTAACATCTGATGGCCAATTGTTTCTTTCTCATTTTGCACTTTGATGAAAAATTTGTCAAACTGATTACGAAATTATCTTTATGCAACAAGTTTATCTCCAATAGATGGCTCCCAAATCTCTTTAATTTGTCAATATGATAGCCACGAAACCCGAACGCCTCCATCGCCATCTTGTTTTGCTTTACGTTCTCGCCTAGTCCCATATTCGCGTCCGATCAAATGCCTGGTTACTAAGCTACGAAAGTTCTTCAAACGCAAGTTCTTGTTGTTGTCACACAAAAATCTATGGAAAACTGCGTTGAATGAAGAAATACCTGTCAACAAATGCCAGAAAAAGATCACCCATAATATGTCAAAGTTGGTTTTCATTATATTAAAGAGCTCAAATTGTGGGTTAAGGTAAGACTGAAGTATTTTCTGTTTCAATGTACGTTCATTGAGTTTACGTTCGATGAAGAAGACTTCCTAAAGACTCAACTTTGGATTTTTCGACTTTGGATTTTCTTTGATTTACTTTCAAAAACTTTTTTTCCAACATTTGAGTTGTTAAACTCAGGGTGCGGCTTATCTGCGGGAGCGGCTTATACGCGGGTGTTTACGGTATGTAACGCAATGTAACTTATGGATCTGCAAAGTTCCCTGGTCTCCTAGGCAGACTGCGACTGGCATCCCCTGGTATGCAATGGCATTCTTATGGCAAATTAGCACCTGATTTCTCCAATTCTTAGTGAATCAGCAGGGTTCAACAAAGTTCCCTGGGTTGTTTTGAAAAATATCTAAATTTCCATTCCTTACAGTTGGCAGGTCTGAACTTAGAATGGGACACAGATTCCCCCCTCCCTCCCCAAAAAAAACTGAGGTCCATAACGAGATATTTACACTGAAAAAACTAGATAACAGTAATCACTGAATGAGACATTGAAAATTGGGTCACTTTGGAAATGAATATTATCATTAGATTTCATGTATTGATGTTTTGGCACAGAGAGTCAAGTGTGATAATGTTTCTAATGTGATTCATTCTACATTGCTGTACTTAGTTTGAGGCTGATCGTAGAGCTTTCATTATCACCATCAACTCCTTTGGCACCGAGCTTGGCAAAGATGATCGGAATAAACTATATCCCAAGTGCGGCAAGCTGTACCCTGAGGGACTGTCAAGGCTGGCCAAGGCAGATGATTATGAACAAGTTAGAGCTGTGGCTGATTACTACTCGGTAGGTTTTTTTTCTTTTCAGTTTAGTTCCTTGTTGGTTCAGTGGCATGAGTACTGTTTTCATCCTCAGATACTCATGTAGTGTGGACTTCTTTGCCTTGAGCACTGACACTTCATGCAAACTGCATTAAATTTCACAATCCAAGATAAATTTAAAGGCTCTGTTTAGAAACAATGTGACCCAGGTGGTGACCACCAATTTTTCTGCCTGACTGGCATGAATAATTTTTCTTAGCACAGTAGAATCTTTAAAACTCTGAGAACCTTGAAAAAGAATGTTGTACAACTAGAGAGCAGTCGGTTTTTGTTCCTAAAATCCTAAGTGCTACAAGAAAAGTCCAAGATATACAAATGAAAGGGAAGAAACAAAGAGGGATCACATTCAAGTTTTCTTGTCGCGTGCTAGGAAGAGAAGGAGACTGTTTGCAGTCTAAAATAGTGTGGAAAATCAAAGTTTGGATAATCAAAACTTGACTGTAATGAGGTGTAACCAGCATACACACTTGCAATATGAGGGTTTTGGCGCAAATCCAAAAAAATGTGTTCGGGGCTTCGCCTGGCTCGCCTGCCGGCTTCGCCATTCTCGCCCCTCACTGTTTTTTTGGATTTGCGTCCAAAACCCTCATATTGCAAGTGTGTCGGGGTTAGATGACAGCCTTTCAACCCATGCACATGTATCTAGGCAAAAAGGCACCCTTTTAACACTTGTTGAGGACTGTCCTAAAACAAGTGGCCCCCGCCAAGCCCCAAAGAACAGGCGCGCCAGAATTATTTTTCAATTGAACAAATATTTTTTACTTTGTATATGCACCAAATGGCTGCCGCAAGATATTCGTCAGAAGTTTTGCAAGCTATGATGGAGGAAAACCTCCGTGAATTTCAAAGAAACCCGCAAAGAAATTTGTCTTTTTTACTGGCCAACACCGATTTTAACGATTGGCTCCGAGTATGGAAAATGGACATACCCGAAACCGAAAAAAACAACAAAGATCTTTTAATTTTTGCAAAAAAACACAAAAAAAAGTTTTATGATCTTTTGGAAAGTGAAATTGAAGAATTGAATGACATAAAAGCAAGCTTCGGGCTTAAAGTAAAATTTTCGATGAAAAGAAACGGAGTTACGCAACACATGGAGCACTATTTCAGAGAAAGAGAACCGCGTCTTTTTACAAAAAACACCAAAGACCGAATAAAAAAAGAGTTTGACGAATTTATTGACAAAGCAAAGGGAGAAATCGAGGCTTGGTCGGAGAGGGGCTCGGGGTGGGTTGTTGAAAGAATAACAAGGGCGTACACCTATGTTGCGCGTTATCGGCCATTGCGCGGAGGAACTTACTTGCCTTTGCCTCCCAAACTGGCAAACAAAAAAGCAATTATTAACGTGCAAAACAGTGACAACCAGTGTTTAAAATGGGCTTTGAGAGCTGCTTTATTCCCGCCTGCGAACGGAAAAGATCCTCAAAGAACAAGTAAATATCCCGTTGATGACGGCATAAACTACAACGGAATCGATTTTCCGACACCCCTAAAGCAGATTGACAGGCTTGAGGCGCAAAACAGAAACCTTGCAATAAATGTTTTTGGGTGGCACTTGAAAGACGGGTGTGTGATACCTCTCAGACAAAGCGAAAAAGAAAACAAAATACCCCGTATAAACCTTATGTTGATTGAGTCAGGATTGAAACAGCACTACTGTTTTATAAAAAGAATTAGCGCTTTGTTACACGACCAAACCAAACACAGTAACAAAAAACACTTTTGCATGATGTGTTTGACAAATTTTACAAGAGAAGACTTGCTTGAAAAGCACAAAAAGTATTGCAATGGGGTCAAAGGCAAGCCAACAAGAATCGAAATGCCAGATGAGGAGAAAAACACCCTTTCTTTTAAAAACTACCAAAAACAAATGAAAGCGCCTTATACGATTTACGCCGACGGCGAGGCATTGTTAAAAAAAGAGCGCCGAGAAACGCCCGAGAACCGCCAGAAAAGTTACACGTACAAAACAGAAAAGCACGAGGCATGCGGATTCGCTTACACGCGTGTAAGAAGTGATGGTGAACACGAAAAACCATTCGTTTACAGAGGAGAAAACGCCGTTGAAGTATTTTTGAACTGTCTTTTAATTGAAGAAAAGAAAATAAGATATGAATTGTCAAAGCCAAAACCTCTCCTTATGACGCAAAAAGACTGGGCAAACTTTAAAAAAGCCGAAAACTGCCACATCTGCGAAAAATCGTTGGTGAAACAAAACTTTTTAGACTCTTTGCCGGTTTGGCTTAAATCTAATAAAAAGGAGTTTGATTACTTAGGACAGTTACACAAAAAATGCTATTACGAAAGAATAGAATTGGCGAATACTCTTAATAGCGGGAACCATTATAAGCTAAAAAAGCTTGAAAAAAAATCACACAAATTAGCCGCTGAAAACCAAAAAAACTGCCTAGCGTGCAAAGAGCCGCTTATCCAGCCGAACTACAAGGATGCGGTGAGGGATCATTGTCACATAACAGGCAATTTTCGAGGAGCCGCGCACAACGTGTGTAACTTAATGATGAAAATAAATCCAAAAAATATTCAAATACCAGTTGCATTTCATAACCTGAGTGGCTACGATGCTCACCATTTGATGCAGTCAATTTCGAAGATTTCAAAAGAGGCACAGAAAGAGGTAAAGTGTGTTGCAAACAACATGGAAAAATACATAACATTTTCACTGGGGGGTTTAAGGTTTATTGACACTTTGAACTTTTTACTTGGAAAGCTTGAAAAACTTGTAGAAGATACGCCGAAGGATGCATTAAATATGACGAAAAAGGTTTTCTTTGAAAAAAGTGAACTGTTGTTAGACAACGGAAAATATCCAAGCGAATACGTTGAAGTGTGGGAGGAATTTAATTATAACAACTTGAGTGAAAGTTTTTTTAAAGGTGGGGACGAAACTAAAGAAAAATGGCAAATTGTCAATAACATCCACATAACAGATGAAGGATACAAAGAAGCAAAAACCATTTTTATAGAAAAATTTGGCTTGTTAACACAAAAGGGGATTTATCCCTATGAATACATGGACTCATGGGAAAGATTTAAAGAAACAACTTTGCCGAAAAAAGAAAAGTTCTACAGTAAACTTACAGGCGAGCACATAACAGACAAAGAGTATGCACACGCGCAAAAAGTGTGGGAAACCTTTGGCTGCCAAAATCTTGGAGACTACCACGATTTGTATGTCAAAACGGACGTTACCCTGTTAGCGGACGTTTTTGAAAACTTTCGAAAATTATGCCTTGAGAAGTACAATCTGGATCCCGCAAATTATTACACGTCGCCAGGTCTTTCTTGGGATGCGCTTTTGAAAAAGACAGGTGTGGAGCTTGAGTTACTCACAGACTACGAAATGCACCTCTTCGTCGAAAGGGGAATAAGAGGCGGGATTTCGTCGGTAAGCAAGAGATATGCAAAGGCGAACAACCCATATGTTAAGGGATTTGATCCGAGTCAACCAAAAAAATACATAATGTATCTCGATGCGAATAACCTTTACGGGTGGGCAATGAGCAAGCCGCTTCCGAAAAGTGGTTTTAGATGGAAAAAGGTTATGCCAATAGAAAAAGAAATAATGACAAAAAAAGAGCATGCAAAAACTGGATGGATTATGGAGGTGGAGTTAGAATATCCGAAAGAGCTGCATGACGCTCACGACAGTTACCCATTAGCGCCAGAGAAAAAGAAAATAGACAAAGAAATGTATTCGCCTTACCAAAAGAAATTAATGAATGATCTTGAATTAAACCCCCCAAACACTGAAAAGCTTGTTTTAACGCTTGAAGACAAAACCAATTACGTCGTGCATTACCGAAACTTGCAGTTTTATTTAAAACAGGGAATGAAACTCAAAAAAGTGCACAGGGTTTTAGAGTTTGAACAGGAATGCTGGATGGAGCCCTACATCCGGATGAACACAGAATTCCGAAAAAAAGCAAAAAACAACTTTGAAAAGACCTTTTACAAGCTAATGAACAACTCGGTTTTTGGAAAAACAATGGAAAACCTGAGAAACCGTGTAGACATAAGAATAGTGAGAAGCGACGAGACAAATAAAATAAGAAAATTGGTCGCAAGTCCATTGTATTCAAGGCACGTGATGTTTTCAAACGATCTTGTCGGAATAGACATGCGAAAAAGTAAGCTGTTTCTCAATAAACCGGTCTACACAGGCATGACTATCCTTGACGTAAGCAAGCTATGCATGTATGACTTCTTTTACAACCATCTGAAAAAGGAGTATGGGGAGCGTTGCGAGCTTTTGTATACAGACACAGACAGCCTTTTGCTTGTGATAGAAACAGAAGACGTTTACGCGGACATGGCAAAAAACATCGGCGAGTACGACACAAGCGACTACCCCGAAGAGCATTCACTTTATTCGAAAGAAAACAAAAAGGTGTTGGGGAAAATGAAAGACGAATGCGCAGGAAAACTGATTTCAGAGTGTGTTTGTTTGAGGCCGAAAATGTATTCAATAATGACAGAAGGTGAAAGCGAAAATGAAATCGAAAAAATAAAGAAAAACTTTCCTGAGGCAAAAATAAAAGAGTGCACTTGCGAAGGGGAAAAAATGCAGGTAATAATGGCAAACGACGAAGAATTGGTCAAAAAAATAAAAGAGAAACATCCGAAAGCAAGTGAGTCAAAATGTTGTAACACGCTGAAAGTGGACGAAAAAAATATAAAAAAGGCAAAGGGGGTGAAAGAGTGCGTGACGAAAAATGAGATAAATCATAAAGACTTCAAAGATGCACTTTTTCAAAACAAGGAAAGCTTTCACGAAATGCACATGCTAAGAAGCTATGCCCACGAGATGCATTCAATAGTGGTAAACAAAAAATCGCTGTCGCCATTTGACACAAAGAGATGGATAAATGAAGATGGGATAAACACTTTGGCATATGGGCACTATCGGATGGGTGCGGAGCACGAGAGCGAAGCTCTTGCAGAGAAGGGGCAAAAAAAAGAGCCCACCGCCCCATAAAAGGGGGTGAAAAAACTAACTAGCCGCCAAGCAAAGGTCTCTCTAGAGTGCTTTAATAAATAAAAAGCCACTCAGGAGTGCCCAAGGGGCACCGGCACGCACCCGTGTGAGAAAAGAAACCAGTGACAGCGACGACGCAAAACACGAGGAGACAGAACATTTTTTTTGCTGTACCGAGAAGGGGCAAGTGTTTAAATGACTCGCTGAACAATAAAAGAAGTAGCAACGCCGGCTGCAACGCCAGAAATTCCCATAAAAAAGGTTCGTATTTTTGTTGCAGGGGGCTGGGGCCCCGACAGAACGTTTATAGCTTTTCTGAGCCCAAGGGGCTCAATCACTAAGTGCTTGGTGGTAACTGTGTATTTGGAGGAATAATAAGCAATTCTTCACGCACGAAGCCGCGCTTTGGACCATCGTGCAAGTAATAAAGAACTGGCTGATTAGGTTTAGTAACAGACCTTTCAATGCTGTAGACTTTTAATGACCAAATCGGATCTGTAGCCCTTTTTACGCCGCCTTCCAGCTCGCCAGGTTGGAAGAGATAGCGCACATTAACGAGAGAGGGGAGTTTTTTTTCTTTCAAGCCAACAGGCCTTGTATATTTTGAGGACGGTTTGGACGAAACAGCCTTTTCTTTGATTGCAGTAGCAGGTTTTTTTCCAGTAAGACTGGTAACTTCGTTGTTCAGAGCGGTAACAACTTCGGGAAGCCTTTTTACCCACGCTGTCGACCGCTGGCCAGATGGCAGGTTCATCTCGACACCGTACTGATAACCAAACAGGCGCCCTGCCAGTGTTTGATTAAAACGTTCAACAATAGCTTGATCTCATATTAACACGCCCGCGTCTAATATAGGTTTTATGATTTTCCATTTCTTTGGTAACAGCTCCCATGAATTCGCGACCAGGGTCAACTTGCAGCATCTGTGGCCATTTTAGTGCACTTCGCCTGTAAATTGTCTGAAAACCTTTTGCAACCTCAGTTGAATCTTTGGAGGCCAAAGGCTCGGCCTCTTTGAAACGGCTGGCAACGTCGACAACAGTCAGAGCGTATTTGTAAACTTTTCGCCCTCGCGGCAGTTTGTCGTGTGGCAGAAAAAGAAGGTCCGCCTGGTGGACCGCGTTAGGAGAAGAAACATCGAATTTTGGGCGAGGAACGTATCGTGGTGCCGGAAGGTAGATCTGCCAAAGGGCCTGCTTAACTAGCCACTTTTTTGCGGCATCTTCGGAAACCTTGGCAGCCTCGGCTAATTTTTTTATCGCTGCAATTCCCTTCCAGTAGCCCTGGGGGCTATAGTAGACTTTCGAGATCTTTGCATCCATGCGTATACAAGAAAAAAAAGAAACGTTTAAAGAAACCGAAAGGCAGCGTACCCAAGTGCAAGCGCGCCAGCGCCAACGAACATAAGTTCACCTTGTTTCTGCTGCTCGCTTGGCTGATAAAAATCAGAGAACTTGGGCTCTTTCGGAGGAATCATTTGTTTGTCAGGATGTGCCTGGTTGTAGAGTTTGAAAGCGTAGTCTGTGTTCGTAAAGTTTTGTTTCGCTTGCTGTTTGATCTCATTGTTGGTTTCGATCCAGTCGAGAAGCTTCGTGCGGTCGCGAGAGTACTTCGCGTAAGCTGCCTGGTAAGCCTCGAGAGCTTTGTCGTGTCTTTCTTTTTCTTTCAAAGCGGCGTCATCTCCGCCACCCAAAGCTCGAGCAAGATAGTTGCCGCCAATGAAAGCAGCAGCGTTCAAGATAGCTCCGCCAGCCATAATCGCTACGCTTGCCATTGTGTGTTTTTGTTCTTATATTATGATATTTTTTTTTTTTAATTGGTGGGGAGAATTTTCTGGTCCTCGAGATACTGTTTAAGTGCAACGCTGCCAGCCATGACGGCTGTGAACTTTACATAGTTCATAAAACTGCTGCTTGGGTCGGATGTGAAGTTTTCTTTCACAACTTTTTTGGCAGCCCAGCCGATTCCGGCGGCGAGACCTGTAATGGTGGCGGCATCCATGAGTGTTTTCACGAGCTTGTTGTCAGACATGGTGTTTGTTATAAAATAAAAAATAAATATTTAAATTGAAAAATAATTTTATGAATTCTTTTAATCTCATCAAAGAGTTCTAATAAAAAAAAGTTAATTGCTGAAGTCAGAAAGTAAAACAGAAATCACTTTCTTAAAAACTTTCGATGGTCAAACCAAGATCATCAACCGCAGAATTAAAGATTTTTTGCATTTCAGCAAACACCGCACATTTTGCTTGTTCAATCATCTCTTTTCTTTTTTCTTCATTTTCTATTTTTTCATACTCTTTTTCAAGTATTCTTAAATCCTCATACCTCCTGTTTAAACTTTCTACAGATTTTTCAGCAATTTTATGAAAATTTTTTAATTTTTCTGGTTCCAGCCGGTTTAAATAGGCTTTTCCCTCATTCAAAGCAGCTGTTGCTCGTACCTCATCTTTTTCAAAGCATTTTGAAAGCATAGAAAGCACAAAAAAGTTTCCAAAATCCATTGGGTCAGGCATAGTGTATGTCCTCGTGTCGGTCATCGTATTTCGTTTACTTAAAAATAGCAAATGTTTAAATGAAATTTATTTAATAATTTTTTTAATCCATCGGACGGATTCCTCTTTTTGAGCCATTTTGGCTTGTTGGTTGCGGAATTCTAGAGCCCGTTTGGCGCGTGTCTGAAGAACGCGTTGCAACCCTTCCAATACTTTCTGCTGTAACTGGTGTGTCATCAGTTATAAGAGTTGGCGGAGCTTTAAATGTTGGACTTCTTTTTTCGTTTATAAAGGCTTTTATGTCTTCGCGTTTCACATAAGTTGTAACGATTGCAACGCCGATACCAAGCAAAGATATCCATTGATTTGTGGTGAGACCGCTTGATTGCGGCTGAGCCTCGGGCGGAGCTGGTTCCGTTACGGCCGGTGGTGTTACATTTCGCTTTGCAGCCGCAGATTTCTTTTCCTTTTCTTTTGCAATTATTGCAGCAGCCTCGATAGAAGCTTTTTTCTGTGCTTCACGAGCCTGTTTTGTTTTTTCAGCTGCAAGCTTGCCAGCAGCAACTCGCTTTGGATTTTTGGCAGGCTTTGTTGCTGGAGTTGTTGAAGTAACTTGTTTCTGTTCTTCTTGAGCGATCGGAGTTTGTTCGAGCTCGGCCATTTATAATAAAAAAAAATAATATTTAAATAGAAAATTGCTCAGCAAGATTTTTTGCTAAGCAATTGCTAAGCATTGTTCAGTAATTACTTAGCATTTTCTTAGCATTGCTCAGAAAAATCTTCAGTAGTGTTTGTGTCCGCATCTTTGGAAGCACCTTTGGTTTCGCACAGCGAAGTGTGCAACTTTGTAGGGACCCCTTGGGTCCCCGCGCCTGGCGCGGCTTCGTTTAAAACAATGTGCTTTGTTGTGATGAGCGCAGCATTTGCAACGGCAAGAAAGCGGCCGCATTTCAAAGCCAGACCGCCTGCCAAAGTGGACAGCTCTTTACTGATAATGTAGTCGTTTTTGAGTTCCTTTTGATAATCATTGACGTCCTTGATATTTACGGCCTTACCAACGACTTTGGTAACAAGAAAAATAAAGCTGTCAATCAAGCTGTCGGTTGTTTTGGATCCAACGTATGCCTCATATCTCTTTAAGTACTTTTCAACTTCTTTATCTGTCAAGCGCTTCACCTGCTCGTGTGTCAGTTGCACACCGATTGCTTCTTTGGCTTTTCCTGTTGAAACAAGGATTGCAAGCTGTTCACGCAAAGCAGGAATGTCAGGGCCTTGAATGAGTGCCATAGCGCTTTCTGTACTTTCTGGTTCAGCTCCTAGCAGTTCCATTACGGAAGCTAATTCTTGTTCACTTGCAGCGCCCTTGACGCTCTCGGGAGGAGAAGTTGCGAACGGGTCAGCCATTTATTACTCTAAAAAATATGTTCAATAAAAAAATTTTGTGCCGTAAGGGTGGCGATGAGAAATGACAAGATGCGAAAACTTATTTTTTTTTAGCTTTAAAATGATTTCTTTGTAATCCTCATGGGCAAGTTCGCCAGCGTAATCCTCAAAGATTGCCTTCGTGGTCTTGGCAGAGGGGGTGTAAAAGAAAACGATTGCCGCAACATTTTCGCGGAATGAGGATGTTATGCTTGTCAATTTTTGAGTTAACACCCATACGCTCAAACCTGCGTGGCGAGCAGAGAAAGCAAGATTCACCAACTCCCCTGTTCTTCCTTTTACATCTTTCGAAGCAGCACAGTCGTCGAGGATGATAAGCGTGTTCGTTCCCTCAAAAAGAAATCTTGAAAGCCTTAACAAAGATTCAACCTCGTGCTGCTCACAAATTAAAACAAAAAATCGAAGATCTTCCTCAGCAAAGCGATAATAAGTCTTGTTGTGCGCGAACGTCGGGCAGATGAGCACGATGTAGTCAAACTTGCCTCGGAAAGGGCCACAAAGCTGATTGACCACGTATCTTGTTTTTCCTGAGTTCGTTGGTCCCACAATGAGGGCGTTGAAGGGTATATTGGCAGGATCCATCTTCGTTCGTATATGTACCTAAGGTACACTTTTTCAAAGAAAAAATTATAAAAGCACAGATTCTAACTGCCTACCAATTATATTCATTTGGGCGTCGCTGATTACGTAAATGTGGCAGTTCAAATTACCTGAGCCGCTTGCTTTCCTCTCTAGCTCAAGCTGGACACCGTCCTTTGTGTTCACAAGGCGCGTGCCGCTTCCGTGCATCGAGTGGTCAGCCATGGAACGCAGATCAATAAGAAGGCCAAACTTGTCTTCTGTGTAAAACTTTTGCATAGTCATGTGCTGCGTTTTATTTTTTTCTTTCATGTAGAATCTTTTAACTTCTCCCCAAATGTCCATTCCTTCGATGCCGTTGTTGTACAGCATGTTTGGCGAGCCGTTGACAGTGATGCTTACTTTTGTAAGGTCCGGGTTAATGTACTTTTCCGAGCTCCTTGCACCTTTGTTATATTGCTCAATAAATAGGAGCAAGATACCTTTCATGGACCTCCTCTGCGGGTTGACCCTTAGATTCAGACGTGTGTCGGAGCCTTTTGCAAAAGTCGTCACTTTATCACGCTGGATGTGGTCGTAAGCGAACTCTTTGCCGCCCGAATAAGCGCTGAACGCTTCATCTGCAATTTCCTTGCTTCTTATCATCTCGTACTCCAGCTGGATGTTTGTCAACTTGTATTTTAGTTTTGTTGTATCTGAGCCTCTGACCACATGTTCGGCTGCCGCGAGCTTCAGTTCGAACACAAGATCGTTGTATAGTGCCTGAGGATAAAATGCCCCATGGTCAGTTAAAATCTGGTGATCCAGTCGGATGCGGTATTTATTTCCATATATCTCATTCAGCTTTTTTTCTGCGTCCACACCTGAAGTTTTCTTATCGCCAGCATTTGAGCGAATTTTGTTGAGGTCCTCGCTCTGAATGCCCTCTGGCACCCTGTCGTCGCGCTCCTCCTGCGAAAGGAAAAAGTCCTCAAATATTTTGTAGATGTCATAGCCAACCGTGTCCTGCACGACGGTGCCTTCGTACTTTACAACAAACTTGTCGACCAGAGCTCGGCTGACGTTGTCAACCAGAAAGTTGTTGGCATGGCCTCCGCTCAAGTCGATGTTGAAGCGCAGCGCCAGCGAGCCGGGCACAATGACCTCGTTTTCGTTCAGCTTTGGCACTGAAACATACAACGTTTCCTCTGGATTGGCTTCAGTGCGGTCAAAAGTGATTCGTTTTACAGCGCGCTCGGCTTTCAGTGCGCCGAGTATTTTCTCTGTGCGTCCCGGTCGAAGGTTTTCTTGAACAGCAGCCATCTCTCGATTGGTTTTATTGTTAAATTGAAAAGTTTAATTTGAAAATATATATATATAAATTAAGCGATGGCAACAGGTGGTGGTGATTTTGGATTCGAGGACCCTGATTTGGACCAAGATCTTGACCACAACAGTGATAACGATGATGAAGAGGAAGAAGAGGTCGACACAACCCGACCATTTCAGCCCGGGGAGGCATCCACACCCTACCATGGGGGTGAACAACATGAGATGCAAACGATGCAGCACGAACAGAGCGGGCTGCCAGACACATCCTACGAAGAAACACCTTTTTTGGGAAGCTTTATTCATCAAGATGACAAACCGGCAATGATTGACAGAGCTAAAGATTTTATCAAAAGAAAATTCCCCAAAGTGAACTTCGCAAAATTAGACCCAATAGGTTTTAGCAAAAAGAGTGGCAATGAAACTACAATTGTATCCTTTGGATCAAAAGGTGGCGAGACCGAAATTTTCAAAAAAGACGGAACTGGCCTTCTCAAAAAATTCACAGACAAGTTTAAAGCCCCCCTTGGGCCAGAAGCGGAATCTCTGATTTCTCAAAACAATGAAGAAATAAGAGAAATGAGACCAAGATTAAGAGAAGCTGAAAGACAACTACAACAGGCAGAAACAATTGCCATGCAGAAAGAAAAAGTCACCCAAGAAGTAAAAGATCTCAGAATAAGAATCGAGCGAATAAATGCCAAGATGGATCAACGTGGGTCAAATGTTGAAAATGAATCAGAATTACGCAGACTTAAGCAACTGAAAAAAAATCTTGAAAAGGATTTTGAAAACAAAAAAAAAGAAGTTGCTGCTCTTGAAAAACAAGCTAAGCAAATGGCAAAAGAAAAAACACGAGTCGACCAACTAAGGGCAGGCATCGCTGCCAAAGAGAGCGAAAGAAACACTTTGCAAGAAAGGCTCAACGACACAAGAGCGTTGGATGATCTAAAAGAAAAAGAAGCCGAGCTGAAGCAACAAAACGAGGAAGATCAAGCTGTTATAGAGGATGAGAATGCATCCCCCACTAACAAACAAGCTGCGGAAGAAAGAGTTGCAGAAAGAACCGAGGAGCTCGGGCGTTTGCAAACGCAGATTGCAGAAAGAGAAAGGGCGCTTCCACTTCGTGAGAGGATCAAAGAGATCTTCAAAAAATATGGCGTGACAGTAACAGCAATACTTCTTGCTGCTGGTGTCACGATTGGTTCTGTAATTGGTGCCATTACAAACTCTTTGAAGGCCACCGGCAAAGCGTTGGGAAAAGGCCTAAGTGATATTGGCTCAAAGGTAGCATCAGCTCTGCCTGGTCTCATTGGCTCGATTGCGAAATTTCTTTTCAAAACCGCTGGTCAAGTAATTGGATTTCTTGCAGAGCACACCTGGCTGCTTATCCTTGCTGTGGTTGCTTTTCTTGTTGAAAAATACATCAAAAAGAGACGTTAACGCATAAGGGTGTAGAGCAAAGCTGCTGCTCCAACCGCGCCAACAGCGACAGTTGCTTTGTTTATTTCGTGTGAATCATTGGCTACGGCCTTCGTAGCTTTAGCGCTTTGCGCGTTGCTAGCTGGTGTTTCAGCAGCGCTTGCGGCGGGTGCCTGATTTTTTTTTGCTGTGGCGCTCTTGTGTATAGGATTTGAAGGGTGGCTGTTTGGTGGGTTGATTTTTGATTTTCCTCCGGCCATCAGTTTAAGAGCTGCTTTTTTTGTAGCTTTATTAACCTCATCATTCACTCCTAATTTCATCCCAACAACAGCCTGCTTAAGCTGGTTATTGTAGCCAACAACGCTTTCTGTGTTTATCACCATACGAGCGGGCATCAGCCAGGCACCTGGGCAGACTGCAAGGTTAAGCCGAACCTTAGCTTCGTCGATGGCTAGTTGGTATCTTTGGACCGACTTTGCCAGATCAGGTTGCCTTATAGCGTCTTCAACCAACACGAGGAACTCACTTTGCGCTTCCTTTGCACGGCCGCCTGTTCCAAGTATGCTACTTCGAACGTTCACCTGCGAACCGAGAATACAGTAGACAAAAGCCTCTATCGACTGGTTTACTCTCGACAAACCTGCCTGAGTAAGCCCTTCAGTGCCGTTAGGACAAAACCAGTCTGCCTGTGCATATGCAGCGTCGTCTGGCTCGATGTATTGAATCAAGTTACCTTTGCTTGCAGTTCCACCTTCATCCGAAAATTTATCGTAATCGGGGTATTTTGCTCCAGTTTTGTTTGGTCCAATGTTAGTAATCCAGATATAAACGTTACCAAGTCCGTGGTTTGCGCCTGTTGTGAAACGGAAATCGCTTGACGGGTCGACACCGAACTCAGCACATATTCTTTTGTAAGAAGCCACGTCGTACTTGTTGTCAAACTGGCTAAACGTTGGGTCGCCAGGCAAGGCGCTTACGCTCTGAATCCCCCCCATCTGAAACAATATTCGCCTTATCGTGAAATAAACGTGAAAAAGGTAAAAATTTCGCACAATCGGTGGCAAGCTAAGAGATGAGTGTTCTTCATCGAAAATTTCTCGGCTTACCCCACTGCCTGTTGTCGCACACCAAACAGCAAAGTTAAGTTGCTGAGGCCAGTAGCCCATATTTTGGCAAGCAAGCCACCTTTTTGACTCTTTTCCTGATGTATGCTTCAGTTTTGTTTTTTGAAAAATCTCTCTTAATTTCGTTGTGAAATATTGGTCTGGTGTGACGTAGATGTTTATTTGGCTGTTAAATATTTTTTTCAAACTTGGTGCGGCTTCGTGAAATCCAACAGCTGGAATTGGCAAAGATGAGCCTTTTGCGCCGCTTGGTGACAGCTGTTGTGGAAAACCGCCTGAAATTTGATTCACCCCCAGTGCTTTTTTCATCTCTGGGCTCCAATATTTGCTGTCAGAGCCAAAAACATTTATCAAATGGCCTTGCCCTGCCTTGTAATAAATGTCTGCCGTTGCTGTGTGGTTGTACGCGAACTCAACCTGTGCAACAAATTTTGTTCGGTCAGCGTTTGGATATTTTGCAAGAAAAGGTTTCCATGCATTGTCTTTTGCCGCTTCAGAAATTTTAGTTGCTTCTGGGGTTTTCATCCACTTCATAAAATCTCTTTCTTTGGAATCAAGAAAAATTGATTGAGAAATGTCATCAGCTCTCGGAATAGGCGGCGCCATTTTATATTAAAGATTTATTTTTCAAAAGATAATTATAAAGATGGTTGTGCTCACAATCGACGCGAGTTCCAACGGGGAAGCTGTTTACTTTGACCAGCCAATTGAAAAACCAAGGTTTATCAGCCTGCTGTCATGCTCGTTACAAAACAGCTGGCGTAATCTGGAAGAAATTGGCTCCATAAGCATTAAACAAAACAATGTGAGCAACAATGTTGCTGTTTTTTTTTCCAGGCAACTACAATTTTGATGAAATTACAACTTACCTGACTAATAAGTTCAAAGATCAACAAAAGCTAACAGTAAAAAGGGATGATTTAAAAAGAGGCTTTTCAATAACAAAAACAAAAAATATTGAAAGCTTTTCTTTTGATAAAAATCTTTCTAAACTTTTTAAGAACACAATTGTTGATGCTGCTAACGCAAGAATTGAAGATTTTACTAAGCCAGACTTTTATTACATTCACTGCGATTTACTTTCCAAAGAAAATAACTTGTATAATGGAAAGCCAAGTGACATTCTCGCTTGTGTACCAATAACCGGAAAACCTTATGATTTGGTTCATTACCCTCAAAATTTTATCAATAATTCACGTCGAATCGACGCTGTTCAGAGTGTGAACAGTGTCACATTGACCGTCAAAGACAAAACTGGCAGTAAGTTTGACTTTGTTGGAGCTCCGCTGCATTTTGAATTAGAATTAAATTAATATTTTTTTATTGTATACGAGACCATGTCATCTGCTAATGTTCTCCCGAGTGCCCCTGCTTATGGTGTTAGCGAAGAAAACAGCGTAAAACAAACACTGTATCCCGCTTTGCCAAATCAACCAGAAAACTTTAGGTTAACAAAAATCAATCAAATTTGTTCAGAATTTGACAAAGAAGTTGCAAAATACCGAGCTGTTTTGAAAAAGTATAAAAAGGTGAAGTCTTTTTTTCATTATTCCGCAATTTCAATGGGTGGTTTGTCCAGTGTTCTCTCTGCTTCCAGTCTTGGCACCGCGGTAACGGTCGTTGGTTTGCCGGTAAGCGTTCCTCTCGCTGCATGTGCTGCCATTACAGGCGTTTTGTCTGCCGCTTTCACTGGAGCAAGTAAAAAACTTGAACCAAAAATTTTGAAAAATAATGAAATTACTTCGCTTGCTGTTGCCAAACGTGAAACTGTCAATAGACTTGTTTCTGCCGCTCTCATTGACAATAAAGTTGATGACAAAGAGTTCCAAATTATTTTGGATGAATATTCTCGTTACATGGCTCTCAAAGAGACTGTTCGCAGGCACCTTTCAAAAAATTTAAGCCAAAAAAAGTCATCTCCACAGCCGGACATTGAAAAATTGAGAAATGAGATAAAAAAACAAGAACTGGAGAAATTAAAAAGACGTCTTTCAGCCGAGTCGAAATCAGATTTGAGAAAATGAACGCTGGATTTAATCTGAGTGTTCAGAAAAATAAAATTAACGCATGGCACAAATCGTGACATTGTGTTACACACAGCGTGACATTGTGTGACACAGAGCGTGACAGTCACGCGTGACGTTGCGTGACAGGTCAAACGAAAGGGCAAAACCCTGGGCGGGGGGTGCTCGTTGGCTGTTTCTTGCCTAGCCCCGGCTAGGACTTTTTCCCCGCCGCTGACAAGGCGGCTGTCCCGCATTTTTACCTCTGCCGAGGTTTGAAATCCCGAGGAATTTCTGAGCACCCCCACGTTATCAGTAGGGCCGAGGCGGGTTCACCCAGGGGTATCTCCCACTGAAAGGAGTCCCCCTATACCCCGTAATTCACCATCCGCACAAGCCATTATAACAGGATTCAAGTGGTTGGCCATCCACTACCTCCCTTGACTTCACCAGAATTTGTGAACTAACAAAAAATTACGGCCGCGTTAACTTATATATAGTTCACTTTGTCACGTTTTTCACTTGTGGTACCCTTTCACCTATTTTGAGCAAGTACGCATGCGCTTTTGGGCATCAGGATGATGTCATCATTAATTAGACACTTGGTAAAGTTTGGTAAATAGGCTAAAATGTTGGTGCTTTTCCAAGCGATTTGCTTTATTTTAACCGAACTTTCTACTCCCGTTTGGCAAAATGAGGTCAGACAGATAACATATCAAGTCGTGGAAGCAATGCTTGAAGCAGAAAAAAAATAAACAGGCCCGATTGAGTCCGATGTTTCGGGAAAGTTCTTTCGATCGATCGATAAACTTCTGTGATCAAATCCTGTTATTTCTCGATTTCTTCTCTTCGCTTCACTTCGGCAGCTTCTGTGGGGGCACAAAAAATTACAGCGCGTTAACTGAGCGTATTTTTTTTGTAATATCTGTTCTGTTTCGTTTTTTATCGGCCCAAACACTAAATCCTGATTAGGCCGCCATGTTTCTTTCTGCTCGTCCAAGGGCCTGAGAACTAGAAATATGGTTTCCAGACTCTCTCTGAAAATGTCACGCAACTCACCGGAGCGTGCAAGTTTTGTTTAGCTTGTTAAAACGTTTGCGACAACACTGCTGTCTAATTTTTTTAATTTTTCAATCAGCTCGTCTGTTAAAAAGATCGTTATTTGTTTTTCATTTTCTTTAGTTTTTTTGTATGTTGTAAACGCTTTTCCATGAGATCTTTTCAAGTTTTTCTTTACATTCAAGTTAATTTCTCCAGTTCTCCCTCTTCCCATCTTCGTTTACTCAATAAGAGCATTTGTTCAATTGAAAAATAATTCTGGCGCGCCTGTTCTTTGGGGCTTGGCGGGGGCCACTTGTTTTAGGACAGTCCTCAACAAGTGTTAAAAGGGTGCCTTTTTGCCTAGATACATGTGCATGGGTTGAAAGGCTGTCATCTAACCCCGACACACTTGCAATATGAGGGTTTTGGACGCAAATCCAAAAAAAACAGTGAGGGGCGAGAATGGCGAAGCCGGCAGGCGAGCCAGGCGAAGCCCCGAACACATTTTTTTGGATTTGCGCCAAAACCCTCATATTGCAAGTGTGTAGCATAAATTATGATGACAAGCTGACAGAACAACATTTTGAATGCTACTGCTGCAAAATGCACTGTTTCTGTATTGTCAAGTAAATGAATTCAAGTGTGGTTTTCCCACAGGATTATAAGTCTCTATTTGAAGGAGCTGGCACAAACCCTGGTGAAAAGACTCTTGAGGACAAGTTCTTTGAACATGAGGTATGCACCATGATGATTAATCTTGCATCAAGTCTGTTAACTACTTCACCTCACCTGACTAGCTTCTGTATGCCACTTCTACAGCCTCACCTTGATCTGTCCCCTTGTTGTGGGAGGTGAAGCTTCCATGTTAATCTCGCCTTGAGCTGTCCCCCTTGTTGTGGGGGGTGAAGCTTCCATGTAAATCTCATACCCAAATGTTCACTCACTTCGTCCAAGAGTTAAGAAGATCTGGCTGCGAGATTAGCTTCCATGAATTATTGACAAAGAGCTATGCTGGTGGGGACCTTGGTCTGTGGCCCCTGGTCGTGGGGTGTAGGCCTGATGAAGAAATGTTCTGGATGTTGGGTGATGGGCTGATTAATCACCCATCCAGTAAAAAAAGAATTCATTATCTTAACCTGTTAACTACACATGCTGGATGTGACTCCCTCGTAACTTCGTCACTCAAAAGAGGTCGACTTGAAGCAAGTCTAGAAGTATCCACTGGGGGGGGGGGGGTGTTCATTTTTTGGTAATAATTCTTGTTGATCAAGATAGAAGCTGACAGTATTATCTGTTGTTATTTTGTTACAGGTGAAGATGAACACCCTGGCATTTCAACAGCAGTTCCATCTTGGAGTGTTTTATGCTTATGTCAAACTCAAGGAACAGGAGTGCCGGAATATTGTGTGGATTGCTGAATGCATCGCACAGAGAAACAAGTCAAAGATTGACAACTACATTCCTATATTTTAAATTCACAAGATACCCATTATGACTTAATAGCTCTGATCAAAGAAACGACAGTGAACTGAATTGCCACCTTTTGTTTGTACATGTATAAAATTTTACATGTAGTTTTCTTATCAATTTAGAGAAAATTGAAGAAAGCAGTGCTATGGGTGTTTTCAATTTCTCAATATAGTATGATCATTGTGAGTGTTTTTACTTTTGACACTAACACTACAAAATTGGCTTTTTGAAATAACATTATTCTTCCTTCAAGGACTACAAAAAACTATGAAACGAATGAGCCTTTCACTTACCAATATAACATAGTAAAATGTATTCATAATTATAGCGTAATTTATCTGGGCGAATCTCAGGAGCTCCTCTTGCGGGGAAGGAATTCAGCTTGAAAAGAGAGAAGTTTGTTTTCTTCTGAGATGAATTCAACTTGCATAAGTAAACAGATTGCTAATAATGTACGCCAAGGTACAGTAAATAGAGTTGAAAAGGCTTATATATATGGATATCATATATTTGTTTCTTTAATCGAAAAGTTTCTTAGCGCAGTACAGATGAACTGCCCTTTTCAGTGTGGATTTTAGCCCAAGATACGTCAGATACGTTGCTAACACTGGACATCACTGTGAAGCTGTGACTTACTTTGCGAATACGGTGCTTTTTAGGATAAGTTTAGGACTCAAGTTTGATGCCCTTTTCGTGCAATTCCAAGGCCCGAAAATTGGTAGCCTGATCAACTTCTGTAAATGTTAGGATTTTAAATTTCGTTATTCTTCACAATTGCGTAAGAACGGATTCGCTACGAAAACTTCCTTTTTCGAGGAAACTTGTCTTCTCAGCGTGAGGGCTACGAAGGTCCCAAGCCAACTCAGGGAACACTTATGTAAAGGTTAATTATGACGATATCACAAATCACTGAAAGCTGAAATAAATTACAAGATCTATGACTATAAACCTTGAGTCTTCTTTAGCCGTAGCCTGAGTTTCAGACATCTTTCTCCGGTTGCGCGCTCCCGAGAAAATTTTCTCGGGAGCGCGCGACCAGATGAAACGTCTGAAATTCAGGCTACTCTAACCGTGCCTAGATCTGATAGTGCTTTATCGCTATTACTGCTATGGTTAGCTGCCTCCAGTCGTTGCATTTCTTCGGTGAAAGGCGGAAAACAGGGAGCCCTGGGCTTGATGGTGATTTTCCCGCCACCCCGCTCCAACCAAGGAAAGAGGCCTGGAAACAAGGCAGGGGCATATTTCATAATTTGTATCAAATTAAATTAAGCAGCGTACACTCCTCCCGCGATCGCCCCTAAGAACGACTGCGTGGGAGGCTACGTACATAACGAACGATGCCGGTTATAATTCCTGGACTAATAGAACTAAATACAGTGTACTTCGTAAGGGTTTTTTTACGAGACAAGTTACGAGGGCTGATAACTGGTTAAATCCAGGCGAGAGGGGGGTGGGGGGGGGGGGGGGTAGCACAAACAACGTTCGCTGGTTCGGAAATGAGTTGGCATGAAACGATGAGCGATATATTGTAACAAAGCAACTCCGATTAACGGTTTAAATTGCTCCCTACCTGGAAACTTATTCATTTATACCTATTTCCATTTGGCGTAAGAGAGGTCATCGCTAAAACGCCAGGATCAGTGCCCTTGGCAAGAGTAAGCACCAGTTCAAGAAAGAAATGCATAGAACAGGAGTCTGTGAAGGAAGACTGTTGATGGCCTGTGCTCCTAAGAAGGAGTCAAAGGCCAACGCACACAGTACAGCCAGTATTGTGAGGACCTTAGTAAGCTGGATAGGGGAGCGCTTATAACTAAAATATAGGCAAACATATGGGCCTTTCACCAAGTGACCTTATAAGTAGAGGAGGGGCGCGGGAGGTGTGCTAAAACGCGTTATTTTACGGTACTTGTTTACTTTACAGACTTATTTACTTGCTATGTGCCGCGGGAAAGTGTATGTTTTTTGAGGTTCTCCGTCCTTAAAAAGGGTATCCCTTTGCCCCTTTGGCATTGTAATCTCGTGTGATCCTTACAGTTTTCATTACTTTCCAGCTCCCATACTCGGATGGGTCAGTGCTACAAACATTCATCAGTTACCGCTACAAAAATGGTATCAAACAAATGTCAAATCATTGATAAACAAATTGTGGTTATTTTCTTGACGTCGCTGGTAGTGGTAACCACAGGTTAGAAAGTGCGGGCCTAGATGCACTTAAAGATCCTTAGTCCAGTCCCTGACTAAAAGATCCTTCACTGTCACCTTCACCTTCCATGTGACAGAAGCGTCGATCTCATTAGACAAACTTTTGTGATTTACACTTCTCATTTCTTCGCATTCTAATCGTTCTTTGTGGAGGAAAAAATTCTCAACTTCCTAAGGGACCAGTCATTATTTATGTAGAGGGGGGGGAGGGAAAAAAGAAGGGGGGGTCAAGGCTATTTCAGAGTGGCAAGAGGGGGGGCTAAAATTTTTTACTGGAAGTTTAGGGGGGGATCAGCAGTTTGAGGTGGGTAAAACAGTTAAATAGAAGAGTGCAAACACTATAAGTGAAACAGTGACGCTAAATTGTACAATTTTATGCTATTTCTATTGTTTTCTTTTGTTTAAACTCCACTAATTATGTACAACTTTTATAGTGATTTGTATTTTACAGAAATACTGTTTGCACTCTAAACTCCATTGTTATCTCAAATTTTAGTTAAATATTAAAAGAATCCAGACCTATCTGCTTTAATATCTGGTTTGACTGAAATTATTTCTTTTCACAAAATGATTATCACTGCAATAGCCCAAGAAGTAATAAAACATGATATAACAACAAGAAAGTAGTTCTTTTACACTTTAGGAAAATCATTGGAAAAGATTATATTTTGCATGGTTATTACATTTGTGTTCACCATGAGAGCATAATTTGTAAAAACTATCACTTTTCCAAAGTTGAGGAGTTAATAATTGAGGTATGTTTACTATACACATAACTCGTCCAAAATTTGCCCTATTGCTGGAAGAGTATCCATAGCAAAGAAGCCTTGGCTGACTAAGTGTTGATCCAGCCTTTGTGCATCAGAACAAGTGTGCAAAATTTAAGATTGTATGTAACATGCATTTAATAATTACTTAAGGCATATAAAGAAGATATGAGGTGAGGGGGGGGGGGTCATAACGTAAATATTGAATAAAGAAGGGGGGGTCACTTGCTACTTACATGGCCTGGAGGGGGGGCCTTACAGAAATTTTGACCTTTCCAACATATTTTTCCCTCCCCCCCCTCTACATAAATAATGACCGGTCCCTAATTGAACGACACAATTTCGGATCCTTTTGCATTGTAGCCGTTCATGGTGGAAGAACAAATAACTTAAGTCACCTCAGTTCACAGCAATAATTCCAACAGGTCGCGAAAATTTCTCAGACGGTGTCGATAAAATCACTGGACAAGAGACAGTTATTCCGAGTAGCGCGTCACGCAAGGAATGCATGATTTTATCGAACGTGCGGTGTAATTGAGACGCGATTTTCCTCGGTCGGTGAACTCGCTATGTTGTCAGTGTTGTAAGAGATTTTTCGAGATCAATCGTTGTTGGAATCATTCGTTTTGCCGTGGTTTATCTATAATGCAATCACAGTAAATCTTCTCAAAACCAACGCCGAAACAACGCCTGCAAAACGTAATGTTTTCAATCTTCCATGTGGCAGAAGCCTCGATCTTATGTGACACACTGTTGAGATTGACACATTGTTCTTGAAGAACAGATTTTCAACTTCCGGTGTTTCGACAATCTGTTGTGATTGACACATTTTTCGCATTCTGATCGTGAAGAACAAAATTTTCAACTTCCGCTTTGCAGCTGGTCTTTATAAACGTGGCGCGCACGGGTAATACGCAATCCGCTGGTCACTGTCAAGATTAGGGTTGCGGGCCTCTCTTGGGCCCCACACAGCGGTCAAACGCAAAAATGACGTCACCTCCGGTTTTCTGCGCCTCGAACTTTTCTGAGAATTTGTCTCGAAAGTGTGCAAACTTTTGTAGGAAATTGTTAAAGAAATGGTACGGTGAAAGAACAGTTCAAGCTGGGACACTCAGTGGAGATGAATTATCAAATTTCCAATCCATAAGCGGCGTATAAACCTTAACTTTCCAGGGACGGCGTTAACTTTTGGCTTTAAAGCGAAAGTTTTCGGAAAATTTAAGACTTTGTATGGAGAAGTTTGGCGGGAATTGCACAGTAACTGCGCACGCGCGCTGCGTTTGACCGCTGTGTGCTTGGGCCCGCAATGCCTCAAAAACGAGTCTGGTGACCCCCATTTTTTTATTATTGAATAATGATCAGCAAGTTAAGATACAACATTTTGCAAAGTTAAAAAGAATTCTCCTGAGCAGTTTCAGAGCCACCTTAATTTTTCGAAAATTTAAGATGGCTCTGAAACCGCTCCAGAAAAGTTGTATCTTAAGGTCATTGCCCCGAAATAAAACTGAACATAGATTTTTAACCAAACTTCGCCTACTGGTTTATTACTTCAAGGGAACTTAAATTTTGAAATAAAAAAGGGGGGTCACCAGATTCGTTTAGGAGCAGGACGACCATGTATATTCCATATAATTCCTTTATAATTCCTCTGCGAGTACTGGCAAAGTACACTTTTTTAGCGATAATTTATTTTTCAAACACATGAATTGATCTGTTTTCATTTTACAGAAAGAATTTGATCGCTACACCCAAAATATGAGAAAAAATTGATAGGTCACCAGGTTCGTTTAGGAGAAAGTGACAATTTACTTCTCTCGCGGACTAAGCCGCATAGAAAAAAGCCGCCATTTTGTTGATGTGCTCGCGCGCGCGCGCTAATTACGCGTAAAATTCTGCGCAGTAAGGATGCGCAATGCAAAACAGGGCAATGACCTTAACATGCTGATCATTATATAAGAAATATATCAATTTTCGATTTTCTTTGATCCTAACATAAAACGAACCGGGAGTACCCCCCTGAGTTTTGAGACGATCGGAAAACGCTCAAACATTTTGGGTTGATCTTCATAAACTCATGGCGGTTAATTAGAGTGATTTCTACGTCAACCTTATTATTTGGTTAATACAAGCCTTATTTTAGGAAACTATTAAGGCCCGGGCCAAACGTCGAACTTCACATGAGTCGAACCTAATGCAAATGATCAAAACCTATTGTTTTTGGTCATTTGCATTAGGTTCGACTCATGTGAAGTTCGACGATTGGCCCGGTCCAATTTCCAAAAAATTCAAACTTTGTTAACATTTGACGAATTTCGAAATCCCAAATACAGGTAGTGTTGCTTTTGCACTATCTATCTTATCTAGTAATGTTACGCACACTTCAAGGCCTTCGCGCGATTTTAACCTTTCGTTCGTGCCGCGTTACGTTGTTGAATACAACTGCATGTTATTTCTATCATGACTGCATGGTAAGGTAGTTTACAGAGCGATTCAACAGGAACAGTTTTCGAGAAAGTCTTCTAACATGTCTCTTGGTTCTTGAACTGGTGGGAGGAACCGATCCACTGTTTTTGGCCAATCACGTCTAATATTTATGGTTTGACTGACATATGCCAGTAAGTGATTTTGAAAGCGCCGCCTTGCGTTGTGTTGTCGACGTTTGTAGATTTTTAATACAGGGCGTCCCCTCGAAAATAATCCCCGTTTTATGAGGTTATCTTACCTTCAGGCTAAATAACCTCAAAGCAAAATGGAGGAGTCTTCTCTTGAGAAACTAATGAACAACAGAAAGGAGCGCAAACCGTCTTGTACTCTTTGTAGAAATCACGGAGTGCGATCTAAATCCAAGGGCCACAAACTTGTTTGTCCTTTCTCGAACTGTGACTGCGAACCATGTGTCAAGGGACGCCAAAGAAGAGTTGTGATGAGAGAGCAAGTTCGTCTTCGGAGAAGACAAATGAAAGATATCGGAGGCCGTTCTTACTGTGTTACACCCTTTGAACTAAGAAAAGGTAAGAAAAAGAAAGTCTAAAAGCTTATGTGTCAGTCCTTTTTGTCTCAAGTTTATAGATATTTAAAGCTTTCGACCTTTCGTTCTTCAGTGTTAGAAAAAGCTGATTTCCGAGGAGACGCTACACTTTGCCGTCTTAATTTCGATTTTTGATTAAAATTTTAGTTTAGCTTCTCAGAAGCTGAATCGAAGGATGTTTGCGCAGTTTTGGCAAACTTGTTACAAGTTGTTTTTAAGCTCTTATTTACTTATTTAAATTGAAGTTAGCGAAAACGTGAAAACTCTTCTTGTAAAACTTCTTAATGGCGCTGGGGAAACGTTTCTTTAACTGCACTCTGATTGAATTTAGCGCCATTTCCTTGTACACCGTAGCTGCCCTAACAGAATTTTTTGATTAATTTGCAGCGAATTTTTCCCCCACTTTTGTTAAAACCGAATCGCCTCCCACCAAAGAACACAGCAGTCTCGACGGAAAAGAAGCCGCTTCGAAACACAACGGAGGCTTGATCCAGAGCGTGTCCAACATTTTGCATTCTCAGCTTGGCGTTCCTAGGCAGCATCACATCAACTGCAGCGCTTACATGCCAACTCCTTTCCAGCTTCAATGGACTCCAGGAGATGTTTATTCGGGCTTTCATTACAACAACTGGCGGACCGAACAACCCGTGTCTTCCTGCTCGATCGAGCCGCCAACCAGCCCTGGTTTTACCGTGTCTGATAACAGCGCTTTTGTGAAGTACTGCAACCACTCTCCGAGGATGGAAAGCAACTCGTTTAGATTTGATCGTTCTTCGTCCGCGGACGCTGCCGCGGTGTTGGCATCCTTTGGAAATCCAGAACAGATATCAAAACATTAAAAACGTCCGTGAAGCAGATAAGCGAATGTTTCGACGGTTTCTTACTCTTTTGTGTTCAGGTCTCAGTGTATTTTGTTTTTAATTTTTCATTGAAGTGTATTTTTATGAAAAAGGTTTTCGTTGTTTTTGTAAGCTTTATACGACCTTATACCTCACTTGGTCCAGTGTCAAATGTGACGTTTATTCGACAACTGTGTTTTCTATTTCCGTAGAATTATGTGAAATTTCAAGCATTATTAAGTTAATTCAGAAGCATATATATATGCTTCTGGTTAATTTTAACAGAACTTTTTTACTGTCTAAGGTTACTTATCTAACTTTAATTTTTTTAAACTCTAGTTGTCTCCAGATAGCGACACAAGAAGACAACGGTCTCTTTCTCTGTTTAAACAAAAAACTACTTTTTTTAAGTCATGTGCTATCTAAAACACTCTTGTGGCAAATCGTTGAAAGAAAAAAACCGTTTATTTGTGGCTAGGTAAATTTCTTTAATCATGTAGGCGCTATGGACTTCTTTGTCGCCTAAATGTGAACAAGACGATAGCTTGACAGCATAGCGCCAGCTACCACACTAAGTATTTTTTGTTCGATTGCTCGACCATCGCAGGCTGTAGGATCGTTGTTCGTATCATTAAATTCGAAGCATAAAATGACCATTTCTTCGTATTTTATGTGCTGGAAATAAGTACATACTGGGAAAAGTCGAAGAAAGGAAGAAGTTGGATTTGTAAAAGCTACACTTTGTTAAGAATTGTGAGAAGGACCTGAACCTACATCCTCGGAGACCCAGGGGTAGTTAGTGGGGCGAAACGAAGGAAAACCGGGCAGAAGTCGTAGCGACGAAAGTTCTTGGATGACCTACCTATGGCCTTACTTTTTATTTTTTTGCTACAAATTCCGTGGGGACGAAGCGAAAAGTGAGCGAGCGCTCAGAGCGGGAGCGCCGGCGCCCGCAGCTTCGCCGCTCGTATACCGCGCTTCGTCTCCCACGGAATTTTGAGCAAAAGCCGGACTATCTACTCCGCAGAGGGAGAGGCCTCTTTTAATTTATTTTTCAACTGGTTGGGAAAAGGGGAGAGGTTTAAAGTAAGCGCGCGGAGCCTGGGTAGGGCCTTCATTTTTCGTGTTTTTCGCCTTTTCCCCTTCAAGAGAGAAAGAGAGCAAAAGAGAGTCTGTTCACAGTCACGACCCCACAAGCTTTTAGCTTTTACTATTATCGTGTCAAAATAAAGTTTTACCTTACCTTACAGTCTAGTACACTATTCGAACGCATCGCATAACTATGGATCAGTCACTTTGTAGGCAGAAATGAAAAGCCAATAAAAACAAACGTGTATTTTACAATTTACCAATTTATTGAAACTTTGAGTGACTACTGTTATATCTGTACATCAGTAAAGACTACTAGAACAAGATAAAAATAAATGTTAATTTTGGACCCGTTACAAAACTGTTTTTCGTGTGACGTCATGCACGGTGACCATCTTTGGAATTCAGTCTTGTTTGTGGAAACACTTTCTGTTGTTTCGAATTAACAATACGGCGCCCACGAAAAAGCTTTATACATAACGCTCATCGTTAAAACGAGCTTTGTTTTGATAGTTTTATAGCGTCATACAAATCTGCCGTTTAAGAAAGGTACCACTTACTGTCCGAGTTTTCAGAAGAGGTGGTGGGAACCATCTTGGAAAGCACGAGCCTCGATTTCGTACACTTGCACTAGGCCATTCGAGTTACTCGAAGAGTTGCCAAAAATATAAAGTTTAAAACGTAATTCAAAATTTCACAACCTGACACTACATATTTTTAATTATCTTGCACCTGACCATTTCAGAGAAAGGTGTTGCCAGTCTGAATTGATAAAAGTTCTATTCCAAATATTTAAAGACTGAAAAAGCACAGCGCACGAACAAGCGCTCATAAACTGCACTTAAAGGGACTGTGTCACGGCTGAGTTAAGTTAATTTTATTAAGTTTTGCCAAATACTTGCTATGAAACTTAATGTTTGCAAAGAAATTACTTCTATGAATCTAAATGACTAAACCATAGCTTCATTGCAACCAAGTCTCCCGGGCGTTATAATCTAAAGTTACAAGCAAACGAGATTAACCTTGAAAACAACAATATTTCAAAAACCCATATCGCAATCCGCTTCAATCTTCGTCACTTTTGGCCATCCGTACCTTCTTCTGTATTTCTTATGTTATTGACATGTTCCTTCACTGTTTTAAGAGGTTATTCTAATATTTCACCGAATTTGATGGTCATTTCCCATGCCTAAATTCGGCTAAAATACGTGACACAGTCCCTTTAATCGGAGCTATTTCATTGGCTGCGATAAAGAAAACCAACAAGAAGACTGGAAGCGAGTGACACTACAGTACTTTTCACATCAGTCGTGCACTTTGAAATAATAATGGAAAACTCCAATTGGTTTTAAAAGTTAGGGCATGTTGTATAGAGCGGTTTTCACTTGAGTGTCGAAAGTTAATTGCGTTTGCTTTGGTTTTGCATTGCTACACTTCGTGATAGGCTTAAAAATCTCGCGCCACTTTCTCAGCCAATCAGAACTAAAACCAAAACCAATCGTGACTCGCTCGCGCACGTTTTCCCGCGCTTCTTGCCAGCTGCATGTGTTTGCTTCGAGTTTTGATTGGTTCACTGGATTGTCCGTGTCCTTTGTGATTGGCCAGAGTAATTACTTTTCGATACTTTGGTTTTGGTTTTACGACACTCAATGGAAAACTGCTCTATAGGGTCTACGAGTTTCCATCTCGCTAACAAATAGACTTTCTTATAGTCTGTGTCAACTTTTCTACACTACTGATTCTAAACATCTATCGTAAGTAAAAGCGTTTTTGCATTAAGTCTTGTCATTCGCAAGACTGAAGATATGAAACCAAAATTTTTTTAAAGTTTACATTGACATATAATCAGCTTCTTAGAAAGCAAATTTCAATTATTTTTGGGAGACTTTTTGAGCCGGGGAAATATACTAGTGAGTGACAATGGATTATTTTTATCATTTTATCCTTCCTGTCCAAAATCTCTGGTAAAGTCTTCAAACTTTTTCAGGTCTGCAGAGTTCACTGTGGGTTTAGATGTCGCCAATGATCGAAACATGTCCGACTAAAAAAAGGAAAAAAAAAAAAAAAAGAATTAACGATTAGCTTGCAAAAAAAACTGTTTTACCGAACCGGTAGACATGTGAAACAGTTATTAAGCGTTAGACCTTCGTATGGCTAAAGCTAAACTCACCATGGCGGTTAACTTTTTCAACCAACATTTTAGTAGTTTTCACTGAGTCGGATGGACGTGAATAATTAACAATTAGACTACGAGCCCGAGTTATCTATGAGCGAATAGTCAACGAGGCGCAGCCGAGTTGACTATCGCTCATAGATAACGAGGGCGAGTAGTCTAATAGTAGAAACTCTAAAGAATTGCAGTCCAAAACCTACAATTTTATGTCCTTTTAAGCCAAAAATCCAAAAAAAATTGACCCTTTAAAGAGCAACGCGCGCGTGATTGTTTTCTATCGGCGAATAGAAAACAGTGGGAGAACCAATTAGATTCGCGGATTTCCAATAGAACATGGCTGAGTTTCTACTAACACCAGTTATTCGTTCAAGATTGAAGTTGTGCTAGATTTTTGGAGCAATTGATGTAAGAAATAGAAAGTGGCGCGCCTTTTACTTGACATAGCTTAATACAAATACGACAGAAAGAACTCAAAAGTTTAGTACATAAGTACTTTGAATTCTTCCAAGCTTTCTCGCATGTTTGCATTAGGCCACGTTAACAAGAAGCGGTCGTTTTCTATTTTTTGTGTAAAATAAATATTACGCCAAAATTGTGTTTCATGCAAAACGAACAGACAACCAATCACAGTACGCGCCATACGATCAACGTATTTTCTAGAGCATCCATAAATCTCCAATCGGGGGGGGGCCCCCCCCCCCCCCCCGGCCGAGAGAACCAATCACAGAACGCTTTATATGTCAACGTTTTCTCTCCGGCTTTTCTGCGGAAATAACCGAAAAGATAAGACGAAGTGTGTAATTACCAGATTAACAATAGGTTCAAGCAGCTTTTCTCCTGGCACCTGCATCCACGTCATTTCTAACGCTCCGGGTTCTCCTACAAAAGACAAAAACTCTTTGTCAAGATCCGTAAAAGCTCTGTTAAGTGCCTCCCCCCGGGGCGGGGCGTGCTTATATCTTTTCAATTTGTTCTAACATCTTCGATACCTACTACAGAGCATAGGCACGTAATGCGTGCATTCTCGAAGGATAACTTTCATACCTGGTGAACACGGAGTTAATAGATCATCTTGTATGACTTCAGGATCTTGTGGAGAGGCGCCTCTCACCTGATAAAACAAGAAATACAACAGAATTGCTTAAGATTTAGGACAGCACAAGGTACTAGCTTATATCTGAAGTAGAAATAACACGTTGTTGGAAAGATATAGTTATCAGAGTATGGAAGTTGTAGGGCTTTTCGCAATACAAATTTTCTGAACGCTTTCAAGAATTATTTTAATAATACAAAGCATACACGAACTTCTCTTGAACTATTCAAAAGATTTTCCTCTTAAGCCATAAGTATGTGAAGCTGTCATTTCTTGTTGCACAAAGTCATAGCAGACAAGCTGCAAGAAGAGCACTTCTGAAGGAAGTGTCTCTTCCTCCCCCATTCTTCTCGCTGTCACATCCTCATCAGGCAACAAGAACCGCCAGTGAGGCAGGCTATAATTAAAAGAATATACACGAAACGATTGTACAAACCATTTTAAAATGTGTTGCTTGTTGTACTTTTCTGACCGGTTGCATCATGGCGTCGCGTACCACAATACTGACATCTGCTCCAGAATACCTGATGTGACAACATGAAATGTGCACAACTGTTAGAAACCAGCTGCAAGTTATACTGAGTCAACACTGAAGTAATGTTTGATCTCTAACATTATAAAGCCAGCTCTGCAATGGTGTTAGGTCATTCCCATGGTTGCCACAGACATCAGTATTCAAAATTCCCTGTCTTTTCCCTGATAAAATTAAAATTTTCCTGACCAAAAAAATACAAAATGTCTGATAAAGAAGCGGCCTCCAGTCTCCACTTACAACAAAATAAAATATCACTAGATCATAATGACCTAAAATGTTTCTTTCATCCATCGATTGTATGAAACCAGCAGTGTTATATTCCAATTTTCCCTGACTTCAAAATGTCAATTTTCCCTGACTCCAAATAAATTTCCCTGACTTTTTCCGGACCTTGAAGAATTTTATTTTTCCCTGACAATTTCCTGACCTGCAGCAATCCTGATACCTGATGTGTTTGTATCCTTGGAAGACACAAAATAAATCATTCATTCATCCCTGATTTATTTCCTGTTGTAAGCCTATGCCTTGGAATCAGGAGGTCAAAATGGCCTACACTGCTGATGTTTTTGCTTGTTTCAGTAGCATGAAGCGACGGTGATGCAAACAGGATGCTGCTGAACGGAATGCTAGTTCACTACAGATTGCCCCCCCCCCTCCAACTCCCAATCATTTTGTGAGGTTACCCTAACAGTTAACTGGTACCCATTTTTATACCATGCCATAGAAAATACAGCCAATCAGAATACAGGAAAGCCGTTGTATATTCGACGGTATTCAACCCAACCTTTCCATCGTGCGCTGCGATCTTACTCTCGATGAAATTTAGTACGGGAATTTTCTATGGCATGGTATAAAATAGTTACACAACACTTTCTCGTGGTATACTATGGAATATCCCACTTGTCACTTGTATTTTCTTGGTATACACACTCGCCTAAAGGCTTGTGTGTATACTGAGAAAATACAAGTGACTCGTGGGATATTCCATAGTATACCACTCGAAAGCGTTGCATAACTAGTATATACACCTGGCTGAAGAGAGGCACTGTGAGATTAAACTGTCTTGTCCAAGAACACAAACAGTGGCTCCAGCCAGGGCTCAAACCCAGTTCACTCAATCCAGAAAGCCCCCCCCCCCCCCTTCCCCCGCCCCAACCATTTGGCTACCACTGGGAACGTGGTTGGGAATTAGGTTTGAATTTTGAAGGACTCTGATGTTGGAGCAACTATTATACTTCAAAATGCGTCTAACCAAAGAAACTTATCTTATAGCTACTTGTAATTGAGGCATTCATTTGGTTCAGAAATGTTATTTTTTTAAATTACAGCCTTATCCACACACACAAAAACATTACAAGAAAGATAATGGAAAAAATCTCAAACTGAAACTTTACTACAGTATAAATTACTGTCAGTCTCACCCATCAGTTTTCTCTGCAAGTTCTCTGAACTGTGTTGATGTGATACAGTGCTTGATGTTGCCCATGTGAAGTTCAAACATTTTCACCCTTGCAGATGCTTCCGGCAAGGGAATGTAGATCCTCTTTTCAAATCTATAGAATGAGTGTAAGATATTCATGGTTTAATCCCCAGAAGTCTTCACTTATATCAAATTCTTCCAGGAAAGGAGATTTTGATTCCAATATTTGGTAGAAAATGTTAAAACTCAAATGGAAAATTGAGAAGTTAGAAAGCAAACCACGCTGTTCGCCGAAATAAACACACCAGAACAAACAACTGCTTAATTTTTTTTTTTTTTGAAGATAAACACACTTTATTGATACACTTAAAAACACGTACATTACATACAATTACATACACTATTGGAGATTATACAGTGTTACTTTTCTTTTACATGATTAAAAAAAAAACAACAACAACAAAAGTACAAAAAGGAGTCCATGCATTACCTTAAAGTATTACAATTTTTTAAAAAAATTATATATACTTCGTTATTGAGAGCAATTTAAAAAAAAAAAAAAAAAAAAAAAACAACTGCTTAATAGTTTTCATTTAAATGGTCACACACAAGGATTTCATCTGCTGGCTGAAACGTTAGAACCACCTTGTAAGGCAAAATGAGCAATACAACAGGTATGAACTGTTCAACAGCTTTCATCCACAGAATGAAAAGTAAGAACCACCACAGCCTGACTACAGGCATTAATTTAACTTGCGGTTTGATTGTCAGAGTGAAAGAAGTATCGATTGTAAAATAACCAGAACAAAAATCATGAACAATGTACCTTCTTCTAATGGCAGAATCAAGAGTCCATGGAATGTTAGTGGCTCCTAACACAAGTACATCTTTATTATCGACACCAACACCTAAAATGAAAAAATGGAATCATCGAGAGTTAATCCCCGGGGGAGGCACTCCCATACATAAGCTATATAGGTATGTGCCGCTGTGAAGGGTATGGTTTTCAAGCAGTTTAGTCTGGGATAGGGTATAGAAATCAGCAAGTTTTGGTCTAGAATAGGGGATCATTTTCCGGAAAACTGATCAGTAGTATGAGGAATTAAGTCCAGAATAGGAATAGAAACTCGGAAGAGGAAGAGACCTTCTTAAACGTAAAAAATCATCGCGACAACGTTGTTGACAGATGGTTTTCCATTTAAAACAAAAATAGTGACACAGTTCTGAAAATGGCAAGTCTGGGATAGGGTAGCGATTTTCGGTGTTTAGTCTAGTAAAGGGTTGCGAAATCAGCCGAACAGGGTCTAGTATAGGGTAAGGGTTTCGAAGTCCCAGCGGCACACCCCCACCCAAAAATATATAGAGTACCCCCCCCCCCCCGGGAGTTAATCTTGAAATTAATTTAGTGTTAATCTTGAAATAAATCAAATGTTAATACCCTGCAAGACAGGTGGTGCAGGGGCGGGGGGGGGGGGGGAGGGGGGCTTATTAGAATGAAGGCACAAAATCAAATCTTTTTATAACATTTCATAATATAACACGGTCTGAAAACATGTGCTGGGGTGGTGCAGTGGTTTTGCATGAAACTTGGTAAACATATCTTTTAATTACATTTTGTTGGCTTTATTTTCTAAAAGAAGGAAAATGACCACTTTTTATTTGTTACATGGTACACCAAAAGGGAGCTAATTTTAAGTAAAGGCAACCATGAAATCAAAAATGCCAATTATTGCAGAAACAAATTTTTAGGTTCATTTTATTTAGTATTTTGTATAGCAAAGGTTGATCTAAGATAGATAGTATTTTGTATAGCAAAGGTTGATCTAAGATAGATATTTTCCTAAACCTGTGGTTGACAAAATGAACCAAACTTACCTTGCATTTGCACTAGAAACTCTGTTTTAATTCTTCTGGCTGATTCACTTTCATTTTCACTTCTAGATCCACACAAAGAATCCACTTCATCAATGAAGATAATGGCTGGTTTATTGTCACGAGCTAACTCAAACAGTTGCTTTACAAGCCTGCAAAACAGGTCAAACAGGTATTAGGTTTGGTCTCCAGCAGAAATAAAAATTTGACAAGCCTTGGGTGTGGTGGCATGTCTGAAGAATTCCGAGGATTTCTAACCCTGTATGAACCATTTGGCCAAAAACAACCTTGCTGGAGAACTGGAGAATTTGCACCAAGTACAAAATGATTCAGTTATTAATAAATGGTGGTCACCCAACTAGTTTAGCTTTTTAATTATTTTGGGTGACCAGCAACTGTATGTATTTTTAATTTCTTTATTGTTTAATAATTTACACTAGTAATTTTGCAGTTCAAACAAACGTTGTTGTTGTTGTTGTTAAACATGAACCATTCTTTTCTAGAATTAAATGTAAGCAATGGTTAAGTTTTTAAGTGATGTAACAAAAACATACAATCTGCAGATAGAGAGTAATGCTAAGAAATGCACCTCACAGACGTAAGACTTATTCATAATCGGGGATGCAGACAACAGGATGCAACCCCAGCTGGCTTTTCTGGCCTTGGCAGCTCTAAAAGTTTACCAGCCAGTTAGGCCCGGTTCAAACGTTGAACTTCTCATGTACCGAACCTAATAGCCGCAATTAAGTACATGAAGAGATCGACGTTTGAATCAATTTAGTTTGACAGATGTAATTTGGGTCAACCCAAGAATTAAGTTCGACATGGCCAGTCGGTCAGATCGACTGTGGAGCGACTACAGAGCGACCCCGATTCAAACATCAAACTTTTCATGTACCGAACCTAATGCATAAATTACGCTAATACATTTGTAAATATAAGAAGGTTTGTGATTGGCGAGTGAGCTGTCATGAAAGGGGTCATGCATAACATTTGGTGCGATGAAACGCTCTGGATCGCTTAATAATCAAGATTGCGCGCTTTCCAACCTCCAAACTCGGTATTATCGGATTGCATTCGCATCCTGTTATATCTTCTTAAGGTTACACAATACCTTCAGAGGGCTATTTTTTTTTAAAAAAAATTTTTTTGGACTAAACTCAAGATTTACTATACATCTAACATTTCCCCAAAAATTAAAGAAAAATCTTAAAACGCACGCGAGTTATTTCGAAAAAAAGGTTTTTAAAATAAAAGTTAATAACACGGTTAGGTGTCATAATCCTCAGCGCGTTGACTTTTTTTTGCGCGAAAGAGCGTCATCCCGGAGCTCTTATTACGAGAACCTCATTAGCATTTTTTGTTCACATGCAATTTTCCTTCTCTCACATTTTAGATATCGCTATTCGGTTCATCGCTCTTCGTTTTTCATTACTGACATTATTGGGATCTTGAAAGAAGTTAACAATGATAGAGAAAACTCCTTGGACAGCGAAAATATCGTAGCCGAGACCTAAGAAGCAGACAAAAGCGGAATGTTGGCCGATGTGCGGGCGGGAGCTGATCTTTCGAACAAATCGAACTACCCGTTGCTACTTCATTTTCTGTACTTTTCCCCCGCATATTTTTCTTGATATTTCCATTTCTCTTGCACGCTGAAGTTCAACAAGGAGATTGAACGAGACTGTCACACTATTATTGCCTTTGAATTCCCGCGAAGATCGTTTCGCTCACTGTGAACGGTAGGGGTGACATCATTTTCATTGGTCGGCGGCATATCTTGTTGACATAAGAGCGTAACATGTTTACAAATCTTCAAATGGCGAAAACTCGCAGTCGTTTTTCGTGAGAATATCGTCTCTTTGAATGAATTTTAAATAGGGTATGTAGAGTTGGCGGATTCTAACGAAATTTGGCCAGAACATTCGCAAAGCATCGTAGTACAAAAGTGTGTCGGGATTTCTTTTAATATGAATATTTCTCTTGTGACAGCCGCGGACGCAACAAGGTCTGCAAATTATTCGATACTTAAACTTTGCGGGTCTATAAAAAGATAACCAATAAGAAATAAGAAAAAGCCTGACACACTTTGAGAGATTGATGCTCTTTTGCGGTAGTGGTTGTGTTTGATACCCGATTAATTCAGCGGAATGACACTCGGTCTTTTTCTCTTTACCGGCTTCTAACTTCTCAAGAATGGCTCTGCCAAACATCGGATATTTTTTTCGAATTCTACAGTCCTTTACCTTTCTATTGATATATAGATTGTGGTAGTTTACTTAAAAACAACGCCTGTGCGAATTTTTTTCTGAAGGACACCCGCGAAGGTATTGCGTAACCTTAATAAAAGGAAACAAAAACAAGACTTGAAGCTAAAGGTAGCAATTAAATTTACTGAATTGATCGATACTGAAGAAATTTTACTGAAACCTGGCGACTGTACTTCAAAACAAATAATAATAGTGATAATTAACACAATAACAATGAGAAAAAATTAAACAGAAAGTTTTAAATTAAAGTGATGAACTTATGCGTTACGTGTTGGTTTTTCCCAACGGATGTGGAGCACTTCTTTGATCTTGCATGTAAACTTTGAAGAGGCCTGATCGATGATGTCAAAATTTTCTCAAGGCGTTTAAAAATGTGCGATGCTCTGTCCTTTATTAGGTGTTCCCTTACGTGTGTTGAAATGTCGGGAGGTATGCTCACAGGCCCAAAAAATAAATTCAAAACACACCTTTCACTTTCTCCAAGCCACTTGGACACCAGATCAGATGAGGACACAGATATAAATGTGGAGTTGTTTGCCTCGGTCGCCACAGCCTTTGCTAGATATGATTTTCCTGTACCAGGAGGCTGACAAAAAATAAAGAATCAAAGCATTTTTTTTTTATGTTATCTAAACCCATTTGGTTGATTGGAAGCAGATAAATAAAAAAAGATTATTAATATAGTCAAGCAACATTTTTTTGACAACCTTCCTGCCTGGCAGCCTTCCCGTCTGTTTTAATCCTGGGAATGAAAGGAGCCAAAAAAAGTACAAGGCTCTCACTTTTTATGGCTCCTTGTATACTAAAACACTGATATTTTTTACTGTGGTAAAATAAAGTTTTCACTCATTCATTCATCCCTGATGGATCAGACATTGTAAGCCCAAGCACTTCATTCTGGGTTCTGTAGTATGAAGCAGCCAGGAAGATTGCTACCCCCCGCCCGCCAGGCTAAATGAGATGCTAAACCAACACTTCTAAATTCCAATTCGATCGGGAATCCAAGGGCCACAGGTTTGTTAGTCACAAGACAATAGTTATATAAATAGGTATTCTTCGGACTGTTAGGACTGTGCATGTGCAGTTTTCACGTGTGATTCGGATGTTCAGATTGAAGAGAAGTGAGTTGCGTTGACTTGTTTCCCAGTAATATTTTTATCCATTTACAACAACTATTAAGTGCCACCCTCTTAAAATAAGACCATTTATTTTATTTATTTGCAAGTTGCTCCCCAATATTCTGCCAGGTTACACCAACAACTTGTGGGTACGCATTTTATACTCTTGAGTGGAGAAGCGCAATGTGTGACCCCAGTTGGACTCAAGCTTGGAGTGCTCAATCCAAAATAATCTGATGAACAAACCATTGGCCACTGTACCTCACACTTAAGAACGGCCGACTGTAAGGAGCGAGATCTTTCCGTCAGCGACCCGTTTGGCTAATCGCTCATATTTGGCCCAAAGATACCCTTTGGTAAGACATTTGTAAAAATCATATTTAAAAGTTCCAGATTGTGCTAGATTTGAACGCTTCGATAGTCTTGCGTTTGTAATGTCAACAAGCAGCGTTTGTTGACAAAGTAACATTAAGCCGCTACAAAATGACGACTCTAGATTTATAAATTTAGGGCTAAAATGACTTGTACCGCCTTCTAAGACCTTTAAACATGTTGTTTACATACAAGTGGATTTCTTTTATGGTCTAATTGTGCTAGATTTGAACGCTTTGATAGTCTTGCGTTTGTAATGTCAACATGCAGCGTTTGTTGACAAAGTAACATTAAGCCCATTCTCGTCCCCAGAGGCCGCGATCCTTCTGGTCAGCACCCGGGATCGAGACCTCTGGCCGCTTCCGGTTCAGATCCGATTACGATTGGCGTTGCTCAAACAATAGAATTGAGACCGGAAGAGAAATTTTAGTCAACATGGCGGAAAGAACTTCGACGTAGCGTATTCGCTGTAAAGCGTCTGTTTGCCGATCTTGTAACGTAAATATTATCCCGAAGACGCATCTGTTGGCTTTATTTGGTTCCAAAGCAACCAACGAAGGAATCATTTAGATTGAGAAAACATTTCTGCCTCAGCAATTGCTTTCGAAGCTGGTTTCACTCCCGAATGTGCTGAACTCTGTGAACTTGTAATGCGTGAAGCAGAAAGTATTTCAGGAGTTTATTATGATTGCTGTCCATTCGAAAGATCAGCAAGAATCAGTATAAATCTGATCGAAGAAAGGCAAATCGAATCCTTAGAAGACAGCCTGGCCTCAACTTCTTCGCCAAATTCAGGAAGAGAGAAAAAAGAATGGTATATCTTCATAATTTTTTTTATTTTATAAGCAGACAGTATAAGTTAATCGCTTCGAAATTAAATGCAGCGAGTATTGTTGATTTATTCACTGCGTGGAAAAGAGCTGATTTTTTTTTTTCTTCACATTTTATTTATCACTTTTAAATGGCCTATGTACATGATTTGGTAACAGCTGAAATTACTATCAGACAGACTGGTTTGTTTACAGCCAGATGATAACAGAATTAGTGGAGATCTAAGAACTTAAGTATAAAATAATTAAGACAATTGTGATTTAAAATGACAACAAAATAAGTGGAGATCTAAGAGCCAAAGTACAATATTATTAAACCTGTAACAGAGATTATTAAAAAACAAAGTTAATTGATCAGAAGAGAAAGGAGCTGATCATGATATGTCTGCCACAGGTATGCCATGTAATGTTATGAAAATAGCCTTATAAATTATTGTTGTTTTTCTGTTGATACAATTCAAAACTCAAATTAGCTGTTATACCTGTGTGAGACAGATTGGACAAAAGGCAAGTGTGTCAGTTTTGTACCTCCCCTTTACATAATTTGTTTTTAAAATTGTTTTGCTTTGCTCAGCCATTGCAATGTTAGTGGATTTTATATCCATGCCACCAGCATTGCACAGGACTTGCAAATTTTACTTATTCTGCAGCCACACAGTGATCACATGTATATTTATTAGTTAGTTAATACCCCAGATGCCCTTGAGATCACCTCTGGAGTTTGTACATATAATATATGTAGCATTGAAAACAGATTTATTTTGCATATTTTGAATTATTGTGAACATTATTGGCATGTGACCTTCAGCATACTTTAGGGGAGGTTGAGAAAAAAAAAAGTATTTTATTGAGGCAAAACAGATGAACCGTTCAAGCAGAGACACATGCTGTGGTCTCCAAAAAGTTTTCCCTTCAAAAACTTGCCTCCATCCTGGCCACAATTCCTGCAATCTTGTGGTAATGTAGGGGGACTTTCAGCTCCCATTGCTGCTTTAAGAATTAACATTGAAAGAAAGTTAAGTGTGCAAACAAGACAAATAAAGATGAATGACATGCAGTTTTGGGTGTCCAAGTTAATGTTTTTAATTATTCTTCTTTTAGAGCATGTTATACCTTCAGTTTCACTTCATGTCAGTTTTAACTTTATGTCAGTTTTAATAATGTTGATCGTGATTTATCAATAAAACCATTTGTACTATTTGATCACCTGTGCTCTCATGGTATGCTGATTTAATGTGACATTACAAAAGAATCATCTTGAATGTGTGACCAGGGAGTTACGGCAAATAATGTAAAGCGCATCCCCCCCCTCCTACAAACATTTTCGCGTACACAATTGCATGTGACAATGGCATGCTGATACCTTACAGCTAAACAAGGATAAATGAGATGTCCATTGCATGGGTGTCACTTTTCATCCTCTTGTCACTTAACATTACCCCGGTACTTGGCAGTGCACATGCCTGACTCAGGGTTTTCACATTAGGGTTTGTTTTACTTTTCTTTCATATACTAGTAATTTAATTATTGTGTACTAAAATTATGCAGCCAACTGAACTGAGATAAATCAACATCCTCTATCATTTACACCAGCAGTGAGCATAACCTGTGTAGTGTCTGACATTTGCAGTTTGCAGACAAAGAGAATATATCATGTTACCATTTCCATAAACAGGCTAACCAAAGTGCTATTAAGGCTAACCGGAGTAAATAGTAGGCTAACCGTAGTGTGAAGTAGGCTAACCAGGGTGAAAGTCTGCAGTCCGCAAATGTCAGACACCGCAACCTATGCACCTTGCACAATATACTATTTTACAGTTGTCTGCTCAGTGACCTGGCCTTTGAATGGAAGTGAGGCTGGAGGTCACCTTGTTTTGATACAGACCTCACTGCTTTTGTCATGTAAATCAAGTTGTTCTGAGCAAGTTTGCATTTACATGAAAAAGCAGAGGTTTGTATCAATGCAAGGTCACCTCCAGCCTCACTACCATTCAAAGGCCAGGTCACTTGGCATGCAACTGTACAATGGACTATTATACCAGCTGTAGCCATACAAGTAAGAGCAGGAGTGAATATGCTTCAGCAGTCCCTCTTGAAAATTGCCTCCAAAAATATGTGAAGAAATCTCCTTTCAATTTTGATCTGTGAAATCCTGAATCGTGTACTAAATTTAAGAACTGAAAGTTATCAACATTGCTCTGCATGGAGAGTAACTGCAGCTCCACTGTTTTACAAGTCCCACACTCCAAGCATATCGTTTACCTGCTTTCATAATTTTCATGAGTTTGTATGGTGGATGCCTGAAGGAGTAACCACAGCTCACACTGTATACATGAAGCTACTTCTTGTTTACAGGACCATTATATTAACAAGCAGAGGCCACAGTTAATTTTTTTGTAAAAAGCTGTGAGGGAATTAAAGTTTAGTTCAGTATAGCTTTGTATAGTGTGAGCCCCAAATTGATCACTTTCTTGTCAATGTAGTGTACATTGATTAATTAATTTAAGAACAGAGTCCAGTTTATAAATGTATACATATCTTTTTGTTAAGTGTTTTCTTTCCACATTTAATAATAAATGTTTGATTCTATTTTTGTAGACCTTGAAGAGGCTAAATAAAGGGGGACTAGCCTTTTCCAGGCGTTTTGTTAGTTTCTATGGCAATCATGCCCAGTTATTTTTCGATTTTTTTCTACATTGCCTTTCTAGCAGTAGCTAAACCAAGCAGTGAAGTGTCGAGAAAGATACTTGTGAGGGAACCATTTCAAGCTTGGAATATGCTGACCTAAAATTGGTCTTATTTCAAACAACAAAACTGACATAAACAAGCCCATTGATATAATAACGATTAGAGGAATATATGGATGATGGGATGTACCGTATTTATTCGGCTATAAGCCGACCTCGGCTACAAGCCGAGACCCTAAACTTTCGGTTTTCAGAACCAGTTCGAGTCTGACAAAAAATAAACCCAAAACACTCGGCTATAAGCCGAGACCCAGTTTTTCCTTCAAACTACAAAACAATCCACGTGCAGCAAATCAACATATTTGTTAAATCACAACTACAGGTATGCAATTGAAAAAACAACAAAAGAAATGACTCATAAAAGGTGAATTTATTTAGAACCGTACATACGTGTGACAAACAATTCAAATTCAAAATTACCCTGAGTTTAGAATCCCATCTCAAACAATCACGCATTCTTCTGAAGAATTAAGTGGTTATCGATCATCACACCAAAAGCTACTAGTTTTCAAACAACTAAACCTTCCGATGAAAGTTGTTGCTGTGGTAGAGACCGTTCAAAACAACTGCAAAATCGCCAGAGAATACGGGATGAATACTGTTCAGTTCGTTGCAAAATATTTCGCAAGTCGCCAGCGAGCAGATCAAGCGGATGAACTTTAGATGTTGTCAACACGAAACGCCGTGCTGTTGCCGGTATTTGTCGAATATTCTGAATCCAATCAAGCTTTTCTGAAGTGGTTTCTTTTAGCAGAGAAGTCGTGGTATTAAAAATTTGTAGTTTTGAACAAAAATATTACATCCAGCCAGTCGCTTTCTGATAGATCGTGTTACAATGTTTGCCAAACGCGTGAGAACAGCCGCTTCTGATTGGTCAGTTTCTGACGTCGCCAAAGCAAGTCAAAACAATCGATTCTTTCTTTCTTCTCTTGAAGTGTCACGTTAGCGGTGATTCTGCATAAAACTTTTAAAAAGCTGAAGGAAAAGAAACAGTCTCAGGCAGAAATTTGCTTGTGGAAGAGATTGCAAGGAAATTGTTTAATACATGCGAGATTTCGAATGATCTCGACCGTTCAAAAGACGATCACGCACGCCGACAAAATAATATTCCAGAGAGTTTCCCTAATGGTCGCGGGTCGCGGGTCGCGGGTTTCAAGTCGCGTGTCGCGGGTTTTAAATAAGTCGCGGGTTTTGAAAAAGTCGCGGGTTTTGAAAAAAAGTCGCGTGTTGTTAAAAAGTTGCGAGTTTTCAATAGAATGCATTTATTTCTCAGTAGAATTCATTCAAACAAATTTAAACCGGTTGCAAAGACGCCGGTTTTAAAATGATCGCGTTTTCTTAGAAACTACGTTACGAAGTAACGTTGCGAGTTAGACAATCAAATTGCGAACTTCGGAACAAACTTCCCAAACTTTTGCCGACTGAACTTCTGAACTTCCCAAGTTTGCAAGTTGAGGAGGAACGAGACACGTTACAAAGTGGTGGCAGAAATATTTCAGCGATTCTAGCTGCTCGAGTTTCAAAATAGTTGTTTGAACAAGCACGGCGTCGGTATCAACGTTCTGACCCACAGTAAGTATAAGGATTACATATACCGTCCGTTGCATCACGTCCTGAAAAAAAAAACATGTTCAAATTGGGTATCAAACATTGCATGATTTGCAATCAAGCTTTTAAGTTTGAAAACAACGTTGCGCGCGAGCGATCATGAAGTTGAACCAAAGTATTCGCGATTGAACGCGTACGGTTGATAAATATATTTTACTAGTATTCTGTGGCAAAAACTCTTTAAAATATTTTTAACTGGCGCAGATTTTAAAAACCCTTGCGTAGTTATGTTGACAGAAATGGTTTTGCTTCGCTAAACCATCGGAAGAAAACACGTACCATAAAAATCTCGATGATTTGGTAAGTGCAGAATGCAATATGGAACAATTGAAAGTATGATGTTTTATATATGTTCGTGTTTATTTGCTTTATTTTACTTTCGGAAAAACTGTTCACAGGCTACTTGTATTCTTTCCCAGGTGTTCCTTACGCTAATCTTTGCAAACGTAACACGACACTTTTGTTCGTTTGTAACAAAATACTTTTGTCTTCCTTTGAAAATGCGATAACATGAAACTTTTGTTTTTTGTTTGTTTTACGGCGGCATCGATGACATTTGTTTAATTTAATTAAGTTACGGTTTAGACTGCACGAAAGACGATTCTCAAAAACTAAAGAAACAAATCTAATCAAAAAACATATTTTTCGACAGGTTTTTTAAAACGCAGTACAGCTAGGATATTTGTTTCCTGGTTATCAGGTGTTCACGCCGAAAATCCCGGTGCAAGTTTTTGCATACCTAATTACGAAAGCGATGTGAAAGTCTCAAAATCTAATTTAATTAATTTGCGGTTTTTACTTGGCGCCAAGAAGTCTGCAGGAAGCCTACCGCAAACACGCAATACAAGCGATGTTCATGATAGTTCCAGAAAACAACGTAGACTAATCTGCGCATGCGTTTGGTGTAAATTACGTTGAGTAGTACCACAAGGAGAGCAAAGGGTTTTCTGAAACAAATAAATACGTTTGAGATCTTCATATGAAAGTAACGAAGATATGCTCCGGGTTTTACTTAGGGGTACGGTCAGGTGCTCCCCACCCCCACCCCCTCCACAAGGAATAATTAATTAATTGATACTAATTAATTAATTGGTGATTAAAAGTTTACACCGCGTTAGCGGTTTAGTGGTTTAGGGGTTTAGCAGACGCCAACCCACCAAACCATCACAATAGTGCATTCTGCACTAACTAGAAATTTGAGCCAGTCTCTCAGTATGTGGGTAAAACAAACGTTTAGCAGAGATTTGACGTCACAAAAGTAGTTCTGAGACAAATAGAATATACGAATTTATCAGTTCCTCAATTGTTATGATCCGAATAATAGTCACGTCTTCTTTTAACCAGAATGATATTCATATTCATTCTTTCATTTTTTGCATGAAATAAATGAATTTTCATTTCTTTCGATAAGTCGTATTAAATTAATCCCTAAAAACCTTATTGTCGAAAAAATCATTCCTATATCCTGACTTCGACAGACGACATTGTTGATTTAGCCTTAAAGACAGTCTCCGGACCTCAAAATACATGTAAGTTTTTTTAAGACTACGCTGAAATACATCCGGCAGAAATTCCGCGTTGTCATAAACTCTGACGAAGTGCACGTGCAGATACTGATCACTGAAGGCCAGAATTTAACATTTAACATGACCTGTTGTTGTGAGTGTCCAATAGCTCTTTCTAGTTAATGCCAAATGTACAAAAATCTCGATGATTTGGTAAGTGCAGAATGCAATATGGAACAATTGAAAGTATGATGTTTTATATATGTTCGTGTTTATTTGCTTTACTTTACTTTCGGAAAAACTGTTCACAGGCTACTTGTATTCTTTCCTAGGTGTTCCTTACGTTAATCTTTGCAAACGTAACACGACACTTTCGTTCGTTTGTAACAAAATACTTTTGTTTTCCTTGAAAATGCCGTAACATGAAACTCTTGTTTTTTGTTTGTTTTACGGCGACATCGATGACATTTGTTTAATTTAATTAAGTTACGGTTTAAACTGCACGAAAGACGATTCTCAAAACTAAAGAACAAATCTAATCAAAAAACATCTTTTTCGAAAGGGTTTTTAAAACGCAGTACAGCTAGGATATTTGTTTCCTGGTTATCAGGTGTTCACGCCGAAAATCCCGGTGCAAGTTTTTGCATACCTAATTACGATTTACGAAAGCGCTGTGAACACGTCACACGCTCACTCAAGCATGAAGCCGAGAAGCACGTAGTGTGAAGATTTCTTTCAAGAAATGTCGGAACCGTCACGAAAGCATGTTCAAACACTAAAGCGGCAGAGGTTTTACAAAATAAAACGGAGGTTAGTTCAACCGATGGAGAACAAATAAAAGGAAAGGAAGTGACGGATGTAACATGATATTGTTGTTTTTTTCTCGCAGATCGCTGTGATGCCTTTTAAGTCTAATTAAATTAACGCCACGGATTCTACAGGAATTCAACCGCATTGAAAAGCACACCACGTTAGGCTTTAATACAAAATTTCTAAACACGTCACTGTTATTTTAATTTTCGATAGCTTGAATTTCAGTTTGTTATTGAAACAGCAAACGAGATACTTTTGTTTTTGTCAAAAACATGTAACATACTTTTGTTTTTGTCAAAAACGGATGTAACATGATGTTTATGGTAACGTGATTTATTTTCTGCAAAGAAGGCGACATTGATTATAACACAGATGTTATCAGGTTATCAATTAATTATGAGATGCTAGATCACCTTTTCTAAGAAAACAGCATTGCCATATCAAGAAATATTTCACATGATCTGCTATGACGCCTTACTGTCTAATTCAATTAATTTGTGGTTTTAACTTGGGGCCACGGAGTCTACACGAATCCTTCTGCAGAAGAAAAACGCAATGTTCGTGATGAAGACTGATCTGCGCATGCGTTTAGCACAAAGTATTTTTTCCAGAAAGAATTGTACCACAAGGAGAGCATAGTGCTTTCTGAAACAAATATATACCTTGAGTTCTTCAATTGTAAGTATCGTAATGGACTCCCCGATTTACCAAGGGCACACGGTCAGGTGCTCTCCATCCCCTCCCCCCTTTACAGAAATAATTAATTAATTGATATTAATTAATTAATTGGTGATTAAAAGTTTACACCGCGTTAGCGGTTTAGTGGCTTAGTGGTTTAGTGGTTTAGTGGTTTAGTGGTTTAGGGGTTTAGCAAACGCCAACCCACCAAACCATCACAATAGTGCATTCTGCACTAAAAATAGAACTGAGCCGTAAACGTGTCGCGACTTTTAATTTAAATTGTCTGACTCTTTCGCATTTGTATAAAATTAATTTCACGTGAAGATCGGTAAAGCCGTCCAGTTTCATTCGGTTTACAAACGCAGAAGACTTGACATTGAAGTTAAAGCCACACAAAAATTTTAAAGATGTATTTGCTGTATATAAAAAGCTAAATTTGACCAAATTTCAGCCGACGTATAATTTATTTATCGGCAGATCGCTCATGCGAAACGACGTCAGGCTCTTCAACTTCAACAAAATATCTAGCCACTGGAATCGCTGGAACATTACCGCTGCTGTCATGTTTTCTTCACCTGAATTTCCGACATGACCATGACTTTCGAGCAACATGTCTTGTTCCTCCTCAACTTGCAAACTTGGGAAGTTCAGCCGAACCAAAGTTGGGGAGTTTGTTCCGAAGTTCGTAATTTGATTGTTTAACCCGCAAAGTAATTGGCTACTTTGTAACGTAGTTCCCAAGAAAACGAGTTTAAATTTGTTTGAATGAATTTTACTGAGAAATAAATAGTTTCTATCGAAAACTCGCAACTTTTTAAAAACACGCGACTTTTTTCAAAACCCGCGACTTTTTCAAAACCCGCGACTTATTTAAAACCCGCGACACGCGACTTGAAACCCGCGACCCGCGACCCGCGACCATTAGGGAAACTCTATTCCAGAGCGAGCCGATGGACGACCGCAGTTCCAGCCTACTAGTAAATAGCGAAGAAAAGACGAATAAAAACTTCATTCTTAACGTTTCTTCACTAAACCAAATGGCTTTTTAGGAGCCGCCACTTAAATAAAAGGTAATGAACAAGAATTAATTACAAATGCTTGTTAATTTTCTTTATCGATGATCGCTCGGCTTATAGATGAATAATTTATTCAAATTCAACTCTTTTCTAGTACCATGGAATTTTTTTTCGGCGGAAATACTCGGCTATAAGCCGAACCCCCAATTTGGTTGGGTTTTGACCAGTTTTCTGTAAGATTTGGTGAAAAAATCACTCGGCTTATAGCCGAATAAATACGGTACATATAGTATACTGGGGAAAATAAATGATCTCTGTGTGTAGACTAAAATTGCCAGCATGCACATTATGTGTAACAAAATAGGAGTGCAAAACATATTGATACCTGGCACATAACATATAATTGGTGGGACTGAATTTTATAATCAAACCTACTGAATTTTTTTTCAAGTTTGATTGGCGAGTCAATGCCATTTAATAATAACCATGCCCAACAATTTGCATGAATTTGCCACTTTGAATTAAACTTCCTAAATATCTCACAACTTCAAACTTGGAAGTTAGAAGTTATGGGCCAGGCTACATATTCCTGAAAGAGGGGCTTCCCAGTTGTCCAAGTAGTCCAAGTAAAATCTAGCTGGGAAAAAATATCCATGGAATATTCACTCTAGCTTCCTATGATAAATTTATATAATTCCTTGCAGAAATGTTTTTTCCTGGAATCACACATTTATCAGCTGAATCCTTGACATAATTATGCTGGAATGGATAATAAAGACAAAAGACGCATACAATAACATTTTCTGCATTTTATTTAGCCGTTTAACTTTCTGTGGTTCACTCTCAATCGACTGGAGAAAACACCTAGCTAAAGTAAGCTTACAGATTTTAAAAACAATAAAATTACTAGGCAATTCCATGTGAGAATGTGAAAAATCCAGATTTTTAAAAAGTGATTGGACATAAAATCAAACCCTGTACTATATTGTCGACAAGTTATAGCACATAGAAAAATAAGTTTCAGTTCGCTTGTGATAGCAATGCATTCATGGGGGGTCTCCAAAGTAAGTGTTTATTTTTTAATAATAAACAATATGTGAGAGACAAATTTTTTAGCTTGCTTTATAAAATTTGGAAATGATTTGTGTCTACAAACAGTTATATCAGAAGAAATACCTCAAAGGAGTTAATACATAAAAAATATAAATTTCACCCTGAACTTTTTTAAAAAAAAAGTTATTAACAAAGTAAATTTTGTTACGGACATTACGTAACGTCCGTAACGTTTACACAATCTTTTTCCATTCTTGAAACAACCATTTAAAATATTTCAAAGATATTTCTGCCACAAAGCTAAATATTCTTTAGAAACACTTTGGTAAAGAGCGGTCCCTGAAAAACTGCAACATTTTCCAAAAAATGGTAACAAAACTTTGTTACGGACGTTACGTTACGGACGTTACAATTCTTGAAGCTTGTGATTTTGGACTGTTTCTGCCACAGTTAAAGGCAATTTTGGATATGTGAATTCTCAAAGAAAGCAGTGTTTTAGAGAAGGAATGGATTATACCCACTGGAGTCCAGTATATGTCTGTGGAACCATAATAGTTTGAGCATGGTCATGTTTAAGGCTGAGTACTTTATGTAAAATGCATGTAGTGTCCTTCATACTGTGTTGGGACATTTCACAGCTTTAACATAAAGTATCAACCAGTTTGATTTATAAAATGTTAAATACAAGCCATTTTGAACTTTTGTGTCTAAAAAAAATGTGGCCAACAATACAAAATAATATAATAAATCACACAGTGTAACGTCCGTAACATTGGCTGTAACATCCGTAACGTTAAAGTTTACATAGCATTGTATAATTGCGAAAGTGAGTTTAAATGAAATGAAGCTTTTTGGTTCACACAACTACTATACTTCAAATATTTGGAGCAGTTCATTCAATAAGCCCTGACATTTCACAGGAATTTTCCATTAATACCAGTGCTCTTGCTCATGTGGTTGTTTTTTTCGTAACGTCCGTAACGGTTTGTATTTTGCTTTATTTTTACATATAGGCCAGTCAAGTGGAAAACTTTTATAACTTAATTAATGCGTCAGTAAGCACAAACATGATAATCAATGTAACATTGGACAACCTCTTCCTATTCTTTGCCTGTGCTAGATTAAAGTTTCAAAAATGACTCTGAATGTAGCGTCCGTAACGGTGGAAATGCCCTACTACATAAAAACTGCTTACCAATCGATTGCGAGATAAACTTCATCCACAACAATCCCTCGTACCTTTTGCTTAAAAGCGGTTTTTTTTCTTATGGTAGTCAGTCAACAACATCGATTATGCATCATCTCTGCCATCATCTCTCGTGCAGACGTAAAGCTGCGCAAAGTGCTGATAATTTTGTGATCGCAAATCGATACATTTAACGGTAAAATAACTGCCACAGTAGACTTTCTCGCGGACGATCTTCCATAAATTCAGTACCGGAGGAAGAAGTTGATAAATCAACGATTTGCCATCGCTAACACATCTTTGCTCTTGACCGCTAGGTGCTTCAAAGACCTTCAAAGCTTCATAATTCTTTTCTTTTTGGTCCGCCATTTTGAAAACTGTCTGAGCTTGCGCAGAAGGACCGGAAGTCCGCGATTCGCGGACTTGAAATTGGAGCCGGCCAGAGGTCTCGATCCCGGGTGCTGACCAGAAGGATCGCGGCCTCTGGGGACGAGAATGCATTAAGCCGCTACAAATAACGACTCTAGATTTATAAATTTACGGCTGAAATGACTTGTACCGCCTTCTAAGACCTCTAAACATGTTGTTTAGATACAAGTGGATTTCTTTTACGGTCTAAAATACAAATCGATGGTGTTAAAATTGATTTTAGAATTTAATCGGCAAATTGAAAGTGACAACCTCCGTAAATCTTGTGTCATTTGAGCTGAACATACACCAGACATCTTTAATTTTCTCAGCAGGAAGCGTTTCGTGTTCAACCTTGAAACTTGGCATGGTGAATGTTTAATGATTATACTTTGAGGCTATAAATTCAAATTTTCGAAAAATTAGGTACCAGGGGTATTTTTATGCTGTTGAAAATGGCCTATATTTCGCCGCCATTTTGGGTGCTCGTCAGAGCGTTTATAAAATGGCTCGCAAAATCATATTATCAACGTATTTCTAAATTTTAATAGTTGAAGAATGTAAAGTAATGTTTGTTCCACTTTTTTGTGAAGTTTGACGGCAATTGAAGTTTTTTTGAGACTTTGCCGGGACTTCGTTCTCGCAACTTATTTTGGGCATTCATTTGAAAGGAAAACCGCACTTTGACCCCGTTTTCCAATTTTTGTAATTTTCTGAAAAATAAAAAATCGCTGGAACTTTTAAATATGATTTTTACAAATGTCTTACCAAAGGGTATCTTTGGGCCAAATATGAGCGATTAGCCAAACGGGTCGCTGACGGAAAGATCTCGCTCCTTATAGACGGCCGTTCTTAAATATACAAGTGTCAAATATGAGTATCGCCTTCTGATGCTTAGCACAAGTATACAGTAGTAATGTTGGGCATATTGCATTTTTATTAAAATTAACCTTCTTTTAGGGAGGGGTGGATATAACTTGTTTGTTAAAATAATGTCAAATTTAGATGTCATTTACTCTTGCTGGGGTTAAGTATTTAAGGCCAGCTGACAATTTGTAGAATTGATTCTTACCCCATAAAGTAAAATTCCACTCCAAGGTTTTCGGTCCCCTAAAATACAAAACAGGTTTATCAATATCTTTCAAACAATGCAAAAAAATATGAACGTGATATTAGGAAGTATGTGTTTTTCGATTTTCCGTATTACAGTGCTCGATATTATATATTCCATTTCATCCAATGTTATATATTTGATTGTGAAGCAATAACTGACTGATGAAATGGTAAACATCATGTAAAGCCAGCGATCGGCGATTTTAAATGCCGGTCGCTGCAATGGAATTTGCTGCAATCAGCGAAAAAACAAATCGCTGCACTGGGCACACTTGGCGATTTTCGCCAATCGCCACGATCGTGAATAAAATCGCCAAGTGTGTCGCCGGCTTAAGTCTGAAGCCAATTAGAAATAAGAATTTTGTTTTTGTAGAAAATTTAACCAGTAGTTGTACTGACCAATTTAACCAGCAGTTGAGTCACATTTGAGAAGAAAAATTAGCGATGAGAAAATGGAAAGGCGTTTCGATGGCTCCATGTCATCACTATCAAGTTAAATTAGAATACAGAGTTGAGGCTTATACAGTGATTGGAGAAAGGAGTGAAAATATTTAGGGTGTGATAATTTATTAGCATTGATAGTCATTTTTAATATATATTTAAGGTCATTACCCTGAAATAGAACTGAACACAATTTTTTAACCAAACTTCGCCTACTGGTTTATTACTTTAAGGGAACTTAAATTTTGAAATGAAAAAGGGGGGGGGGGGGGGCACCAGGTTCGTTTAGGAGCAGGAAGACCATGTATATTCCATATAATTCCTTTATAATTCCTCTGCGAGTACTGGCAAAGTACACTTTTTTAGCGATAATTTATTTTTCAAACATAGGAACTGATCTGTTTTTATTTTACAGAAAGAATTTGATCCCTACACCCAGAATATGAGAAAAAAGGAGAAAGGAGAAAGGTTTAGGAGAAAGGGACAATTTACTTTACTCGCGGACTAAGCCGCATAGAAAAAAGCCGCCATTTTGTTTATGTGCGTGCGCTCGCGCACGCTTATTACACGTAAAATTCTGCGCAGTAAGGATGCGCAATGCAATACAGGGCAATGACCTTAAACAGTTTAGCACGGACGAAATCTGATTGTGTGTTAGGCTTCGGCTTTGTGTTCCTGATAAAGAGCATTTTGTAAATTTAAGCAATCCAACTTTGTGCAGCATTTCTTTAGAACTGAAAACTTCTCAAATATTTTACAAAACATTTAGTTGTGTCATACCTGTGAATAAGTGTGGGAATTTAATTGGTAGAATGACAGCCTCCTTTAAAGCTTCCTTGGCTGAGTCTAACCCAGCAACATCTGACCACTGAACATTGGGTTTCTCCATTACAATGGCACCTGAGTTCAAAACAAAACAAGGCTATAATGAGCTTAACAACAAATAAGCTCTAGTTTAGAGGCATGGTGGCCTAATGGCTAGTGTGTTGGATACTGGACCAGGTGGTTTAGAGCCCTGGCCAGGATCACTGCATTGTCTTCCTGGGCAAGAGACTTAACTCTCAAAGTATGTCTCTCCACCCAGGAATTAAAGGAGCAGTGACAAGGATTTTATCCAAATTTAGGCAAAGAAACCCCCCCCCCCCCCACCAAATTCGGTGAAATGTAAAAATAACTGCTTAAAACAGTGAAGGAATATTTCAATAACACAGTAAATACAAAAGAACGTTCGGATGGCCAAAAGTGAAGAAGATTGAAATGGATTGGGATATAGGTTTTTGAAAATAATACTGTAGATAGGCTGAACAGTTTTCAAAGTTAATCTTGTTGGCTTATAACTTAGTTGTAATGAAGCTATGGTTAAGTCATTTAGATCCATAGAAGAAATGTCTTTGCAAACATTAAGTTTCATAGTGAGTATTTGGCAAAACTCAATGAAAAAATCTTAACTCAGCCGTGACACAATCCCTTTAAATGCTGGAGGTAACCCTACAACGGATTAGCACTAGTGGTGTAACAGGGAAAGGAACCAGGCTTTGCCTTCTTTATACAAATTTTATATGTGTGCAAAACTTTAATGATGCCCCATGTTTTATACTTTGGTGGAAACCCAAATCTTATTAATTAAAATGTATCATTGCAATAAACAATATTGGTAATAGCATTAAAGATTGCAAACGTCTGTGCTAGTTTTGTCCCTTCTCAAATTGGCAAATAGACTGGTCCCTCAAAAATGTGTTCTAGTAAAAGACCCCCTCCCATTATTCTTCCTAAGATGGTAAATCAAAACATCAAATTCACTTTTTTCACGATCCCATAGTACATCTTGTTTACCCCCCAAAATTTTTGCATAAGCATTATTTTCAATTTCTCTTGGGACAATTGTTCGTCATTGTAAATCCCAAGAGAAATAGAAAACAAGGCGTATGCAAAAATTTTGGGGGGTAAACAAGATGTATTATGGGAACGGTGAAAACAGCGAATAAACAGACAAACTTTTGAAAGATCTGAACTAACTGCTCAGACCTTTTTCAACAAGCCCCCCTCCCCCCCTAAAAAAAAGCCTGTGTACAGCCGTCCCGCTCCCCTCAAAAAATCGGGGAGAGAACGTCTGTGTTTTGGCAACGTTAATTGTGTTCCGCGGCGGGTGGTTTTCCCGGAATGTGTGGAAAACGATCTGATTGGCCCTTACACAAAAACCATTCATAATTGTCTTTAATTTATGCGGGCGATAGCTTGTGGCATTCCAAATTAATTCAGCGTGCGGCGAGCATTCAAACTTAACAGCCTTTTGCGTTTCACTTGTTTCTGAAGGGCACAATAATAAATGATAGGCAGTATTATTTAAACCAGGACAAGTTGGAAAGAGCCGCAGTTTGGTGAAGACCGTGGTCTCGAAAATTTCTGCGCTGTAGTCTGAACGCTCTAAAATTTGCCACATCTCTCGTCAGTGCGGTTTGTTTTGGCTCATTTCCATTTAAGGCGAACGACTTCTTGGATTTAATAATTGTGATTCCAGGCCCGGCCGCTAACTGATACTGTTGCGCAATGTATTGTATGAATGACAGTGTCTGGCTTTGCCGAAAAGTTCTGTTGTAGCTTTACTTCGAGAACGAAGAACTGTTGGTTATTAGATTTTGTGCTGTAAACGTTATGCTTCTGGCATTTTTTTGATCTAGTGCTTTGTTTCTTGAGCTCGATGAAGTTTTATCTCCCGTGTTTGTTGTGTTATATTTGGAACCGCATGATTCAAATTCGGTCATCCGGATATCCGATATAATAATTTATGTGAAATTTAAATCGATAACAGCAGGATACTGGAACACGATTAACGTTGCCAAAACACAGACGTTCCCTCCCCGATTTTTTTTTGAGGGGAGCGGGACGGCTGTACACAGGCTACCCCCCCCAAAAATGGACTTCAAGGTAAAATTAACTCCTAGGGTAATATGTAAAGCTTTTGGTGTCCTTGCATGTTAAAGGGACTATGTCACAGATTTTAACAGATATATTGAACAGCCCAAATTTATATTTGTGTCGTAGGAAACCTAAAAATAACGGTCTAACAATTGCTATTTAAGAGCACTAAAACTGTTTAAAGGCATGTTTGGCTGCGGATGGCTCGGATGGAAATGTATTGCAATTTGAAAACATTAGCCAACATTAAGTTATTTCCGTGCGCCTTCAAAAAATTTATACTTATAGCCAAAGTTTGATTTCTATTCCCAAATAAAGGTTATATCTCCCATTTAATGTTTAAAGACAATGTTTTTCACGGGTAGAGTTGCCTTCCACTTATTTCAGAACAGTTTAGACCAAAAACTGCAAAATCCATGTGACATAGTCCTTTAAAACTCTGACAAACCCTTCTGTCACTCACTGTTTAACTGTCCTCTGAGTTTTTTTGTTTCTGCATCATCATCCTCGTCACCACTGCTGTCCTCTTTACCATCCTTACCACTAACACAAAAATAAATATCACTGTTAGGATCGGCTTCACAGATCACAGTTCAGTTTTTGCATTGCAGCTGACAGAAATACTAATAAATTGAATTTGAAATTGGGTGCTTTTGAATTCTGTGAAGGGCTTTAAAATGCCCCTCCTAAATTAAACGTTTCAGCCTGTGCTTTCAACAAATTTACTGTTTCAGCAGGGCTCAAAACAGACAGATGAATGAATGAAGGTACACATACTTATATAGCACACATATATCCCATGATGATCTCATGGTGTTTCACATACAGTTATGAAATTGAGATCAGATGACAGGCATCTCTGGTTGTCACAATCGACAGCCTATTTTGATTATTAAAACTGAATTTTTGGCTGCAAAAAATTCCTTTGATGTCAATTTCGAGTGAGAATAGTTTATTACATATGTATCTCCTCCTACATGTGGTTGGTGACTATTCTTATTCTCGTTAACTGTTTAGTTGAAAATGCAATGACATTATCAGGTGAAATCCAATGTCAATCTAACACTAACCTGCAATCAGGCGTTCTTTTTTTCTCTTTTCGAAAGGGAGAGGGAAAAAAGAAGGCCTGATACATTTATTTAACCAGCCGCCAACCACCCCCTAATTTGAATAAACTACGGTGTCGTCGAACTGTCAAACCACTCTTTGTAGTTGGCGGCAAATTCGAGACGTGGATTTCCACGAGGCATGAAAAACATCTGCAGAATAATTGTACATGTACAGCCAGTAATATTATTAAAACTTCGCCGTGCTGAAATAAAAATGCTTTTAGTTGAAGGGTGAGATGGCGCTCGCGAACATATATTTGTCAGCTGTAGATGCTGTCCCTTTCAGCTAGAAAAAAACAAGGAATTCACTGACAAGAGCTGTTTCACGGCAGATAACATTGTGTCGCTTTTGTAAACATTCCAACACCTCTGGAATATTAGCTAATATTGTTTGGTAAATTAAACTTTTCCCGAAACGCATTGGAAGAACTGCCAAAATATCTTCACGGAACCAAATTACGCATTGTCGCTCACTCTATCTGTTCTTCCTTCAGAGAATTACATATGAAATTTGTCAGGGCTTCAACTAATGTAAAAGAGAACTCATCCTCGCAGTAAACACATACATGTATGTAAACACGTCTCACCGTAGGCCATTACCACTAACTTCTGACTGGAAGTCTCGTTGAAATACGACAGCCAATCAGTCCACAGTGTCTCATTAAGTATTGTTTCTCGACCAATCAGAAGAAAAACCGGAATTCGTTTTTTTTTCCATATGATCCGACAAGTAAATGTATCATGCCCTCCTTCCCCGGAGTGATAAAGTAGGGAGGGAGGGCATGATCTCAGGTTAATCTAACACAGGCAGACTGACTTACTAACCCTTTACTGCTCTCCTTTCCTCCTCCAGAAGATGCAACAGGCTTCTTTTTGTTTTTTCCTTTAACATACTGCTTTAGCTTTTCAGCTCTTTCAAGGTACTGGACGCATTTCTGTCTAATACTCTCCTTGGATTTCTCTCCATGGGCTTCATCTGAAGTGGTGAAACAAAAGTTATGTGTCAGTTAGGAATGTCATGTCCCAGAATTGAGCAAGTCCCTGCGTTTCAACAGGCATGTTAATAAAAGTATGTCAAAATTTGCTGAGAAAAAGCAAAATTAATGGAATAATAGGGCTACTTAAGCAACTATACGCACTAAATGGCGCAAAAAATTATGTGAAGCAAGGATGTGCAATGCAATTCACTGGAATCACCTTAATAAAAGCTGTTTTTGGGTATGATTCTTTTTCTTTTGTGGTGCTCCAACTTACCCTTAGAGCATCCCTTAGTGCAGAGAGTGAAACCTTAACCACTGATGTAACTAAACGAGTGGATTTTCAGCCTGTACTCAACTCAACCCTCTTCCTACTGGGATTAAGAGTGATGACGACAATGAAACCCTTCACCTAGGCATGTGTGCTTATTACACGAAAAATTCTGCGCAGTAAGGATGTGGAATGCAATAAAGGGAATGACCTTAAATAATATACTGCTGTCACTGAAAATCAGTAACATTCCATACAGGGATTCCACTGGGAACATTTGATTAAAGTGAGCAAGTTTTCATATTTTTCATGACTTTAATGACTAAAACAAGCTCTCATTAAGCTAACCTTAAAAATGCAGAATCAAATAGACGAATTTGTAAAGTAAGGTTACAATGATGAGGTAGAATTTTAAGCAAAAGCCTGGGTAAACGAATTAAATTTAGGTGCACAAATTTTTTTAGGGAAATGACGAGTTTAATTTTACAATGAACGTCTTTTGATGACACGATCGTTACCAAAGAACAAAAGTTCACATGTACAATGACAACGGATAAATCTCACGTACAGCAGATGAACTACAAAGGAGCTTCAATAAAACGAAAAACAAATACAGAACTAACTAG